>NC_069658.1:11038437-11342343 GCF_027244095.1 Hemicordylus capensis | reverse complement strand
GATGTTCAAGAGATGTTAATGTACAGTAACTGTGAAGTTATTTTTATCTTTCTTTTCTTTCTATTTTCCCCCTATTTCTGGGGTTTTTTTGGGGAGGAATAAAAAGATTTTTTTAAAAAAAGTTTTTTCCTTGGTGCATAGCAACTTAGTTGTGGTGGGATTTAAATCAAGGAATCAGCACATGGGAAAGGGTTAATGCTGTACCCCTTAAGTCAGCCCCTTACAGCTGCCTTATGAAAGACAAAAAGATGTCAGGAGTTCCAGTGGCGGAAGTCTCAAGTCATATCTCACTTGACCTTGAAGTTCTGAGGACCAGGAACTGGTGATACTGCAAGCCCAGAAGGCCTTAGGATGAGAAGGCCATGTGGAAAAAACTAAGGGAGCAGTCTTAGTATTGCAGTAGAAGCCTCTGAGTGTGGTTGGGCCCGTATGATCTCCTCAGGGGCCCAAATAGTTCTAGTCCAGGTGGATGAGAAATGGGAAACAGTCCTCAGGTATTTTGTCTCCCCTCCCCCACCACAAAATAGGTTTTCTTCAAGGAAGAGAGTGCTGATGAAATCTGTAGTGAAAAACTTGAGATGTTCTGCATTTTTAATTGGGGCCCAATTTGTAAACCTGTAGCAGTTGGCCCCTCCCTTTGTCCAAAAGAGTGAACCGGAAATGAACTCTGTCCTGTCTGTCAGACAGTGACCTCTGGGGATCAGCCACTCAGCACACAGTAACCGGGACCTAGAGGGCCTGGCAGCAGGAAGTGAAGGGGGTCTTTGTTCTCTGAAGGAGCCAGGAGGGTAATGAGAGAAGATGAGGAACAGGCTTCGTAAGCACCAGCAACCAAGTCTTGCCACCTCATAGCCAACAGGCAGCCTGGAGACTTCTCTCATGAAAGGACATCTGCAGATCCTTGAGAGACAGGATTGCAGGAAGCTTGAATTATCTCCTGGAGTTGGGGGTGAGTTCATGGAGAAAGGAAGCCAAGGGCTTTTCACTTCGGAAAGACTTAGACAGGGAATAGTGTGATAGCTAGCCTGTGTTAAATGATTTACTTTCCCTTTGTGTTTTGCAAATCCTTACACCTGGTCTATTGTGTTTTATTTTGTAATGTAACCTTCTAAGAAACTCTAGCCTGAGCCCCTTCTACCCAACTAGGGCTCTGTAGAAATCTTTGAACCATGTAAAGGGGCTTTTAAAGGTTCCTTGCAACTGGGGGTGCTTTTTGAATTATCCTTGCAACTGGGTAACCATGATCTTAAAGCATACTACTCCAAATACCAGCTGGGGTGTTCTTTGGAAGTAATCTTATAAAGTACTGAGTATTTCCTTTTACCTGTAACTCAAAGCTGAGAGAGCCTCAGACTGAAGCAGTCTGTAGTAATTTGAATAAAGTTTTTCTCTTTTTGTTCTTTATATTTCACCAGCCTCTTAGTGGATTTTTAACTCAGGAGAAAGGGGTTTTACTCTGGTGCAAACATGCCTCAATGTTAATCATTCAGCAACCTAACAAGTTTTCTTTTCACATGTAGACTGCACGTGGAAGGTTTTCTGTATTTTTCCATTGGTAAACAAAGGAGAGTTTCCCTGGAATTTCGCCTACACCAGGGAGGGATTAAATTCTGTTAAAACTGAGCGTGGTGGCAGCAATTACTAAGAAATGGTTAAGTTTTAAAGGAATAGCCTTTGTTGAGCAAACATGGAGGGAATGAATCAGCATTTTTCTTTCCCCCACGTGGATTTGCTCTAAGGCTGGGTTTAAATCTGCTGTTTGCTACAACATAGAAAAACCATAATAAACTCAAGATGGCTCTCTGTCCCCAAAGGGCTCACAATCTAAAAAAGAAATATCAGACACCAGCAATAGCCATTGGAGGGATGCTATGCTGTGGCTAGGAGAGGGCCAGTTGCTCTCCACCTGCTAAATATAAGACAATCACCATTTAAAAAAGGTGCCTCTTTGCTCAATTAGCAGGGGTAGTTAAAATATGTTAAATAGTTAAAATATGATAGAGTTTTTCTGAAAAAGAAAAAAGACCCTATTAGAGCCTCCTGTTTAATTAATGAAAATGGCTATAATTATATTTCCCAGTTAATTAACTGAAGGGGTTTTTCTGTATGTGATCCAGTTATTCCAGATATTGTCTACTAGGGGAATCTACTAGCATGATTCCCCGAGAATTATCAAATTTTGATAAGTTTAAGAATAGAGTAGAGCAACAGGAACCCAACCCAGTAGGTATGGTTCTGCCAAGATAGGTCCAAAACAATTCACCATATCAAGATGCTTCTTTCAGAAAAGCTCAGACAGAATAAATTTTGTCTTTACGGAATTTTAAGAGCTCAACTTCAACCCCAGAGTTAGCATACTGAGTTTGGCACTATAAAGCTATAAATCCAATTTTATAAGTAGAATAAATGCTTTATATTTTATTTTATAGATAAATGGTTTTAATGCTGTTTTAAAATATTCTTTAAAAATTTTTAAATTGCTGTAATGTGTTAAACTTTTCATTTTTGTTTTAAGTAATGTTTTACTTTGTTTTTATTTTGTTGTAAACCGCCCAGAGATGTAAGTTTTGGGTGGTATAAAAATGTGTTAATAAATACATAAAATAAAATAAATAGAATAGAATAGAATTGTAAAACACACTTCTTTCCGTGTGTGTGTGTGTTATCCACAGTGGCACATAATACTGCATATATACGGACACTGCCTTGATACTGCCACCCAGAACCAATCTCATTCCGCTCACTGATGAAAAAAATAGAGGGAACACTGGAGAGAGTTATGACAAAATGTTTCCCCTGGTAGTAAAACACTCTTTTATAAGAATGCAGCAAGAAAAATGTACATAGACCATTTGGATATCAAAACTGCATTTTTACTTGGTGAAATTAAGGAGGACATTTACATGGAGCAACCACCAGGATTCAAGGAAGCTGGTAAGGAGGGACTTGTGTGTAAGCTCCAAAAAGAGCATTTATGGCTTAAAGCAAGCAGCAAGAGCCTGGAATACGAAACTAAATGACCACATTTACATGTAACTAATGCAGCCCCCTCTCCCCGCTCTTCTGTCTGCATTCGGATGTACTGGAGTGCATCCTCTCTGCAAGACTGCAGAGTGCAGAGATAAGACAGAGCTCACTGTGTGGGCTTCCTTCTTACTTAAAGGACAGTTCGCACATCCAATCAGGGAAGGAGAGAGGGAGGAACCTTCTATATATTGCCACAGTAACAAGACCAGACATCCTTACATGAAGGACAGTCTGCACATCCAATCAGAGAGGGAGAGAGGGAGGAACCTTCTATATACTGCCAGAGTAAAAAGACCAGACATTGCTGGAGATGTGGGAATTTTAATCAAGAAAGTGAGTACACCCATCAAAAAATGACTGGATTGCAGTTAAAAGACTGGGTAGGTACCTTATAGGTACAGCTCATCTAAAACTGAGATTGCCAGCAAGTAGTAATCCTAGACCAGTGGATGCAGACTGAGCAGAAGACAGAACAGATCATAAATCCACAAGTGGATACCTTTTCTTTTATGGAGGTGGAGCAATTAGTTGGTGCATCTGAAAGCAAAACACTGTGGCTCTTTCCTCTACAGAAGTGGAATATGTGTCAGCCACTCAGGCTTGGCAGGAGATGGCATGGATACACAAATTGTTGCAGGACTTTGATGAACCCAAACCAACTGAATTGTTTGAGAACCATCAAAGTTGTATTTCACTTTCACAAAAGGAGAAGACAAAATCCAGAACAAAGCAGATTGAGACAAAATACCATTATGTACGTGATGTACAAGTAAAGGGTCTTGTGGAATTGAAATACTGCCTAACAGAGAAGATGATAATCGACATACTCAAAAACCCATTGCCATGAGATCATTTTCTTGCCTTGTGAAAGATGATGGGAGTTGTGGATTGGTGCTCAAGCAATGAGAAGTGAGAATTCCAAATCATTGCTCTTAGCACTGCAGTGACCTCTTCTGGCCACTAGAGGCATGATGAGATGTTAATAGGTCTCTCTTGGAAACAGTTATCAGTCAGTTACAATAATTAAGTTGATGTTGATGCCTGTTTGGGTATGTTGTTCTATGGCTCTCTCTCACAATGTGATATTTTAGTTTCTTAATAAATCTTTATTTGTCTTTTGAACTCAACCTACTGTCTCCGGATAATCTCTTGGGCTGAACCTCTGTACAACCAGAGCATACTCTGAAATGTGAGGACTTTAATGTTTCTCCTCACACCCCTCAACATTAACAAAGGAAATTTTGAAGATAAGTCCAATCGTTTGAATGTTTTGCACATTCCAAGCTCCATTCCTCTCTGTGGTTCCAGCAATTCAACATTGCAACATTCCACTGTGTTAAGATCTTCCCTTTTTGGGTCATGAAGTCAAGGAAGGATAATCCCCATAGCTGAAGTGCTTTTGGAATTAGGAGTCTCTCCAGTTACACCAAGTGCACAAGTGGAGGTTTTCAAGGATCTGGTGAAGGTTTTCAAGGATCAGACATTCTTCTCTCGCTGCCAAATATTTGCAAAGACACCTAACGTAAAAACTGAATAATGCCTGGCCTCTTGGCATGCCATCTCCTATGCAGGCAGAGCCCATTCCCAAGATTCCGTCACATTTTAGTGTGACCGAAAGAACAGAAGCCCGAAAAGGGCTATGTAGATAGGAGCAGGTGTGACCTTTAAGTAGCTGGGGGGTCACAAGGGGCAGGGAGCAGATTCACCCTCCAACCTAACTATGTGCAGCATTGGTTTCAAACTGCAGCCCTCTGGCTGTTTTTGGAAGATGTCTCCCATCATCCCTAGTCACAATGGCCAGTAGCCAGGGATGGTAGGAGTTGTAAGCCAACATCGTCTGTAGGAGGGCCACACTTTGAGACCCTGGTGTGCCGTGTGGGGAGAATGTTAAGAGACAGACCTCCCCCTTCCCTTATTCATAATATGCTTTGGAATATGCTCCCTGCTGAAATAAGTTTCCTCCCTGGCAGCATCTCCAAGATAGGGCTGAGAGATTCCTGCCTGCAACCTTGGAGAAGCCACTGCCAGTCTGTGAAGACAATACTGAGCTAGATAGACCAATGGTTTGACTCAGTATATGGCAGCTTCCTATGTTCCTAGGGGTTTGGGGCAAGGCAGATTTTGGTGCTTCACTCTAATACCTTGCACCACCCCTGTGTGTCTCTTTTGGGATTCACCACCCTACAAGAGTCCTTGCAAGATGTTAATCACACACACACACACACACACACACACACACACACACACACACTGTCACTATGATGTGCATTTTGCAGAGAATGTGGCTCTTGCCTTATAAGGCCCTCACAAAAAACTGAAGTGCAATTTTCTTTTTAATACCAGACGGTGCAGGTATATCCTTGGTGTGATAAGTTCAAGCAATTTCTCTCACAGAGATTTATGGCTCCGGTGAATTAACAGCAAGGAAATGGTTTGGAACATCACGCCTGAAGGACGTCAGGCAGACAGAGGGAGGGAACAGTGCACATTCCTGGCCCTCGTTCTGTGTTTTCAAAGATTAATCTAATGGCGGCGTTAATTTTTCAAACCCTAAACAGATAAATAAAATATGCCACCATGAAACAAATGGGGAATGCAGGAAGGAAGGGCAGGACCTGGCCACAGTTAGGCAGGTTTAAATCTGACTGATCTCAGTGGGAGAAAGGGGAATGCATCTGCAACTCTACAAATGAAATTAATGGAACTTTTATAACACAGGAAACTGCCTTATACAGAGCCTGACCATTGGGCCATCTAGCTCAATATTGTATACACTGACTGGCAGCAGCTCTTCAAAGTTTCAGGCAGGAGTCTCTCCCAGCCCTACTTGGTGATGCTGCCAGGGTTTGAACCTGGGACCTTCTGCATGCAAAGCAGATGCTCTACCACTGAGCTAAGACCCATTATTGTTAGTGGTGGTTAATGCAAAGCAGATGCTCTACCACTGAGCTAAGACCCATTACTGTTAGTGGTGGTTAATGCCCTTGAATGCATTACTTTGGCTGGATCTTGCCGAAGATGATAGCTCACACATGCAACAAAGCCATTCATAACTGAGAGTGGAACATATTGCAGTCATGCTTAATATTCAATTGTATGTATATCCTACCAAGTATCTTTCACCAAGTAACGCAAGATGGGCTCTCATCAATGCATTGATCCAGGGTTTCTTAACCTTGGGCCCCCAGAGGTTGTTGGACTACAACTCCCATCAGCCACAAAGGCCATGTCTGGGGACGATGGGAGTTGTAGTCCAACAACGTCTGGGGGCCCAAGGTTAAGAAACCCTGCATTGACCCACTCATCTTGGCGACGGAGCAAGATTTCTGCATCATGTGACCAAACAGCGCCCTTGACTAGGGGTAATACATGGTGTCTGGGAATGATGGGAGTTGTAGTTCAACACCAGCTGGAAAGCCGTGGCTGCTGACCCTTTTTCATCGCGTTGCATGGCATCTTCCGTAAGTGCCCAAATCATGTATAGTCGCAGACTTTACCAACCCCTGTTAATATAGGCCAGAATGGTTAGTGCCGTAGTATGAAAGGAGTGGGCAGGATTTATAGGTAGGTGAGATCTGAGCCAGAGATGTCCAAGCTCCCACTCATAAGGCACTAGTAACCGGCAATCGTATTAATGGCTGACATACCGCACAATGTTCCGTGCATGTGGTAATGTAATGTGCACTCAGATGTAGGTGTGCTCTTGCGAAAATGCAGCGGGGCAATAGGACGGCCATTGGACCCTGCATTTGCACAGTGTTGGTTGCATTAGCGTGCAAGTTGCATCGCAACACGCATGGAACTTTCTGCAGTAGGTCAGACACTGTTTAGAAACTAATTCATAGTGCAAGGGATGGGAAGTAGCTATTTGCACAAGCATCTCTGATTTGCATGCTTTCCCCAAAGGCTGCCTCCTGCTGTCTTAAGAGACTGTAAAGGACTTAAGAGATATTGGTGGATCCATGTTGGGCATCCTTCGAAAATCCTAGAGGGTTTCGATTTTTATAAAGTGGCCGACTGTCTCAAGACCACCTCTCTTTTGGATTGATTCTGCCAGATGAGTGCTTGAAGCACTCATGATCTGGCTGGAGATGCATGCTCCAAGTGAAGGGTAGCCTAGCAACAGTTGTGGCCCATCCTAATGGGGGGGGGGCGCCAATCTAGACGCAGCTGGCACTGGTTACCAGCAGCCCCTCTCTCCCACCCCCCTGCCCCCACCCCACTGTTAATGAGAACCGCATTGCCTGCAGACTGGTCATTCATCAGGTAGAGCCTGCAAATCTCTACCTGATGAATGGCCAGCCTGAAGGCAGAGTGGCTCTTGGTCATGGTGGGGCAGAGCGGAGTGGCATGGAAGAGAGAGAGGCAGCGGGTAACCAGAGGCAGCTGCATCTTGTTTGGCATCCCCAGCTCCTTAGGATGAGCTGCTACTCACTAGTAGCAACCAATGGGCCAGTGCCTTTTTGAATGGTTGGAAATAGTCTGAAAACAGTTCTTAGAATTGGGTGACTAAGCCTGTACAAGCCTTGTTCCTTTATAGCATCCATGAACATATCAAGGTTTCTTCTCAGTACTCAGTTGCATTTTAAAAATGTCTTTTGAAGGCTCCTTTCCAGTGGGCTTATGAGATCGCTCAGCATTCCATCTGTGTGTCCATCTGTTTGTCCACCTGAGTTCTATCAATGACTACTGACCATAACATCTAAATGGAACTTCCATATTCAGAGGCAGTCTAGCCCTGAGCTCCAGATGTAGCAGAGAAACAACAATGGATATGGGCAGGGATCCATCTTACTTACTTACTTACTTACTTATTATTTCTCTATGTAAACTGCTTTGGAAACTTTTGTTGAAAAATGTTATATAAATATTTGTTGTTGTTCATGCCCCCCTCCTTGAGAACCTCCAGAGGCATCTGCTTGGCTGGTGTTCAGAACAGATTCCTGGACTAGATAGACATTTGGCCTGACCCTGCAGGGCAGTTCTTATGGAGAACTGAGTGGCACTGGACGGGGAAGTGGTTCATGGACTTCATAGATAGTATGAGAAGATGGAAACTTGGAGAGAGAGTTTCTGTGCCTATGAGTTGGAGGATCCTCAGGACATAATTTTGGGAGGCACAAAAAAGCGGCTGCAGAGGGAAGGGGAGATGGCCAACACCCTGCCCCATCCTCTGAGCTACAGAACAGCTGGGATACCTGTGGTAGGCTGGTCTGGATGTCAGCTGTCTCCTCCTCCTCCCCAGTTCAAGACATACTAGAGCAGAGATTCTCAACGTTGGGCCCCCAGATGTTATTGGACTTCAGCTCCCATAATCCCCAGCCCCAGGGGCCTTTGGTTGGGGATTGTGGGAGTTGAAGTCCAATAACATCTGGGGACCCAATGCTGAGAATCCCTGGACTAGAGGAAGGACTTCTTTATACAACACAGCTTTAATCTATAGAGCTCATTGCCACAAGATGTGTGATGGCCACTGGATTAGATAGCTTTAAAGGGGGATTAAATAAATTCACAGAGAGTTGATCCAAAGCAGGGGTTCCCAACCCGTGTGGTACTCCAGATGTTGCTCAACTACAGCTCCCATAATCCCCAGCCACAATAAATTGTAGCTGGGGATTGTGGGAGTTGTAGTTGAGCAACATCTGGAGTACCATAGATTGGGAACCCCTGATCTAAAGAAATATTTGATATGAAAGTTTCATGGAGTCTCCAGAGACCATGAGCTTCTGAATACCAGGTCTCGAGGAGTAACAGTAGGAGATGGTAGTTGTAGGACATTCCTGCTGTGGGCTCCTCAGAAGCATCTGGCCCCAGTGGAAAACCAGATGCTGGACTAGAGGGATCTTGATCCAGCAGGTGGGCTGGTCTGACCCAGCAGGGCTCTGGTTGTGTGCTGAAGACAGTGGCTGTTTTCAGAGTGAAACTGCACGAGTGCCACCAACAAAGATGTACATATACAAGAAGGCCACTTATTTATTTATTTATTTATTTATTTATTTATTTATTTATTTATTTGTTTGTTTGTTTGTTTGTTTGTTTGTTTGTTTGTTTGATTAGCGGATGCACAAAGCTGAGCACTCTTTTGCAGTTTTGGTCCACTTGTGCAAATGTTGTGCCTGCACGGCAAGGCTAGCGGGTAGCTTTGCACCTTTCTCAGCAATGTATATGGAGTGAGGAAGTGGTCTTACAGAAAGCACACTCTGTTGCACCAGCACTAGTCCAGAATGCCAGCTCCCAACATAGAGGCACTAGCTAGTGAAACTAGCCCAACACCCTTGCACTAGCGCAACATCCTTGCACTGGTGGTGCAACATCCTTGCACTAGTGTAACATGCTTGCACAAGTGCAGCATTAGTACTGATGCCAGCCAATGGAAAGCGCACACATCAAAATGGAATGTGTGAATGCAGCAAACATGTGTCTCACACAGGATCAGCCACCAGGGAGGTCTGACTGACCCATGTTTGCAGTCAGTAAAACCTCCACAAGGTGTAATTCGACAGGACCTAAAGCTGCCATCTCCAGCCAGATGTTCTTCTGGAAAGGATGAAAAGAGACTCAGCGAAGAAGCTGCCCTACTGCTTGAAACATGCTCCATGCTGCAAGGCTGCAGCTGGCAGAGGGATGGAGGCCGGTATATCGAGGAGCCTGTAAAACTCATCCCCGATTTATGGCTGGCTCTACATGTTTTGCATCTGGTGAATGAAGAAGCTAACTGAGATGTACTTTGTCTTGGGTAGAGTTCATTCCTATAAAGTGCACAGCTGTCTAATAAAAAAAAATGGCTTATTTATGATGCCCCCCAAACAAGCTCCTTTTCAAGGTACATTGCATACAGATTCCGCCATAAATTTAATGGGAAATCTACGCTGCTTTCTGCATTGATGGGAGAGAGGCAGGGTAGGAGCTACTCCAAGCCGAAAGAAAGAGCCATGTATGTGACTGACTCCTGACATACTATGCTGGCGAGGGACCTTAAACTCAAGGACAGCCCATTGGAACAAGGGTCCATTCAGATTAGCATGCTGCTTCCAACCGGACCAGTCAGAAGTTCATGGGACGCTCACAAGTGAGATATTGGAATCAGCACCCTCTTCTGGTTTTTATCCCCCAGCGAGAAATATACTCAAAGGTGTATTGCCTCTGAACATTGAGGCTCCATTTAGTGATCATGGCTAGCAGCTGTGGATAGTGCCATCCTCCATGAGTTTGTTTGAATGGAATTTGAGGGGATGGCCAAGGACGTGTCTCCTTCCTTCCAAAGTGATTCGTCACCTATTATTTTTTTCAAGCTCCTCTTTTGCTGTGGTTTGGCAACTGGTTGGGACCTTTAAAGCCCTTAACGGCATAGGGCCAAGATACCTGAAGGACCACCTCCACCCACATACTCCTGGCCTGTGAGATCATGTAGAGAGACTTTCCTGTGCAGCCCACCACCTTCTGAAGCATGACTGTTGGTGATGCATGGGCGAGCCTTCTCCATGGTAGCCCTGGGTCTCTGGAACCCCCTGCCCCTAGATCATAGGCTTGCCCTCTCCCTGTTTACTTTTAAATGAAATTTGAAGACTTTTAGCCTACTTTCCTTAAGGAAAGTAAGCTTATGAGATCACCGTACGCTTATGAGATCACCTGACATTATCTGTGTGTGGGTGTCCATGTGTCTCTCTGTGTATATGTGTGTGTTCCCCCACCTCCATCACCCCTGCAATGCCTGGGCCAACATGAACAAAATTTGCTACAGCTGCAGGGACAAATAGGGACACCTCAATGGCATAGTTTGTGATGATGTCATCCACCCCGATTCAAGATGGCAGACACAAAAATATTTGAGGTGCAAGTGGATTAACTTGTGGAGCAAATTTGGTACACTTGTAGTGAGTGACACACAGGGATACCTCAATGGCATAGTTTGTGATGATGACATCCATCTCAGTTCAAGATGGCGGACACATGGACATTTGAGGTGCAAGTGGGCTAAGGAGCTGCCACGAAATGAGCAGGTGGCAACTGTAACCAGACTTCCCCGGATGGTCTTAATAGGCGGCAGGGTTCATGACAAAGAAGGTGGTTTCTTAAGTACTTTTGACTTAAGCCATTCAGGGTTTTATAGGGAATAACCAGCACTTTGTATTTCACTTGGAAACAGATTGACAACTAGTGCAGTTCTTTTAAAATCAATATTATATTATCCCAGGTTGTCCCAGAGGCCGGTCTGGCTGCTGCATTCTGTACCAAATGTAGTTTCCGGGCTACATACAAAGCCAGCCCCAGATAGAATGCATTACAGTAGTCAAACCTGGGGGTTACCAGCATATGCAACATTGTTTTAAGGCCATTTACCTCCATAAATGGGTGTGGCTGATGTGTCAGCCGAAGCTGATAAAAAACGCTCCTGGCCACTTCCTTAACCTGAGAAACCAGAGAGAGTTTTGGATTCAGGAGCACTCCCAAGATACGTACCTTATCTTTCAGGATGTGTGTAATCCTATCCAGAATAGGCAGATCTAAACCATGTCTCGGGACCCAACCCCCACAGCAAGTACCTCCATTTTATTTGGATTCAACTTCAGTTTGTTATCCCTCATCCAATCCGTTACTGCCTCCAGGCAGGCATTTAGGGAAGTTATGCCATTTCCCGATGACACTGATATGGAGAAATGGATTTGGGTGTCGTCAGCATATTGATAATACCCTGCACCAAATCTCCTGATGATCTCTCCCAGCATTTTCATGCAGATGTCAAAGAGCTTTGGAGACAATATGGAGCCTTGTGGAACTCCATCATTTTGTTCTTGCTATGCAGAGCAGCAGTCTTCAAGTGATACCCTCTGGAATCTGCCAGAGCGGTAGGAACAGAACCACTGTAAAACAGTGCCACCCAATCCCACTTCCCTCAGGAGACCCAGAAGGATAACATGGTTGATGGTATTGAAAGCCACCAAGAGATCCAAAAGGACCAGCAGAGTCACACTCCCTCTGTCAGCAGCCAGTTGGAGATCATCCATCAGGCCAACCAAGGCAGCCTCAACCCCATAGCCCACTTGGAAGCCAGTTTGAAATGGGTCTAGATAATCTGTATCATCCAAAATTGCCGGGAGCTGAGCAGCCGCCAACCTCGCAGTCACCTTGTCCAACCATGGAAGATTGGAAATGGGTCTGTAATTAGCCAACTCTGAGGGATCCAGTGCAGCTTTCTTCAAATAAGGTCTAATAATAGTCTCCTTAAGACAAGGAGGCATCCTGCCTTCAGAGAAGCTTTTATAATATTTACCAGACCCTCTCTGTAATAAGCCAAGTTGGGCGAAGTTCAAGAGAACAGGTTGTAGGATACACAGTCCGAAGCAGTTTGTCCACATCCTCAGGAGCCACAAACTGAAAGTTATCCAATCTAATCCTATTAGAGGAGTTGTTGGACACCCCCATAGCAGACTCTGCAGTAACTGTGGAATCCAGTTCAGCCTGAATATGAGGGATTTTAACCTCAAACAAACAAACAAAAAAGTCATTGCAGATGTCACAGTGAGTGACTGATGGTTGTTGTTTGTTTTCTTTTGGTGGTTATATTTGTTTTGAAGGTTGCAAACCACCCAGAGACTGGTGATTGAGCAATATGTAAGTGCTAGGAATGAATGAATAAGTGAATGAATGAACGAAGACTCAGGGTGTCTGTAAAGAAATAGAAAGTGTGTGTGTGTGTGTGTGTGTGTGTGTGTGTGTGTGTGTGTACAACCAAAACCAATTTTCTGTGCAATTACATCTTATATCTGATGCTGTCGCTCCCTCTAGTGGTAGTTTGCAGGCACAGCCGTGGGGGCATTCCAGCACAGTTGGAAACTGGCAAAATGCTCATCACACATAACACAATTCAAAGCCCAAAACATGTCAAAAGCCTCAAAACATATCGAGAAAGTGGAATGCATCCTGCTCTGTTTGCAGACACATCAGGCTGAAACACAAGAGTGTTTGAAGTGAGAGCTGAAGAAAGACTGTTTCTTCAGCTCTCCCTTAATCCATCTAAATCATGGCAAATTCAGAGAGGACAAGTCTGTCAATGGCTACTAGTCTTGATGGCTACAGGCTGCCTCCAGGCTCAGAGGCAAGATGCCTCTGGCTACTAGTCGAAGGGGAGCAACTGCAGGAGGGGGTGTGTGTGCTTTCATCCCCAGCTTGTGGGCTTCCTGGAGGCATCTGGTGGACCACTAGGGGAAGCAGGATGCTGGACTAGATAGGCCTTGGGCCTGATCCAGCAGGGCTGTTCTTATATTCATATGTAGGGCTTTTGTAGTAGTAGTACTTTATTACAGCCAACGGCCACTCAGTACAACAAAATAACACACAGAACAGTACACAACACATCAGAAACATGAAGAGAAACTGCAATAAAAACAGTACAGTAAAAGTATCATATATGAAGAATTTTGTCTAGATAAAATCAGTTCACCCTCCTACTATACCAGGGATTCTCAAACTTGGGTCCTCAGGTGTTATTGGACTTCAGCTCCCATAATCCCCAGCCTCAGTGGCCTTTGGTTGGGGATTATGGGAGTTGAAGTCCAATAACACCTGAGGACCCAAGTTTGAGAATCACTGTACTATACTATGCCCGCATCTAGCCTCTCAACATGTCTTCTGCAGAGTTTACTTGCAATACAAAGAAACTTGGCTATTTTTGTCGAGATGAAATCATCCAAGTCTGCAAGTAAAAACTTCACCTTCTCCTGACCTGAGGTCAATCGACGACCTCTTAAAAGGGGACAAAATAATTCTGTTCTTAGCTCCTTACAGAAACAACAATTCAACAACACATGTTCAGTAGATTCAACCTCTCCTGCATGACACGGGCACAATCTCTGGAGATAAGGGATTTTCAGAAATCGCCTTTCCAGGACGGCTGAAGGAAGGGCATTGAACCTGTCCGCAGTCATTGCTCTACGGTGTTCAACAAAGGATAGCTTTATCAAGTATCGAGCTGGGAGCCGACTATCTGCTTGGGCCCCCATAAAAACCCCAGGTCTTATTTTACTAACATCCTTTTCAAACTCGCCACTTTTCCAAATGCCACCTTTGTGAACCTCACATTTGAAAGTACCATTGCCACCAGAGACAACTGCTGTGCACAGAAAAGGGAGAAGCGTCTCTCATTGTTGGTGCCTCTTGATCTCTCCTCTGCTGTATACACTCCTCAGGGGCAGCTCTTCCATAAAGAAAGGCGAGGCGGCCACCTCAGGCAGCAGATGACTGAAGCACCAGTGAGGCACAGCTGGATGCGCTCCTACCCTCTTCTTTAAAAAAAGAGAAAGAGGGGGCGAGTTCTGCTACATTGGGAGTGTGCCTTCTAAACCAGTGTTACTCTAGCACAGGGCTGCACAACTCCGGCTCTCCTGCAGATGTGGGACTACAACTCCCATCATCCCTGACCATTGGCCACTGTGGCTGGGTATGATGGGAGTTGTAGCCCCAACTAGCTGGTGGTCCAAAGTTAAGCAGCCCTGCACGAGTGCAATGTTGTTGCCGTGCTAGTTTAAGGATGTTGCGCTAAGAAAGGAATGTCTGTTCAAGAGTAAGCCTTGCAGTAGCAGAAGGTATTGACAAACGGCAGCACAGCATTCCTCAAGGCTGTTCCTGACCATTGTTGCTCAACACTGTTTCCCGACATCATGGCACAACATTGTTGTACAACTGCTGCACGGCACTTGTACAGCCTGGTGGCACGATTTGTCTGTGTCCCAGAGAAGCACCCCATTCACACAACCATGCATACCTGGGTGCAGCCTCTGACCTGGGCATGCATGGTTGTTTGAATGGGGTGAAGGTCTTCTACCAGCAGTTGCACAGGATCATGGAGCACCACAATTTTTGCTGCTCCACGACCTTCTAGCAGAAGCCCAACTTGGTTCATTGTGGAAACACACCATTAGTCAGGATGGCAGCCTTTAGAAAAACACACAATCCAAAGCACAAACCAGAGGAGGAGAGGGGGAAGGAAATGGGGGATATGGGAAAGTGGGATCAGGATATGTTCTCCATATCTTAGGCTCGTAGTGGTTTGGAATATGCTAAGTGTCCACATCCGTGTATATAGACCAGATACCAGTCTAGATGACCATGCAGTGTTTTTTTTGTAGGAGGCCAGCTAATTTGTCCAGGGACAGAGAAGTCAGTGCTTCAGTCCCTTGGTGAACAGAGGGCAGCATTTCCCCCCCAGCACTGAAGCACCAGTTGCTTGGCTATCACAAAGATGCAAAGGATCCGTTTTTGGCAGAGGTGTTCTTACTCCTGGACCTTGGGGCCCTGGTCCGTGGCCTCCAAGGTCCGGGGGGGCCCTCCAAAGACTGGGGGAGGGCTCCAGCCACCACCCCACCGCTGCCCCCCAGTGCGCCGAACCACGGCTTTTCTGTAATTTTAGCCACTGTGTGCGGGGGTGGGTGGGAGGTGAGCCGAGGAGACCTCCCCCCCCCACCATGGCAGCGGCAGGCGGAGCAGCCTCTGGGTCTGTCCGCCTGGCTCAGCGGCCCTCGAAAACCGCAAGGTCAGCCTGCGCAGTTCGAATAGACCATCACAAGGCCACGACGTCACGGGCTTGCGATGATCTATTTGAACTGTGCAGGTGTGCCTCCCAGTTTTCGAGGGCCGCTGGGCTGGATGGACAGGCCCAGCGGCCGCTCTGCCCACCGCCGCGATGGTGGGGGGAGGCTTGCTCGGCTCACCCCCCCACCCCCGCACACGGTGGCTAAAATTACAGAAAGGCCACAGTTTGGCCTGGCTGGGCCTCTCAGGGGGGGGGGGGGCTTGCGGCAGTGGGGGAAGCAGGGCTTGTGTTGGCGGTGGGGTCTGGCAGCAGCGGCAGCAGCCATGGTCTGGGCACCCAAATCACCTTGGTGCGCCACTGATTTTCGGTGTTGGATGATAGGTGCCAAACTGATGGAATATCACCCATTAGAACGTGCTTGTCCATAAAGCTCAAGGATGTTTCTAATGTGAAAACAACAATTACACAAGCCACCACCCAGAAAGGGATGATAACTGGTCATTCCCACATTCAGCGTGTCAGGGAAACGTAGTATATCTGCAGTGGGAACAACTCTGTTTAGTAACCTTGAACAGGTCTTATGCCGAGTCAGACCAGTGGTCCATCTTGCTCCGTATTGTCTTCACCAGGGCTGCACAGCTTTGGACCTCCAGCTGTTACTGGACTACAACTCCCATCCCCCCTAGCTGCAGTAGCCAATTGTCAGGGATGATGGGGTTGTAGGCCAACATCTGCAAGAGGGCTGAAGTGGTGCAGCTCTGGTATCCGCTGGCAAGGAGAGGTTCTCCAAGGTTTCGGACTGGAGTCCCTCTCCACTCTACCTGGAGGCGCTGCCAGGGTCTGAACTTGGGACCGATGGCACACAAAACAGATGCTCTACTACTGAGCTACAGCCCCCTTCCCGACGGGTGGTATGAAGGAAGTACGAAAACATGCAAGCTAAGGATGCAAAAAGAAAATATGCACCCTTAGCTTGCATATGACAGGGCCAGTTTTTAAAGGTCATAACAGAACAGTGCAGTAATTACAGCCTCCTGCGTTATAAGTCAACACAAATAGGTTAAATTGAGACCTTGAGTCACTCCAAGACCCAGACGCTAATGTCTGATTTTGTTCCGGGGCTCACGTTTTAGAGGATCAGTTTGAGATGCTCTTGGGAAGCAGGGAACAGGCAATGGGTTTTGTGCTAGACCTAAGCAAATAATGGCTTCGCTCTTCTGCAAGCTAGTTGCAATCGGCTTTGGAGGCTCCAATTTCCTGGATCCAATTGACCCCCCTTGCCAGATCTCATTTGCATAAACTGAAGAGAGTTGGACTAGCAGTAAAGGTAAAGTTGTGCTGTCGAGTTGGTGTCAACTCCTGGCGACCACAGAGCCCTATGGTTTTCTTTGGCAGAATACAAGAGGGGTTTACCATTGCCATCTTCTGTGCAGTATGAGATGATGCTGCCTTTCAGCATCTTTCTACCTATATATTGCTGCTGCCCGATACAGGTGTTTCCAGTGAGCATGAATTGTCTTCTTTGCCCCGCAGGGTCTGCCCTGGTTTGCATTAGGATGACGTGAGTGCCATCTGCTGTAAGGTATTCCCCTCTAGGCATCTGCTCAGTGGTATCTGCTTGCATGCAGAAGGTTCCAGGTACAGTCCTTGGCATCTCCAGGTGGGGCTGGAAAAGAATCCTGCCTGATAACCTGGAGAGCTGCTGCCAATCAGTGTAGACAAAACTGAGTTAGACGGACCAATGGTCTGACTCAGTATAAGGCAGTTTCCTATGTCCCTAAGAATACAGTATGTTCCTAAACTAAGCCCAGCCAGAACCAGACAGCTTAGATCTGAAGCTTGCAAGTTGAGATTTCAAGAATTAGTGGTGATGGGGGATCCTAAATCTCCCTGTTTGGGATTCTTGGAGGTGCCTCATTATAAGATGTCGGTGTAACCCAGGGCTGCACAACTTTGGCCCTTCTGCAGATATTGGAATACAGCTCCCACAATCCCTAGCTATTGGTCACTATGGCTGGGGATGATGGGAGTTACAGTCCCAAAACAGCTGGAGGGCCAATGTTTTGCAGCCCTGGTGTTAACTCTGGTGTGACTTGTACCAAACAGGTAACCAGTCTGCACCTAACATAGGAACAACATAGGAAGCTGCCATATACTGAGTCAGACCATTGGTCTATCCAGCTCATTATTGTCTTTACAGACTGGCAGCGGCATCTCCAAGGTTGCAGGCAGGAGTCTGTCTCAGCCCTATCTTGGAGATGCTGCCAGGGAGGGAAGTTGAAACCTTCTGCTCTTTCCAGAGTAGCTCCATCCCCTGAGGGGAATATCTTACAGTTCTCATACTTCTAGTCTCCCTTTCAAATGCAACCAGGGCAGACCCTGCTTAGCTAAGGGGACAAGTCATGCTTGCTACCACAAGACCAGCTCTCCTCTCTTAACAGTAACAGGTGTTCTAGGTAACAGGGGGTTCCTTCAGACCCAGGATCATGGCCAGCGCCAGAGGTTTTATAGGACAGGTGGAACCCTGTTGCCCTCTTGAGTCACTTGTTGCAGTGTCACCCTTATACTCATCCCAATCTGTCACGCTGTGCTTAGCCCTGCAGTTCCTGGGTTAGTCTCAAAAGTGTCCTCCTTCATGTTGAAGGCATCTTCCACTGACAGAAGGGCTGTTTTGTACCTTGCACTATGGCCCCAGACATAGACCATGAAGACCCCAAGGAGTGGGGAGGCAGGAACCACACTTAGAGAGGGCCAGAAATACCTGCCTTGCTGAAGATTCCCCAAGAAGGGAGACCCATAAGCCCTCGATGGCATTTGCTTTGCCCAAAGCAAAGCCTTATCTGTATCTCTTGCTTTGAAGATTCCTTCTTTTCTCAATCCTCTGCTGTGTGGGAGGACAATCTGCTGCTACCACCCTACAACCAGGGGCAGCAGGAGGCTCTCCAGCCCCACCTGAGCTAAGCCTGAGGAACAGAGCATAGCCCCCTTTAAGTTGCAACAGTTTTCTTCACAGGGGGTGGAGCTAGAGACAACACTTTGACTACAGGACTATTTCAATAAGCTGCAGACAATTGCTGGAGCAACGTCCTTCACTTCTGCTCTGAGTTGTTTTGCAGCCCGCCTCTGATACTTGCTCCACTGGGACCAAACCAGGGTCCTGATCTGCACCCAGAGTGTCCTCTTTTCCAGTCCCATCTATACTTTTGTGGTAACCCAATTGCATACAACACATGATAGATTGTTGCATAATAAAAATATTTCACATACAGACCAGAGAAATGTCAATGGTTCAATCCCTGACATCTCCAGAGTAGGGCAAGGAAAGAGCTCTGCCTGAAACTCTGGAGAGCTGTTGCCAATAATTGTGGACAATAGATGGACCAATGGCGACCTGATACAAGGCAGTTTCCTGCATTCCCATGTTCCTAAAATTTAGATAGATCTCCAACAGCTCAGAGCAGAAACTAACCCAGGAACTGGAGGGTTAAGCAGGGTATGACTCCAGCTGTCCTCTGGCTGTTCTTGGACTGCAACTGCCATAATCCCCAGACACAAATGGCCAGCAGACAGGGTTGATGGGAGTTGTAGGCCAACATCCACAGGAAGGGAAGCATAGGCCCCTTCATGTCTTCAAATGAATTCAGCTTCCCTGATGACCTCAACAGGCAGGAAGAAGCATATGTAAGCAAGCCTGGACCTGAACTGCACAGATCTTTAAAGGAGATAGCCTGCCCTTTGTATTGGGCTCAGAAACAAACTGGAAAGAAAGGAAAGATGGAATATCACTCGAGTCATGTGCTTCTTTGCTTGAGTCATGTCAGTACTTCTTTGTACTGGTTACAACCAGTACAATTGTGCAGATTCAGTTATTTTAGGAGGGTAGAAACCCAAATGGTCCCAAGAGAAGGAAGTGCATATGGGCAGGTTCAGATATAACAGCAGCACATGAGGTTGCTGCCAGCCACCCTGGGAGCACTCACTCCCCAACATCCTCATATGAGCAATTAATCAATCAATCAATCGTTTATTTATGGTCATTGACCAAAAATTACAGAATAAAAAAATAAAACAAATTTTGGTAAAATAGCATAAACAAAGACATTATTAAAAGACGAAAGTAAATACTTTAAAGACATAATGATACCAACACTCTATTCACCCACTTTTAAAATACGCAATCTAGTAGGTTCCAATATGCCAAGTTTGGTCCTGTTGTCGGAACCCCCCAGTCTCAGCATACCCTTCCCTTCCCTCCTTCCCTCCAGGAACCTGACATCTGTGACTTACCTGAAATCTCAGTTATGGAGGTCAGGCTCCCTGAGGGAAGGAGGGAAGGATATGCTGAGGCTGGTGGGCTCAGATGTCATGCACACTCTCTGCATATTGGAACCTGAACAAGAAGCAGAGGCCCATGTGGGGGTGTGGGGAGTCCATGCTCCCGGACAACGGTGTAGTGTGGCAGGGACATGCAGGGATGCCGTCATGTACTCTTTCCCCTGCAGGGTCTCAGCAGGGACACAAAGGGAGGCAAGGGCAGTGGTTTTGTCTTTCTTGCCACTGGTCCCCCTGCCTTTCTTTGGTGGCAGCCCCTATCCCTGCGACCCTTTCTCCCTCCATCTATTGCTTGACTGAGCAAGCAATACTCTTCTTCCCCCCTCCATAATGCTTAGCCCTTTGCTTTCTAAATGGAAATAATAATCTGCTGCTCTCACTATTCCAACAGTTTGTCACATAACTGAATATCAGGCTACAATTGACTGTAATACCATTCTTGCTGTCTTCTGCTACTAGGAGCATCCTCCACCCTTTGTGGTTGACCATCCAAACTGCTGCTCTGGGTGAATCACCACACGGGGTTCAATTTCTGTAGGATTAGAGAACTATCCTTGATCTCTTGAAACAGGACCTCCCAAATCATTGCATCAGTCTAAGTGGGGTGTGTGGCCATGGGGGTGTGGTCACTGGGATGGGTGTGGCTGTTGGGGTGTCCGTGGTTATGGGGGCTGCCATGAAAAGCATCTGCACTTCTGAATTTGCTATTATACCACTGTTCCCAGGGCAGCAGTAACCTCAGGTGCCACAGTTACACCTGGTTACAAGCTGATCTTGTGGTAGCAAGCATGAATGGTCCCCTTGGCTAAGCAGGGTATACCCTAGTTTGCATTTGCATGGGAGACTACTGCATCTGCATGGTAAGCTATTCCCCTTAGGGGATAGGTCCACTCTGGAAAGAGCATCTGCATACTTTTATGTAGAAGGTTCCAAGTTCCTTCCCTGGCATCTCCAAGTTAGGACTGAGAGAGAGAGTCCTGCCTACAACCTTGGAGAACACTCTGCAATTTGTGTCTGATCTAGATGGGCCAAGGGTATATGGCAGCTTCCTATGTTCCTAAACAAAGCCTATGCATGGGTAATGCCCAAGAATTCCTAGCAGAACAAGGTGGCACATACATAAATGAAATGCAACAAAGACTGCTGGTGCTGACAGATCCTTAGCCTCGCTCTTTTGCTCCGTTGCATTTCATGTAGACATGACGAGATCTTCCTTTGCTTTAGATAGCAAAAATTTAGTCTCCGTTTCCAAAGGACCTCAAATAGATGTCTGTAGTCTCTGCAATGTCATAGATTTCCACGCAAGGCAGTTGTAAAACAACTCTAATCTCTTTATTTTTTAATTCTGGCACAGATGTCATTTCTCCTCGCGACTCATAAATATTTACAACCCCTCCCAAAACACCCACCCCAGAAATCTTTTCACAGAAAAACTAAGATCAAAGGATACGTTTGTCTTGATGAATTGCCTGCCTGCTGCACAGCTCTTCAGAAACTCCATGTGACAATTTTAAAGAAATTATAGATGCTCTATTGGAGACTTTCCCAGGCTTCTATCAAGCCCAGGGTAGTCATGCAGGCATTTGCCAGGCTCCAAGAACCCACTTCTGATTGGGCCCTCATAGCCTGGAACTCTTCATGTGGCCGCCATCTTGTTTTATTCAAAATGCAGCCAATCACCCAGGGGTGTCCTGAGTGTGTCCTAGGTGTGCCCCATCTCAGCTTCTTAATGAAGCATGAGGTATTTGGGGCAAGCTAATTGGCTGGGAGCCCAAGTGGGTGGAGTTTGAGCTGTGTGAGCTGTTGCTCACCAGGAGGGCTCTGTTGACATTAGAGAGAGGCAATCCTTTCCACGTGGCCAAGAGCACAGTGTGTGTTTCGACTGGTCATCCTTTGGGGGCCTCCATCAGATTGGCAAGTGGCGGTGGTCTTTTTTGCCTACCTCACACAATTCTTCCTGATCACAGCTGCAGGTACAGGGCAGGATTTGGAAATTTAAGATGGTGAGCACCCTAAGACACATGTTTGGCATGAAGAGGAGCCCTTGGTTAGGCCCTACAGCAGGGCTGCACAACTATGACCCTCTAACTGTTTTTGGACTACAATTCCCATCATCTCCAGCCACAGTGGTCTATAGCTGTAGTCTAACATCTGTAAGAGAGCCAAAGTTGTTCAGCCCTGCCATAGAAGTTTGGTGGCTTCAGCAGTGCTGGCTTGGAATTTTTCCTAGCCTGAAAGGATGTCGCCAAACTTAAAGGCTGTGCAGCTTGTGGGGAATGATAATGCCTGCAGATGCCTGACCCCTTTGGTTGGCTAAGAGGAGCAGCATTCTGCCCTAGGCTGTGATGTTGCTCTGTGCCAGGGTGAAATTGCCCAATATGATGTAGTTTAGGGACCCACACCTAACTGGGTGAGTCATTAATTTCTGCACTGTAGTGGGGTGGAGAGCCAACCCCATTTTTGTTGCTTGATTTGGTTGCTAATTGAATAAAGTTTTGGCCCTTTCCTCCAATCTAAGCCTCTTGCTTTCATTGGTGAGGTGAGAGTGCAATAACCTGGGTGCAATAACACTACATTCTTTAATGAATGCTGCATTAAGGTAGTGGTTACAGACTGTGGGGGCTTGTAATTATTTTGCTAAGTGCCACGGAAGCGACCACTCCAGTTACGAGTGCAGAGTTTAGTTGTTGCAGCTATTTAAGTAACATGCATGGAGATCACTGTAGAGTCTAAACTAAATTGATGTATTGGTGAAATACATACAGTATGAGATAGGAAAGACCTATCCTATCTATCAGCTACATAACAGATAGGGAGAGGGAGAGAGAGAGAGATGTTTCCATCTTCTCACTAGGAGGAAAGGAAGAGGACTGACTCACTACAGGAAGTACCTAAGGAGTCAAAGCAGGGGTCATAGAGCAGAGGCAAGCAGGGACAGGTAAGGAGACCCTCACTAGCTACCTCAGCTCCCAGTGCCCCTAGTGGTCAATAGGATAGTTGATGCAAAAGGTCAATGCAGTGGAACTCCATCTCCAACAGGGACACTGGATTGTGAGTAGAAAAGATGGCGGCCAGAAGTGCAGTCAGTGAGAAAGGTCCAGCCTGTTGCCACCATGGCCCCATCACCAAGGAAAGGCTCCTCTGCACCCTGTAGGTTGGATATGGAAGCTTCTCTTGGTAGCAAGGCAGGAGCCTGGCCCACTTCTCAAAAGCTGTGCTGGTGGCCACTCTGGCATTTTCACGCACAATCTATGTCCCCACCCTGACACAGTGTCTCAGTCATAGAGTGCTGGAACAAGGGCATTGCATTGTGGTTAGTATGGCTGTTTTCTCCAAGAAGAGAGTAGGGCTGCCACCTCCAAGGTAGCCTCCTGAATGTTGGAGGGCCATTTTGTGAGGACTCCTTCAAACCTGGAGCCAGCCCTGACTGTTATGCCACTCAGTTTAACCTGGAAACATATGCTTCTTTTCTTGTCCAGTTCAGGTGACTACTCTGAAAACTATAGACCAAATTTGCTGTTCATGATTATGGTTTTTCACATCTCTTATTAGGGCCAAGACAGATATAACATTCAGGGAACAGTTGCTAATATCCAGACTGATGAAGCAATTGTTTTGCAAATGCTGCACTGGTGCTACAGGAGAGGGTTGATATTTGTTGATCTCCACTTCCCTGTGAAGTCCTGTGACTCCTGAAAATAGGTCCCTGAGAGCTGCGTGGCCCTCAGGGACCTATTTTCAGGAGTCATAGTGGGCTTCAGAGGGAAGGGAAGGTTGATAAAATTCACCTATTCTTTGCAGTGCATGCGTATCATCGCAACAGCAGCGCTTCACTAGTCTGGATGTCAGCCAGTGTGACTTATTTGGAAGTACCGTAACTATGTACAGTACAAATGTACCATTTCCTTTCCAGGCTTAAGCGCTGAAAAGAATTATGCTTTCAAATGTTTGCAGCGAAAGCTGGTTATGGATAAAACCAATTGGCTAGTGCCAATATTGTCGCCAGGCAGACACCTCCTCCCAATTCCTGGAATAGTTTTGCTGATATTTTAAAAATATTTTCAAATATTTTTTAGAAAACTATTCTAGGACTTGGGAGGATATGTCCTCCTAGTGATGATATTGGCACTAGCAGATGTTTTAAAAATATTCCCAGATATTTTTGGAAAACTATTATGGGAATTGGGAGGAGATGTCCACCAGGTGATGATATTGGCTCTAGCAGATGTTTTACAAATATTCTCAAATATTTTTGGAAAACTATTCTGGGAATTGGGAGGAGGTGTCATCCAGGTGATGATACTGGCACTAGCCAATTGGCTCCATTCATGATGGAGGATATTTTTGAGAGCTTAGAAAAGTACTTCCTTTAAAAAATATCCAATCTTCTAAATTGTAGAATATTAATATACATACAGTAGTCATAAACAGATAAACTGACAGCTGACCCAGTATTTGACCTGAGTGCTCAATCTGTCTTCACCCTTAGATGTATTAAAAACTACTTATCGAATTTCACAAATGCTTTCCAGAGATTTCCAGATAAGAAAACACTTGCATTAGAGGGATGATGTGGTTGCAGCTCTCCTGTTGTGCTTTGGTGACACAGGGATGTAGAAACCACATGGAGAATGGCTGGATTCACATGGGAAAAACCATGCCAGCATCAGTAGCTGGCGGTAGAGAGCCAGTCTTGCAGGAGCGAGTATCAATCGTCCCCTTTGTTGAGAAGGGTTAGCCTCTGTTTGCACCTGAATGAGTGACTACATGTGAGCACTGTCTGCTGTAAGATATTCCCCTTAGGGGATGGGACCATATCTCAGTGAGGGAACATCTGCTTGCATGCAAAAGGTCTCAGGTTCAATCCCTGGCATCTCCAGGATGGGGCTGGGAAAGACCCCTGCTGAAATCTTGGAGTGCTGCTGCCAGTCAGAGTAGGCAAAACTGAGCTGGATTTGGTATCAGTCTAGGTATATACAATGGTCTGACTTGATATAAGGGAGTTTCCTATGTTCCTATGGTCCAGAAGTCAGGTTGGAGTGGTGGCAGCATCAGCATGGAGCTCCTCCTCCTCCTCTCCTTCCTCTTACTACTACGAGTAAAGTTTCCAACGTGGTTTACACAGAGAAATAGACAGACAGATCGATGGATTGACGGACAGGCACACAGACAGACAGATGTGTTCTCTGTCTGCAAAGGGTTCCCAGTCTAAAAAGAAATGCAAGATAGACTCCAGCAACAGCCACTGGAGGCATGCTGTGCTAGGGCTGGATAGTTGCTCTTCTCCTGCTAAATAAAGAGAATCTCCACTTTAAAAAGGTGCCTCTTTGCAGGCGAGGAGCCACTCGCGCAGTGGCCTGTGTCCACCCCCACTTGGCGGCCCCTTCCACATATGCCCGTGTGCGTGATGTCACATGCACGGGGGCGTGGTTTGGGCTACGGAGGAGCACAGAGCAAAGTGAACTACCCCCTCCCATGCCTGGGGTGCTGAGAGCCCAGGTGAAGTCTCCTTCTGGTATTTCAGGTAGCGCCGGTTGCCCGATAGAACGTTTCCTCCTATCTCTCCCTCTCTGGAGGGAGAGAAATTTCATTTCGGGCACCGTCATTTCGGGCAGCGTTAGCTGCCCAATAGAACATTTCCCCCTTATCTCTCCCTCTCTGGAGGGAGAGAAAGGGGAAAATGTCCTATTGGGCAGCTGACGCTGCCTGAAATGACAAACTAAGAGCTGGCTCGAGCTCTCAGCAGCCCGGACCACACCCCTTTACATGTGACATCATGCACAAAGGAGGCGTGGCCTGGGCTGCCGAGAGCCTGAGCGAGCTCTCAGCTCATCATTGCTGGCAGCGTCGGCTGCCTGATAGGATGTTTTCCCCTTTCTCTCCCCCCAGAGAGGGAGAGAAAGGGAAAAAGGTCCTACTGAGCAGTTGATGCTGCTGGAAATAACTAGCAGAGAGTTCGCCCGGGCTCTCGGTGGCCCGGGCATGGGAGGGAGGAGTTCAGGAGCCCAAGCCATGGGGCTTCGGTGGCCTTTTTCATTGGCAGCCTGGGTTCTGTGAACCTGCTGGCCCAATGGTGTCTCCGCCCCTGCCTCTTTGCTCCATTCACATGTCCTTCCAAATGGCTCCCACATTCCTACACAACTGGAGCAGCATCCATAACTGAAACTCGGCTCCTGAAAATTAGGAGAAAAGAAATCTCTATGTCTGAAGCAAATTCAAGCTAGAGGAATCTTGGGAAAATTCTCTCTCCTTCGAATTCATTTCTGCTCTAGCAGGAGCAAACTTTATGTGGCAGAAGAGATTTATTTCCATTTCCCTTTTTTTTAAAAAAAGGTTGCAAAGTCTGGTCGGCCTGAAAGTCCTGAAGTAAACTCAATAAATAAACCCAAACACCGTTCCACATACTGTAATGTGTGTATTTTGGAAGGAAGAAGGGGATGGAGAAGTATTTTGCCGTTCAAAATTTGCCTGCAACATGTTCTTGGGTTGACATATCAACAAACTGGTTGAGGTAATGGCAGAGATAACTCTATTGAGCTGAAAAAGCTTAAGAAGCTGGGAAGCAGGGAAACGGGAGGATTAGCTTCTCGCAGTTCTAGCCAGGATATTAAATTAGGTTCCAAGGAGCTTGGAATCCGGGCCACTCCATTCAGCTTTCAATCAGCCTTCTGTTGAACAGCCAACAAGCACATGCAGGCACATGAATTTTAAAAAGAAAAGGTTCGGAGACAGACATCTGGGTCCTAGCCAACTGGCTCCATCCATTGCATTGTGGGTGAAAAAAAATATGGTGACCGCCAACACGGTGCACTGGTTGCTGAGAAGTGCTTTGGGCTGTTGCTGCCCCTGCCCTATCGCCAGGATTTTTGGAATTCAACAACTAATGGGAGACACATGGGTGAAATGAAGCTTGGAAGCAACTGTGTGCATACTCCGTAGCATCTAGCTAGGTCCTTGTAGAATATACTTCCCAAAGAAACAATCTTGACTGTGAATGTGGAAATTCCTTCTGCGTCTCTGCTGTCAAGGTAAACGGAACATCTCACCTCACAGTATAAATATAAACCAGATTGATTTTACTTTTTGCATGTGGTTCGTGGCGCTGAGTGCCTGAGATGGAAGTGGAAGGAGGAGGAGAATGGTTTTTAAATGCTTTTTACAACTGTTTTCGGAGATAACATTTTTTTATATGTGCAAAATTATCCCTGGGGTTGGGAAAGGGAAAGGTATTCTTGTGACATCACAGGCATCAGCCAATCAGCACTGTCCATAGCCAGCTTCTGCTGCACCACAAGGCACCCCTGAGCAGCTGCCAAGGGCCTCACACCCTGAGGGGATCTACTGCTGATGCCTGCTTTGGGATCCTGGGAAGTCTTGGACCCAAATAGCAAGTGGCGACCGATGGGCCCCCTCCATAGCATGGTGGCATTTTAGCCAACAGCTGTTGCCTATCACATTTCCCCACCCCACAATACCCCACTATAGTGTTGACATTATTTGGGGCATTGTGGTGGTGGGGAAGAGGGCAGATAGGAACCAGCTAGAACAGCTGCTGCTGACCCACTGAGAATGAAATAAACCTGCATTTGGTGTCATGGTAATGGGAGGGGAATCCACTCAGGTAGGAAAGGGCCCACTAGAGGCTCACCTGTCAGGGGGCCCTCAAACCTGGAGCTGTACCTGGGTGAAGATCTTAGCTGAATGAGTCATGATTGTTCCAACTTTAGTATCAATTAGCAAGCATAGAGTTCCACTCTTATGCTTGTTCTTTTTCCCTCTTTCTTTTTTTGGCCATTATGGCAGCTGAGTTTCTGTGGCTGACTGCCACCGTTTCTTTGCCTCCCATAAATTGCTGGATGTACCATCCAACACTGGCTAACATCCAGACCTTTGAAGCCCCGGGGCAGCAAAGTGGAGGTGCAATTTCAGTTGATCTCCCCTTCCCTCTGAACCTGACTGTGACTCCCAGAATATGTCCCTGAGGGTTGTACAGCCCTCAGGAACTTATTTTGGGGAGTCTCAGGTCAACGGAAATTGCTTTTTCTCCATAGCACCAGTATGCAATTAGGGGCACCAGTTCACTGTTAGTTTAGATGGTGGTCATTGTTCTTTTCAAAATATAAAGCAAGAAAGCCAACTGCCTCCACTGTCACCCACTGGTAAAGCCTCCATGAAATGTTAATGCAATTTTGCACCATTGATAGTACACCTCCTAGTTTTGGGCTTGGGATTTTTGAATTCCCCCACTCCTACACACACACACACACACACACACACACACACACACACACACACACACACACTTCAACTCAGCCTTAAGCTGAGTTACATCTTAAGGCTGTAATGCAGACGTTACTTGTTAAAAAGATTATTCTCAAGTAAGTGTGCATACTCAAGTCCTATACAGATGCTATTTTAAAAAAGTTGTACGTGACAACAGAAATTGAAAGTGGGCACAGCAGTCCTGCCCCACTGGCTTTGTCAATCACTCCCCCACACTTGAGGTTACCACCTTAACTGTGAGCTGTGTGAGGTGGGAGTGATCAATACACTGGGGGTTGGGATTTCTCGGCCCGCATTCAATGGCTGCTCTTGTGTACAGATTCTTTTTCAGAAATAACATCTGTACTGGGCTTTCTGTACTGGACCCTTACTTGGGAATAAACTACTCGGCACCCACAGAGACTGACTTCTGAACCAACATGCTTACGGTTGTGCCGCTGACCATTGATCCTTGGTGTGAGAACATGAGTGATGCAAATATTTGCTTCCATTGATTTTATGAGCTCTGCAGGGTATTTTCCCCTGCTGGTTTCAAGTTTCAGTCTCTGTTGCTTTTCGTTGCTCTGATTTTGCCCTTATGTTTCTTTACTTGCTTTAGCAAACTTTTCTGGTGAAGTTCTAAGGAAAGTTGCTAGTTGCTTTAGGGATTCATTGATTCAGAAGGCAGGGCATAAATATTCTAGTACTTACTGTATATAATAGCAGCCACCTAATGGTGCAGCGGGGAAATGACCTGACTAGCAAGCCAGAGGTTGCCAGTTCGAATGCCCGCTGGTATGTTTCCCAGACTATAGGAAACACCTATATTGGTCAGGAGTGATATAGGAAGATGCTGAAAGGCATCATCTCATAATGTGCGGGAGATGGCAATGGTAAACCCCTCCTGTATTCTACCAAAGACAACCACAGGGCTCTGTGGTTGCCAGGAGCTGACACCGACTCGAGGGCACACTTTACTTACTTATATAATAAAACAAACATAGATAAGAGTAGGATCGCCAGATCTCATGAGATTCAGGGGTCAGAATTTAAAAGTGCAGTGGTGGGGCTCATCAGAGAAGAGGGTAGAGACTGTGGGCACTCAGTAATTTTTTTTTTTAAAGACAGCTCAAGTCCTCTTTTTCCTACCTGATCTCAAGTGCAGAGTTGTCTCCATTTGTCCACATGCTTGTCAAACAAATTTGTTGTGCTTGTATTATGCTTGAATGGGCATCCGCTTAACACTTGTCTCTAAGAATTGGCTTTGGAGCTGGCAACTTCAAGAGCTACTGATACGACGGCATCCTGGAAGGCCTCTCACCCTCTGATTTTGGCTCCAGATCTGATATTTAGCACCTTCTCCTGGTCTTGGAGGCCGCTGAGATGAAGCTAAAATCCTGCCACTTCCAATTAAACCCTGAGAGCTGACAACCCCACACACCTCCATTTGTGAAATGTTGGAAGATATGGTGCAATTCTTTGTGGTGAGGGGAGTGCACAAAACCAGCTGGCCCGGTTCAGTTTTGCACCCCCTTGAACCCCCCCCATTTGATTCGGGTTTTTTCTTAACAATTTTAAAAATCAACTTACCCCCTCTGGGGGGCTTCTCTGAGGCTGTGGGGTGTGTATGTGTCAGAAAGTTCCCCCTTCCCCCTGCCAGCCTCCATTACTGCCAAAATCGCAGGCCCTGCGTTGTGGTGGCCATTTTGGAGGCTGCTGCACATGCCCAATGGGCCTCTGCATGGCCTGGGTCATGATGATTTTGGGTGATTTTGGCAGTAATAGAGGCGAGAATCTCTGGAGACCCCCCTGCCCTGGCCTGTTAGAAGCCCCCCAGAGGGGGTAAATTGATTTAAAAGAATTTTTTTAAAAAATTGAACCCCCCAAACAGGTTGGGGGGTTCGGTTCGACATTGAGCCATCAAACTGAACCGTCTTATTGTCGAACAGGTTTGGTTCCGAACCTGTTCACACATCCCTAGTGAGAACCCAGTGTGTGTGTATGTGTAGTGTTCCATTGTCTATCTTGACCCTCCTTCTATGCTTCAGGAGGAGCTGTCTTTTTAGTATAAATATGCAACATGCATAGCTGTCTGCTTACTTAATAAGTCCATCCTTTTTTAAAAGTGCAAAATGGTCCCAAGAATTGAGAGGGGGGAAGGTATTTTTGTGAAAATGCAGGTATCAGCCAATCAGCGCCATCTACAGCCAGTTACCAAGCGGGCTTTGTTTCTCCAGAGCTAAGAAGAAAAGGGGCATTTTAATTGTTTATTTAAAATAAATTCCATGCTGCTCTTCATAAAAGTCTATCTCATTGTCTTTTACAACATAACAATCCACCATAAAACAATGTAATAAAATAAAGCAAATTAATAACAGCGGCAAAGCCAACAAAAAACCATCCCAGACACAGCATAACACAATCCAGTCTTAATTTCCAGAAAACCAATTAGAACAGGGATGCTTTTACGTGGTTTAGAAGGAGATGTTGCTCGGATAAGCAGAAACCAACCTGTTCGGGGCTTTAAAAAAAGGAACCAGTGTGTCGAATTGGGCCCATTAACACACGGGCAGTCTGGTCAGGTGCTTCAGTACAGGTGAACGTAGTGACGCTGCTTCCAAAAGAGTACTTCTGTCTTCGCCCTTGGAAAATGAGCTTTATTGGAGTGTCTTGCTCTGACTGGTGGTCTGTGACCCAGATCTTTCTTTTCCCTATAAAATCAAGACTCTCCAACGCTTCTTGCTCTGGATGAATGTAATTGCTTTCATTACTACCTTTGACTTGATTGGGGTTAGGTAAGGTTAGCAGTGTAATTAAATCCATTTTCTTTGGAAGCACAAGGTATAAAAATGAAATGATACACTTCAGATATCTTCAGGGTTTGGGGAGGTTTGTAGACTTATTTATCTATATGATCATTGTAATGTTTATTACTTTTTTGGCGCCGTTTCCCCATTTGCATCTTCACGCTCATTTTGCTTTTATGATCTCTTTGATGGAAATCAATGACAGGAAAAAGCAAAAGCAGAGAGTTGCGTTTTCTGGGTAGAGAGTTTTCCGAATATAAAAAGAAATTAAACACGGTGGCTGCGAAAAGGTCTGTCTTGAAGTCACGAAAGCTAATCTGAAGGCAATTAATAGTTGACCTTTTATTTTTATGGACTGCAGCATGGAGAGTGCATATCTGGCTTGGCAGGTTGGAGTGATAGCCGAAGTGCATTAAAAATAAATTGGTCTTTCTGAAAGAGGACAAATTGACAGTCTTCCAAATCCAGCTATAGTCCAAGGTTGCCGTGGAGAAAATGGGACCAATATGCTTCTTTTGTTTATTAATCTTGCTGTTCCTCTTGACCAAGTACAGCCAATGGTTTTTTTCCTAATGTCAGGTCTGCTGGAGCCAAAGGTTAAGCTATTAGGCAGCCAGACCTCATTAGCTTGTGTTCTCTTCTTAAGTCCACAGCCATACAGTGTAGCTCTTAGGCAGGTAGTCTTCCTTCTTTCCGATTCGATTTAATATTTAAAATTTATATTCCCTTTATACCTCCAACCAGGTTAAATCCATTTTCTTTAAAAAGAAGCTCCTAATAACAACGCAGCATGGAAATATATCAATAGCAAAGTTATTTTGCATAGATTACATGGCTAGGAAAATGCAAGAAAGTAAATACACGTAACAGAACATTTTATTAATCTGCTTGCAAAAGGAAAGGAAAAGAATAGTTTTAAATTTGTAGGATTCCAACTTCAAACATTATTCATTTTACTGAATAATTACCATACGTAGCAAATTTGAACGTAGTAAATTTGTAAATAGTAAATACGTAAAAATTTGTAAATAGTAAAAACGTAGTAAATTTGAATCTGAGAAAGATCTTCTGCTTTCCTTGGGCATGATGTAGTTTTTAAATTATTGATCTGGTTATCGAGTGTTTGATAATTATAAATTTGTAAATTGTTCTCTGTTGAGAACAATAACAGTTAATATATGATTACTATATCGAGAATTTCTTCTGGGGGTGGGATCAAACTTTTCACCCAGTAGTGCTTCCTGCTGATTGAAGTGGCAGCATTGTGTATGCAAAATATATTATTAATTAATTACAATTCTATTCTGCCTTATCCATCCAAAGGCTCTGAGTGGTGTACAACAACCAAAAAGAAAAACAAGCGTACAACCATTTTAAACAATCAGCTTAAAACAATATAAAAACAAATTTTAAAACAGTTTAAAACCAGTTTTAAAACATTTAAGAAAAATTTAAAAACCTTGGAAGCCCAGGCCAAACAAATAAGTTTTTAGGTTATCATGAAGTATGTCTTCATTTTGCACAAACTCTTCAAAATAGCTAAAAAATGCAGCCATCAATAAAGAATCGATATGCCTTGCTTCTTTGCATCATCAGACTCCCCCTTTCTCTCTCTCCCTTTCGAGAAGAACTTGTCTTGTGGTAGCGAGCATGACTAGTCCTCTTAGCTAAGCAAGTCCCACCCTGGTTGCATATGAAAGGGAGACTGGAAGTGTGAGCACTGTAAGATATTCTCAGGGGATGGAGCTGCTCTGGGAAGAGCAGAAGGTTCCAAATTCCCTTCCTGGCATCCAAGATAAGGCTGCAAGAGATTCCTGCCTGCAACCTTGGAGAAGCCACTGCCAGTCTGTGTAGACAATACTGAGCTAGATGGCCCAATGGTCTGACTCAGTATATGCCAGCTTCCTATGTACTCTCTCTCTCTCTCTCCTCTGTAAGGGTGGGTTCATCTCTGATTATGCATCGCTTGATGACTTCAACCTCAGCTGATGACTTACAAGTGTGAATAGGCCACGGAGAGCACTTCAGTATCCCCTCAGATACAACAGCTGACTTCCTAACTAACATGGCAAGGCTATGCTCATGCTCCCTACCAGGGCAGGGAGCATGACGGGGGGTGGGGAGGCAGGGTTTCACATATCTTCCCCCCAGAAGATCATATTTTGGCACACCGCTGCGCGCCCAGACAATCTGTGCTGCATGGAGAAGTGCAGATCATTAGAGGCTGGGACTCATTTTCCCAACCTCCACGTATCCCACAAGGCACTGAGCAATGAGTGTGGTACCTTGAGGGAATACCCCTGTGAGACAGGCACTCTAGGCACCCATCTCTGTGTATGCTCAGGCTGTGTGCAACACACAATCATGGATCTGGGGTTAAGGATACACTCGTGCCCTTAACTTTGGCTAAGAGCTGGGGCAAAAAGCACGGTTAGGCTGGGCAGGAGTGCCGGGATCTGGAGCGATCTTGGCACTCCACACAAGCAGCCTAACCCAGGCTGGGCTGGTACATCAAAAGCATCATTTCCTCAACATGCACAAAATTCCACCTGCCTCTTAATGGAATGTGCATGCACTTGCACAAGAGCGCTCTTAAGCCAAATGCAAGAATTGGGCAAATGCAGCGGTGTGATGGACGGCCATTATTCCCATGGCCACCCCTCATGCATTAATTGCATTTATGTAATTAATGCATTCAGCTCAATACTGTCCTTGCGTACTGCACACATGTTCTGTTAGAAGGCAGACATCATGTTGCACCATATGTCAGCCAGTGGGAAAAGGTCTCACAGAAAATAGAAAACAGTACAGAAAAGTGCTGCTCTCTTGTGCATGAGCTCCAGCGCTTTGCAAGTATGGGAACTAGCACAGGGGTTAGCCTTGTCTGTCCCCTTTAAAATAAGAATTCTTAGCACTTGTATAGTGCTTTGAGTATTCAGAGCACTTTCTTTACAGCTACCCTGTAAGGTAAGTAAATACGGCAGCTGGAGCTAAGAGCAGAGGCGTAACTATAGGGGGGGCAGGGGGGGCACGTGCCCCGGGCGCCATCTTTTCTGGTCACGTGGGGGGGGGCGCCATGACAATTTTTTTTTAAAAAAAATAAAATAATTTTTTGTTAATACAAATGTTTCCTGCTCAGTGCAGCAGCGCTGCAGCAGTCAAGGGAGCGCGTTGGTGCCCCCTTCCCCACGAGCGGTCCCTTCCGCGCTGCCTGCGCCCCCCCATTGCTTTGCTGGCGCCTGGCGGCCGGTCAGTGGCCTGGCTTGGCGGCGGCAGCGGGCGCTTGTGATGAAAAACCTAAATATAATGTAGTATGTTAGGGGGGCGGAGTGGGGGGGCGCCATTTCAGTGCTTGCCCCGGGCACCATTTTCCTTAGTTACACCTCTGGCTAAGAGGGAGTAGCTTGCCTAAGACTTTCATGTGAATTCATGGCAGAAGCAAGATTCAATCTGGCAGCTTTCTGATTCATAACTCAGAATCTAAACCACAACTGCACATCAGCTTACGTGAAAATGGCTAGAGAAAATGTTTTAGATGGCTTTAAATGGGCTTGGCTGTATAGTTACTATAATCCAGCTCAGAAACAGTCCTTTTCCCAAACAGGTGGGACCTCAAGTTCACTTCCAATTTTGTAGACCATGGCTAAGTACACAAGGAAGCTATTCCCATGATCAGTAGAAAGTGGGCTAAGGGAGCCTAACCTGCTTTCTACTGATTGTGGGAACACTGGGCTCATAGGCGAGCCCGATGGTTCCAAGGTGGCTAACCCACCTAATTTCCCCTCGCCTTCAATGAGCTTAATGGAGTGAGTGCTCTGTTAACCTCATTTTTGTGCTTGTATGCTGCCAAAGCACATGGTAACATATGAGTGGACCCCTGACCAGGAGGCTGCAGCCAGCCCCAGAATGTCCTGCGTGCTTGCACAGGACATCCTGGGACTTCCGGGGGCCACACGGCCCCTGATCCCCACAGCCCCCACCAGCTCCATGACAGAGCTGGTAGTCGTGTGATCCGGCTGCCCAGGGCTGCAGGCATGATCGTCTGTGGGGAGAGCGGGCTAAGCCCTCTCTCCCTGCAGACTCGCCAGAAGCTCTTCTCACTGATCATGAGAAAAGCTTCAAGGTGTGTTAGAGGAGTGAATAGTCTCTCTACTGGAGAATAAGGCTTGGATTCAAATGTGCATTTGGTAGTCTTCTTCCTTCTTGTAATTTGAAACTCAGCCCTGATTTTGGCACTCTCTCTCTCTCCTTGCCTGCATTCGCACATAACATGGAACAATGGGTTCAATGGACCCGCGGTTCTGCTCCCCCCTCTCTCATCCGAATTCAGATGTAACTGAGAGCTCCCTCTCTGCAGTAAGCTAGACTGCAGAGAGAAGGGGGAACTGGTTGTGTAGGCTCAACTCCGGTTCCAGCAGAGGCAGCCTGTGGTTCTGAATTCAAATGTACTGCTGGCTGTTTCCAGCCTTGGGTTGTAGCACTGAAACTCACTACAACCCGAGGGTTCAGACTGGAGTTAGAAATCTGAAACCTCAGGTTTGTCACCACACCAAACTGCATTTCCATGAATTCAGCTGTAACACTCACGGAACCTCTGGCCCATTCAGCTGTGGTTCCATGTTACGCAAATGCAGCCTCTCTTTCTTGTTTCTGGCTATAGATATCAATAAAACTGTTTTAATTGTTGTTGTTTTTTCCTGTAAAATTGTTTTAATTTCTTATTTTCTTTTCTTCTGTTTTTATGGTTGTATTTTTAAATTATGTACACCACCAATGGTAAACTCCTCCTGTATTCTACCAAAGAAAACCACAGGGCTCTATGGGCGCCAGGAGTCGAAATCGACTTGAAGGCACACTTTACAACAGCTAAAGATGTATATGTTAAGCAATCTACAATGTGATACAAACAAACAAAAAACCAAAAACCAAAGGTAAACTGAGTTATTGCTAAATGAGAATGCATTTCGTATGTCTTTTCTTTTTCATTTTTTATTATTCAGTTTAATTGAGATATGACGACAATGATGGATATTTATATACTGCTTTTCAACAAAAGTTCCCAAAGCGGTTTACATAGATACAAATAAACAAATAAAATGGCTCCCTGTCCCCAAAGGGCTCAAAATCTTAAAAATAATAATAACTCCAGAAAACCTTATTTATACAAATTGAAGATGATTCTGAATTTAAGATGATCCCTTTAAAATGTAGATGTTAAATGCAGGTTAAACCTGCATTTACTTAAAAGGAACAGGGCTCTGAATTTAAGTCGGTCTCCTGATTTCTGATATCAAAAGAACATGGGAAAAACCTAGTCTTGGATTCAGGTAAATACAGTATTGGTGCTTAAATGCAAATGGCAGCTCTATAGCAGCAAGAAGAATGTAACAATTAATGGCTGACATCTGGACTCACGAAGTGTTTGCAAAATGTTCACACAAAGTTCACATAAACAGATTGTATAGTTGTGATAAAAGGGGGATTTGAGGAAGTATGCAAAAGTCCACTTTTGTAAAAAGGTGTGTAGCATAGCAGGTTGTGTAAGTGTTGCTACATAAACATATTCATGGCAGGGTAACACTAGTCTGAAATACAAACTCCAGATGTAGCACTAGTATAGTCAGGGCAACAGCTTTGTACAAGCACAACATCCTTCTTGTACAAGCACAACATCCAAGTCATAGGAACATAGGAAACTGCCATATACTAAGTCAGACCATTGGTCTATCTAGTTCAGTATTGTCTTCACAGACTGGCAGCAGCTTCTCCGGGGCTGCAGGCAGGAGTCTCTCTCAGCCCTATTCTTGGAGATGCTGCCAGGGAGGGAACTTGGAACCTTCTGCTCTCTCCAGTGAGGCTCCATCTCCTAAGGGGAATATCTTACAGTGCTCACACTTTTAGTCTCCCGTTCATATTCAGCCAGGGCAGATCCTGCTTAGCTAAGGTCTGAGTTTGAACCGAACCGAGTCTGGCTCAAACCAAGCTGGCTTGGAGATCTACTGGTAAAGGGGAATTCAGTGAGAATTCCCCTTGACCATTAAAGGGGCAAGGGCTTCCCTAAACCTTGAGGGGGTGGGAGGGAAGTAATTTTGTACTTTCAGTGCAAGTTGCAGCTACTGCAGCAGCAGCTCCCCCACCCCACCTCTGCCAGCCTCCCCTAGAGTACTCCCGACCAGCAGCGGCCCAGTTCGGTCCTCGACACATGCAAGGGGACCATTCTAGCTGGGCCAGGATACTCTGGGGGAGATCAGTGGGGATCGGTGGGGGGAGCCATTGACCCCCCCCCCCCGTTGCCTTGCCACAGCTGCGGTTTGCACTGTAAGTACAAAATTATTCCCCTCCCGCCCCCTTTAGGTTTAGGGAAGCTCCTGCCCCTTTAATGGTAAAGGGGAATCCTCACCAGATTCCCCTTTAAAAGTGGAGCTCCGAGTCGGCTCTGCGGTCGAAGCAGACTGGGTCCGGTTCGACTGGTGCCAATACAGAGCTGGTCCAGGTCAGTTTGAATCTGAGCTGGATTCAGACCAAACCAAATTCAAACCCTTGCCTCATACCAAGGCTATCAATGGTAGGTCAGTATTGTCAACACTGAGCATCAGTGGCTTTTTCAGGTTTTCAGGCAGGGTTTTTCATTCATTCATTCATTCATTTCAGAGCTTGTTTTTTTTTCCAGACCTGGAGAGATCAGAGCTTAAATTTGGGACCTTCTGTCATAGTTCTTCTCTGTTTCTCCCCTTATCTCAGGGCCGCACAACTTCAACCCTCCTGCATATGGACTGCAACTCCCACCATCCCTTATTATTGACCACTCTTGCTGGGGATGATGGGAGTTGTAGTCCAAAAACATCTGAAGGGATGGTGTAGCCTTGCCTTATTTAGAGCTGAGCAGCCCAGCCAATGGCAAGAAGAGGAAGTGAACCCTAAGAACATGGCGGTCAGAGGCCCTACTGAATGTCCAGTTCTTCTGGGATTCACTGACAGAAGTTTCATCACCTCCTGCTGCCACCTGAAAATTCCTGAGTGCATTACAACCTAGATAAACAAGTGTCTCTTGTAACGGTTGCTCTGCCTATCAAATTACTGGAGTCTATTGAGGACCAAATTATTTGAGCTATATTACTGCAAACGCAGGTGCCTTTCCGCACAACGTTTCCCCACATCACAGCAGGAGTTACACTTTAAGCCTAAATGGCTCACCCTTGGTTATCTCCAGGAAATGTTCCTTCTTTTTCCCCTTCTTTTTGCTTTCTGCATGCTAATCCTCTCAAGATGTCTGAAAATATAAACCTCATTAATTAATGCTCCTTTGGCATCTGGCGGTGCAAGATGAACTGTTTTAAAGAAAATTGAAGACTTCAGTGTAATCTTATTACCAGGAATCATAACACCGCTTAAATATAAGTGTAAAGACAGTTCTGGGCCTTGCATTGCAGCTGCTGTGTTCTTGCAGGGCTGGGAGGCTGTGTGAACAGATCTGTGCCATTGGCCTTGGGGCTGCTAGAAGTAGATGCAAGTTGCACATGCGAATGGCTCATCCTAATGAGCTTGGGGGTGGGGTGCCAAACAAGGTGCAGCTGCCTCTCGTTCCCAACAGCACTGGTTGCTCCTCTCTTCCGCATCCCACCCTGCCCTGGTATTAACAAGAGCTGTGCTGCCTGCCTGGTAGTAGTAGTAGTAGTAGTAGTAGTAGTAGTAGTAGTAGTAGTAGTAATAATAATAATAATAATAATAATAATTCAGTTTCTATACCACCCTTCCAATAATGGCTCAGGGCAGTTTACAAAGAGAAATAACAAACAAATAAGATGGCTCCCTGTCCCCAAAGGGCTCACATTCTAAAAAGAAACTTAAGACACACCCCAGCAACAGTCACTGGAAGTACTGTGCCTGGGGTGGAGAGGGCCAGTTACTCTCCCCCTGCTAAATAAAGAGAATCACCACGGTAAAAGGTGCCTCTTTGCCCAGTTAGCAGGGGATTTTCAAGAACATTAACAAGAACCTGTTAATTAACATTAACAAGAACCTGTAAATGGTAGCATGGTTCTGATGAAGCTAGGACCCTGGCAGCATCAGCTCTCAGCTGCAATGTCTCATAATGACCACTGAGGGGGGGAGGGTTAGGGCCATGGATAAAAGTGCTGGACTCCTCCCCTCTTTGTTCTTCCAGTGTTAGTCTCTATTTTGATTGATTGATTTCTATACCGCCCTTCCTAAAATGGCTCAGGGTGGTTTACACAGAGGAATAATAAATAAATAAATAAATAAATAAATGAATGAATGAATGAATGAATGAATGAATAAGATGGCTCCCTGTCCCCAAAGGGCTCACAATATAAAAAGAAACATAAGACAGACACCAGCAACAGTCACTGGAGGGATGCTGTGCTGGGGGTGGAGAGGGACAGTTACTCTCCCCCTGTTAAATAAAGAGAATCACCACATTAAAAGGTGCCTGGTTGCCAAGCTGTGTCTCCAGAAATGGTTGTTTGTTTTGGTCTCTCTCTTCAGCCATGAGCTACAGCTGAAATTAAGCTGCAGGCTTTTTCACATGTGTTTGTAACCTTTTCTTTCAATAAATCCTTGTAGTTCTTCAATACTAAAGAACTGACTCAAGACCTCTTACTTTACTGCTTTCTGACCAAACTGGTTTTGCTTTGCTTTTGGGGGACTGAACTTCCATTCTTCCCCTACAGGTTCTTGTTAATGTTCAGGTGGAACAGAATGGGATGGGCAGGAGAGGAGAGGAGCAATGAGAGCTGTCAGAAACCAGAAGCAGCAGGGCTTCATTTGGTGCCCACCTGGCTCATTAGCACAAGCTGCTACTGGTTTGTTTATTTGTTTGTTTATTATTGTTAAATTTATATACCGCCTTTCATTAAAACAAGCCCAAGGCGGTTTACACAGAATTAAAAACAAAATCATAAAAATGACACAATTAAAATATTAAGCTAAAAATATAAAACACATCTGATTAAAAATTTAAAACACAAGCATAAAAACAATACAAAAACACAAAGAAGCAACAGCAGAAGCTGCCCATATGATAGGCCTTTCGCTGCCCTTTACGCCTGGAAATGCCTCCCAGAACACTTATGTGGTGTCACCTCTCTTGCTTCTTATAAATCCCTCCTCAAAACCCACCTTTTCCTTGAAGTCCCTAATGCCCAAGCCTTATTGCCGCTAGGGATGTGCACAAATCGATTTGGCGTGTCCAGTAGGGATGTGCCAAATTGATTCAGTGTGGCCAGCCGAATCATTCTGGCAGTGTGGGGAGCAATACCTTTAAGCATGAGTAAAACAAATCCTTAACTGCTCCTCTGCTGCTCTGCCACTTTTGTGGGTTCCGTGCTGCGCCACTCAGAAGTCCAAGTGTGGCCGCAGAGCTTCACCTAGGAGCCTGCGCATGATGGTGGGATGCACATGGCCGCTATGCATGCCAGAGGTGTTTTCTATCAGCTCTGGCTGATATGCCAGCTGCATCTGTTTCTTGATATAAACTGCCTCAGAACATTAGTACATATGCTGGTAACAGACATTGAATAAATAAACAAACAAATAAACCTCCAGTCTACTGCAATGCGCAGGAGTCAGAAAAAAAAGTACTGGTCTGTAAACTTCAGGAAAGCACATATTGACTGAAACAAGCTGCCAGAGCTTGGAATGAAAAATTAAACCAACTGCTTTTAAGGAAGGGATTCAAGGAAGGAAAAGCTGATCCCTTCTACAAGGCTCAGAGATGGAAGGTGGACATACATTCTCATCATATATGTAGATGACTTGATAGTGTGCCATCAATAGGGATGTGTGAACCGGTTTGGATCCGAACCGGTTTGGATTCAAACCGGTTCCGGTTCGGCGGTTCAGATCCGAACCGAACCACCCCCGGTTCAGTTCGGATTCGAACTGAACCGGGGGTGGTTTGTTTCGAAATGGTTTGGACTGGTTTGGACCCCTGAAAATAGGTAAGTTGGTAGCTGGCACTGAGGGGTACCTGTCACCCAAACCCCAAAGCTATCGGACACTCGTACGATTTTTTATGAATTTTTGAAAATTATTTTTATTTTTTTCTCATAGGATATAATGGGATTCGAACCAGACCATTATTCCTTATTGTGGAGCACCCATGGGTGCCAACAACCATGCAAACCCTGAAGCAATCAGTCACCCCTATGATTTTAAATGAATATTTGAAATATTTTTAATTATTTTTCTCATAGAGTATAATGGGACACGAACCAGTCCATATCCCCTATTGTGGAGTACCTAGGGGCACAAAAGTGGGGTGGGTGGTAGACAGATAGCGGTGCATAACACCCAAAAAATCCTAAGGCAATTGGACACTCCTCTGATTATTGGTGAATTGTTAAAGTATTTTTGAATTCCTCATAGAGAATAATGAGGATTGCAGCAAATGTATAGCTTCACGTCGGGGGGAAAGGGGTGTCGTAGAGTGCAGTGTGGTGGCTGGTAGTTCCTAGGGTGGGCAAGGAAGCTACCTGAATTATTTGAAAGGAATTGGGCAAAGGGGTGATTTTTGGTTAATTGTTGAAGTTTACGTGTCTTTAAGGTTTCCCCCCATTAGATATAATGAAGGGTGTATCGCTTCACGTCAGGGGGAAAGGGGTGGCCTAGAGCGGTGTGGGGCTGGTGGTAGTGCCTGTTAGGGGCAGGGAAGCTACCTGAATTTTTTCAAAGGATTTGGTCAGAGGGCTGATCTTTGGTTAATTGTTGACGTTTATGCGTCTTTACGCGTCTTTTAAGGTTTTTCCTCATAATAAGTTATAATGGAGCTTTCAGCAGCCCCATAAGTGCACTTGGGGGGTGCTGTGGTGGCCCAGAGCGAGTGGTGGTGTAGTGCACATAGGGTGCCAATGGCTGGCACCAAGACAAGATAGATCATGATGAATTAGTGGAAAGTTTAATAAAGAACTGGAAATTCTCCTATTATCTTGGAATTCAAGTAAAAAGCTGAGAAGATGAGAGTTTCATGGATGAGTAAGAAACAGCCTATTGTCTCCCTCTCTTCAACTGAGGCAGAATGTGGCCCCAATCACACGTAACAGGAAACTGAAGTTGAAGGGGCCTGAGGTTGAATTTCTTGTACATCTGAATGTGTGCAACTGTGGTTTGGACCCCAAACTGACCCAAAGTTTCCCTCCCCAAACTCCAGTTTGAACCTTCGGTTTGTAGTGAGTTTTGCCTCTCATACCTGAGGTTTCCTCTGGGGTCCTTTATGTCTGAATGCTGCAGTGAGCTCTAATTAGAGCTGAAGGAGGAAGCTCCTCCCTCGCTCTGGTTGTGAATGGCTGCCAGAGCTGTCCTTAATTCAAGAAGCCACTTCCCCCTCCTGGTGAGAGCAGAACTGCAGGTTTATTGGTCCATGTATCTGCAGCATAGGCTTGTCAAGAAGTTGTGTTGTGGTTGCATAGAGATAACTGAACCAACACCAATTACCATGTATGAGGATAACTAGAGCTGCATTCTCCTCTCACAAAGTGACAAAACTACACAAAGGAGCAAACATATAGACACTAAGTACGACTTTGTGAGATACTTGCAGGACAAAGATTTAATCCAGCTAAAGTAGTGTGTCTCAGAGGAGATAGTGGCGGACATTCTCACAAAGCTTTTGGGCAGATGACAATTTCAAAATTTGTGAGAGGCACTGGGACTCATGAATGAAAGAATGTGACATTGGCTTATTCACATGTAATGGGAAACCGTGGGTCCAATGGATTGCAGTCTTGGAGAATTGCAGTCTTAAAGAATTGGAGAGAGGAGGGGATAGGGATGTGTATGGAACTGGCTGGCCCAGTTCGGTTCGAGTCCAGACCAGACTTGAACCTGACTGGGCCAGTTCGGTCTGGCATCCCTTAGAACCCCCCTGGGTTCAGTTTGGTCTGGGGGAGGGGTTCACGATTTTTTTAAAAAAACATTTTTTTAAAAAAATGTCTTCTACCTTTAGCCCCTCCGAGGGCTTCCTCTAGGTCATGGGGTGAGGGGTCTGTGAAGGTTCCTCCTCCCCCTGCCAGCCTCGGTATCACCGCCGCGGCCTGTCCTGCCGCTCTTTTTGGCCTATTTGGGCCTCCATATGTTTGTGTGGTGACCATGTTGCCCACCACTGTGCATGCACAAATGGCCTCTGCAAGGCCTGGCATGGCCCAGGACCTCGCAGAGGCCATTTGCACATGCGCCACAGCCATTTTTTTTTTAAAAAAATCTTTTTTCTTCGTGGACCCCCTCACGGCCTAGAGGAAGCCCCCAAAGGAGGCTAAAGGTAGAAGTTTTATTATTATTTATTTTTAAAATTGTGAACCCCCCTGAACTGTCAGGGGGTGGGTTCATCTGGGGTTGGATCGAACAAGGGGTGGTCTGGTTCTACCCCAGAATCCTCAAACCAAACTGGTTCAACATAGAACCAGAACCACCCCCGAACTGTTCGCACATCCCAAGGGGGGAACTTGCTGCAAGGGTTTCTTTCGGGCATGAACGACAGTCCCAGCAGCCAATCAGAGCTGGAGCGAGGGAGGAGATTCCTCTCTCAACTCCGGTTACTGCTCGCTATAACTCCAATTCTGCCTTCGAACATAATGCTTCTGAATGCAAACCTCAGGTAGGAGCAGTGAAACTCACTACAACCCAAGGGAGGATTCAAATTTGAGTTTGTGAAGGGAAACCTCAGATCACTTTTCTCATGGTACCGCGTTTGCACGCATTTGGACATAAAATTCAGCCTCAGGCTCCTTCACCTGCAGTTTCTGATTATAGCAATAGCAATAGCAATAGCACTTACATTTATATACCGCTTTATAGCCGGAGCTCTCTAAGCGGTTTACAATGATTTAGCATATTGCCCCCAACATTCTGGGTACTCATTTTACCGACCTCGGAAGGATGGAAGGCTGAGTCAACCTTGAGCCCCTGGTCAGGATAGAACTTGTAACCTTCTGGTTACAGGGCAGCAGTTTTACCACTGCGCCACCAGGGGCTCTTATGTGAGAATACAGCCAATGAGAAGGGGAATATTGGGATTTGCTATAGCATTGTCTCTGTTCTTTGTATAGGACATGTTTGTCTACTTGAATGTATCATTGTACTGGCTTTGGGGAGGAGTCTGGGTTTGTTTGTCTGCTCACTTGCTGTCCTGAATTCAAACTGAGAGGTTCTCCCTCTCTCTGCATAAGAGACTCTCTGCAGTACCCACTCCATTGTGAAAACTGTCCATTTATTCCTACCCTCTGTTTCCTGTCCTTCAACTAGTTACCAGTCCACACATGCACCTGTCCCCTTATTCCATGACTGCTAAGTTTACTCAAGGACCTTTGATGGGGAACTTTGTCAAAAACATTTTGGAAGTCCAAGTATACTTTGTCAACCGGATCACCTCTATCCACATGCCTGCTGACACTCTCAAAGAACTCCAAAAGGTTAGTGAGGCAAGACTTGCCCTTGCAGAAGCCATGCTGGTTCTCCTTCAGCAAGGCCTCTTCTTCTATATGTTTAACAATTTTGTCCTTAAGTATGCTTTCCATCCATTTACCTTGCACCGAAGTTAAGCTGACTGCCCTGTGATTTCCCAGATCCCCCCCGGATCCCTTTTTGAAAATCAGAGTCACATTGGCTACTTTCCAATCCTCTGGTACAGAGTCTGATTGTAGGGACAGGTTATATATTTTAATTAGGAGATCGGCAATTTCACATTTGAGTTCCTTCAGAACTCTTGGGTGGATGCCATCTTGCCCTGGCGATTTGTCAATTTTTAGTTTTTCAAGACAGTTTAGAACATCATCCCTTGTCACCTCAAATTTGCCCAGTTCCTCAGTTGCTAAACCTGAAATTTTGATTCTAGAGTGGGTATATGGTCAGTATCCTCCACCGTGAAGACAGATGCAAATAACTCATTCAGCTTCTCTATAATCTCCTTATCCTCCTTAAGAATTCCTTTCATGCCTTCGTCATCTAAGGGTCCAACTGCCTCCCTGGCAGGTTTTCTACTTCTGATATATTTAAATAAGTTTGTTGGTATTCCTGTTGACGCTTCTAGCCATATGCTCCTCAAACTCTCATTTTGCAACCCTTATTGTCTCCTTGCATTCATTTGCCAGAGTTTATGTTCCTTTCTATTCTCTTCATTTGGGCAGGACTTCCATTTTCTGAAGGAAGTCTTCTTCCCTTTTATAGCTTCCCTAACTCTGCTTGTTAGCCACGCTGGCATCCTCCTGAACTTGGTGGTCCCTTACCCTCTTCTTGATATACATTCCAACTGAGCTTCTAGTATTCTGGTTTTAAATAAGTTCCATGCCTTATTTGACCTGTGTGATTTGTGTGTGATTTGACCTGTGATTTGACCTGTGTGTGTGCGTGTACACACACACACACACACAAATTTAAATGCTACAGTTATGAGGCAGACTGCTCCGGTCACTGAATTGCATCTTGACTAAGTTACTTATGACTTGCCCCATTAGTTTCAGTAAGACTACTTATGAGTAACTTAATCTGGATGTCAGCCAGGGACTGGCTAAGTCTGATTCATAACTGTAACATCTGACTTACATGCATATATACATAAACTCACAAATATAAGTGTTAGGGAGACAAGCCACTATAGTCATTGGCTCACATCCACACTAAGTTTACTCAAAAGCAATATTTTTGAAATTAATGGGACAAGTTCACTTGTCCTTTTACTTTCAGTGGGAGTATTCTGTCTTAATTTTCTGAGGCCTGTCAGCCATCTGCAGTCTGGGGAGACAGGAGGGTTCTGAATACAACGTAGGAGCCCTTAAAGTGCCCCTAGGGGTACTAGGAACCCCCTTTGGGAACCCCTCTTCTGTAGGATTGTAAGCAACCTAGGGTGCTCATAATGAGAACGAGCTTTTCATCACAGAGGCCTTGATCCAGCTTGTGCTGCTCATAGTCAGTGGATTTGGATGGGGAGGCACATGCTTCCTGAACATATGAACCTGCCTTTTACTAGCCCTGTCCAGACATTATGTTGTATGTGGGTTCAGGCAAGAGTGTAGGGAAGCCGGTTCAGCTTGCCACCACTGCCCCCCACCATGCCCCCTGTATCTGACTTCAGATGCAGGGTGGCATGGCGCACTCACCAACGGAGCCGCACACCCCGTTTTCAAGCATATTCTGCTCAGCACCATGTTTGCAGCAAAGCCGCCTGGCCTGGAACGTGGCTCCCTGCCTTTTAAAGCAGGGAGGGCTGATCCCGGCCTCGCTGCAAACGCAGAGCTCGGTGGAATATGCTTGAAAATGGGGCGTGTGGTTCCATTTGTGAGCATGCCATGCCCCTTGTGTCTGACAGCAAAAGCAGGTCGTGCGGCTGGGGCATGAGCCACGCCCCCTGAGCATGGCAGCCCAGGTTCTTTGAACCTGTTCTCGCAATGGTGGCTCCGCCCCTGGGCTCAGGTGTCTCTACTCAGGTGTTTGTGTGAATGACTGACTATGTAACCCCCTGCTAACTTGGCAAAGAGGTACCTTTTAATGTGGTGATTCTCTTTATTGAGCAGGGGGAGAGTAACTGGCCCTCTCCACCCCCAGCACAGGACCTCCAGTGACGGTTGCTGGTGTCTGTCTTACGTTTCTTTTTAGACTGTGAGCCCTTTGGGGACAGGGAGCCATCTTATTTATTTATTATTTCTCTGTGTAAACCACCCTGAGCCATTTTTGGCAGGGCGGTATAGAAACCAAATGAATGAATGAATAAATACATAAATATGCCTGAGTTCCAAAGTGAACCTGGATACAGCCTCCTTAAATTCAGGGTACAGATACTGCTGTATGTGCATTCAAGGTCATATGTGAATAACTACCTGTGTACACTATACACAGATTGTAGACCCATTCACACGTTATGTTCAACACCCATAAAATGAGTGTACAGTGTACATAGGTACAGATCTGTACATAGGTACAGTCATTCACATGTTATGCTGAATGCAGGTACAGAAGTACACCTCCTATCTCTACCATGCATTTGAAGGACCTCTATCCAAGGTCACTTTTAAAATAAACACATATACAGTCATTCACACAAACATGTGTGTGAGTGTACAGACATCTGAACATTAGTACGGCATATTGTCTGAATTGAGATGGTATGTGCGTTGAATTTAATGTGTGCATAGGGCTTAGGTATCTTCCCTTTCAGATTATGAGCACCCTAGATTGCTTACAATTTCATTTCATTTTGGTTTCCATCCCATATATTTTTTTAAAAGGGCCTTTGAAACAAAGTGTTATTAAAATCCATACATCTCCTAGTCTGGTATGATTTGCACATGTGAGTGATTGTAATTGCCCGTTTCCCAGGGACAATTTTAACAACAGAGTGATTCCTCTCCAGGGACTTGCTTCTCTCTTCTATTTAAGAAAAGAAACGAACAACTTCATGTTATGGTTTTTATGATGTGAGTTATAGCTCAATAGGAAATGAACTAAGAATATCAAACTGCTTTCAGTCAAATAGGGAGTTTCCATATTAAGAGGTGCTTTTCTTGGACTCCTTGCCTGTGCTTTTAGTCAGAGACAAGTGGGTCGAAGATTACTACGTTCCAAAAGGGGAAAGGTCACCTTTCATTCTGCTGAACATCAGGACTCCGTGTGGATTTTAATTGCTCATGGGGCTGTTGTGAATACAGAATATAAAATGGCCCTGGGAAAACAAAGCATAACCCACGACTTTAGTCCAAGAATAACAGGTTCTGCTTTGGCTCAGAAATTTTATTTAAAAAATGTGCAAGTCTAAGGAATTGGAAACCAGGGGAAGTGTTTGCAGACACAAACACAATGAATAGAGAGCTCTAAGTCGATGTGGAAAAACCCTGTAATCTAATAGGTAATTCAGACATTACTTTTCAATGAAGTGAAGTCATTTCAAAATAATTTTGACTCGTCAATTTCATATTTTCTATTAAGTGCCCCCTTGTGGTGACAGTTGGCACTAACCATGTCAGGGGAAATAAGGCAATGCTTTGGCTAGCGAACATTTTCACTGTGAAAAGAGGATTACAGTAGGTCTGAAATGTTCTCCAAACCCTTCAGATTGCTAGCCATTTTGCACTTTTTCATGCTTGTTAGTTTCTTTTCTGGCAGCAGCTTCAGTGCCGTTTTAAATACATACAAACAAACATACATACATTTTCAAACAAACAAACAAACAAACAACAAACCATAATTGTCTTCCAGATGCTTGAGTGATACTTGAGAGTTACACCAGCAAGGGCACTGGCTGACAGTGACATCCAGATTAACACTATCCTAGTGCAAACATGTTGCACTAGTGCAAGGGAGCTTGCATTCCAGACTAGTGTTGCACAGGTACAACAGGATGCACTGGAGCAACCAGTGGCATGCCTCCTGCTGTGAAACCTCATATATGTTGCAGGAAATGATGTGAAGCTATCCGCTATCCTTGCTGCACAAGCAGACCTAAGGCAGAAGAGATTGTCCGACTCTGAACATCTGCTCAGCTGCGTGACCTTTTTATGTGGGTGCACTCATGCAGTGACAATCTGACTATCAGCCATTAAAAAGAAAATGCTTCAGAACTAGCCATTAACAACAACAATATGAGCTTCAGCTGTCCCTGTTTACCAGGGATAGTCCCAATTTCCTGGAATCTGTCTTTGGTAAATCACTAGATTAGCAAAACCCTAGATTGATTCTGGGTTCCTCATGAAACACTGCTGGATTTCACCACACTGAAAACAATCTCGGTTTCCACAACATGACAAAAAGCCCAAACAAACAGAAACGCACTTACCTGTAATTTGCTCAAACACATGCCATGCATTGGAGACTCCACCAGTCTTCGATGTGTAGGCTCCAGCTGTCCCTGTTCACCAGAGACAGTCCTTATCTTCTAGAATCTGCCCCTGTCAAATCCCTGTTTTGTTCCTAGGTTCTGTTCTGTTTTTAACTCCTGGAGACGACTTGTTCAGTTTTCTTCCCACGAGTTGCTTGAGTTGTCCTTCTTCAGAATTCAGCTCCCAGACCTCCACAAAGTTTCTGGGAATTAAACCTCCAAGTAGGCAGGTGGATGCATCATTTCTCTAGTGCACCTGCCTGTGAAAGAGTGCAAAATGCAAAGGTCTCAATCCACTTGGGATAGCCATCACTTTCAATTCAAAACTCAGAAGGGCCAAACTACATCTGGCATTTAAAGTGTGCTTAGCCCCAGAGGGCTTAGTTTTTCTTTAGTTAACAGCAGGTCTATTTGGACCACAGTTGGGGGCAGGGCAGGGGGCTTTAATTTTACCCCCACCATTATCCCAATCTTCAGAAGGGCCAATCCAGCCACTATTTCCCTGCAAAACAAGACATTCTGGTAAGAACGAATCTGCCAATTTCCCTTTCACTATAATCTTAATTGATAATCACCATCTTTATAAGTTATCCCACTTCTGCCTCAAACATTCATGCATCCATAACCTTGATTTGGGGTGGATGACATCATCATAAACTACTCCATTGAAGTTAGGAACATAGGAAAATAGGAAACTGCCATAAACTGAGTCAGACCATTGGTCTATCTAGCTCAGTATTGTCTTCACAGACTGGCAGCAGCTTCTCCAAGGTTGCAGGCAGGAATCTCTCTCAGCCCTATCTTGGATAAGCCAGAGAGGGAACTTGAAACCTTCTGCTCTTCCCAGAGCGGCTTCATCCCCTGAGGGGAATATCTTGCAGTGCTCACACATCAAGTCTCCCATTCAGATGCATCCAGGGCAGACCCTGCTTAGCTATCGGGACAAGTCATGCTTGCTACCACAAGACCAGCTCTCCTCTCCACTTAAGTTTTCTTAAGTGTCACTAGAACTGTATTAAATTTGGTCAAAATCAGGTCCCACTTGCACCTCAAACTTTCAAAGATCCCACTTGCAAATGCCATCTTGAATTGGGAAGGGATGACATCATCACAAACTCTGAAGTGTACCTATGAGTTACTACAACTTTTCTAAATTTGGTCAAAATCAGTTAGGCAGTTCACAAGTTAGCTGACTTGCACCTCAAATGTCCATGCTTCCTTCATCTTGGATCGGGGTGGATGACATCACCCCAAACTATACTGTTGAGGTGTCTCTATGTGTCCCTACAACTGTACCACATTTGGTTCAAATAGTGCAAGGCCAAATCAACTTTCACACACACGCACACACACGCACACGGAGAGGGGAGGACATACGTATGCAGAAAGCTGGGTGATCTCATAAGCTTACTTTCCTTAATGAAAGTAGACTAAATGCATCCACTGGCACCAAAATGGGAACCTTTCCCCCAGGGCAAACAGCAGTCAGGTCAAGGACTTCACAGATTGGGACCATGGCAGGGGGCTAAAGCCCCCTCCAACCCAGCTGCTACTAATCAAAGAAAAACCAAGCCCCTCTTACCTACCTAGTCATGCTTTAAACATAACATGCAGTTTGGCCAGGAAGCTGAGATTCCTGGGCAGAAAAAATGTAGTAGAGCATCTGTGTTTACTGGAGATTTGGAAGGTGTGGATACAAAGCTCTGGTTTACAAAAAACATTGAATGGAAACAAAACATTGTTTTTAAAAATTAGCATCCAGAGTTCTGGCTTTAAGGACAAAAAGCGCGCGCGCGCGCACACACACACACACACACACACACACACACACACACACACACACTGTGTGGACCGATACCTGCCCTGTCAACCCACCCCAAGAACAGAGGCAGGTTGGAGACCCCAAATGCCAGCGCTGTGCTTCAAGAACTCTGTGCTTCATTGGACTCAAATACTGTATTTACCTGAATCCGAGACTGGGTTTCCCCCAAATTTTTTGATATTAGAAATCAGGAGGTCATCTTTAATTCAGAGTCCTGTTCCTTTTGAGTAAATGCAGGTATAACCTGTATTTAACCTCTGCTTTTTAAGGGGTCATCTTACATTGAGTCATATTCGATTCAGGTAAATATGGTACTTTTGCAAGAATTCAGGTTGCCACTGGATTCCATCTAGAGTGAAATCTCAAGTGAATTTGGAGGGCCCTGCTGAGCCAAAACATCTGCTGGAATTTTGAGAGAAGTTAAAAGAATTTAGGTAGGATCAGCAAGACTTCTCAGGGTTTGGGGTTTTTTTGCACATCTCAGCTGGACATGCCATCTAGGCACTGGGACAAGCCAGATGTGGGGAGCAGTGTTGGAGTCAGATGCTGAAGCATCAGAAGGTCTGCTGGGGTTTGTCCATTGATGCTGGAGAAAGGGGAAATAATAAAACAAAACATCATGGCCGGAAGAGGAGATGATGGTTCTTAACACTCCCCACAATCACATCACTCCTGTTCAGGGAAGTGGGGATGAAGGAAATTGCTGTGGGGAGGATGCTGTACATAGAACAGCTGGGCTGGCTGAAATCACTGAGCAGGTGTCTCAAAGGCTGGTGGGTAACAAAGAGGCCCCCCCCCCCAAAGCAGGAAGCTCCAGCAAGGTTGCTTCTCAGCTTCATTTCTTACTGCACAAGTGGTGAGTACAGCCCACTCCCCATCCATGAACATCCCTTTCTTCCAGAATTTTCTCACAGAAAGAAAGATGAAGGGGAAATGGGAAAAGAAAGAAAAGGAAAGTTGAGAAAGAGCAAGACAGATACAAAGCAAGAAAAAAGAAAGAAAGAAAGAAAGAAAGAAAGAAAGAAAGAAAGAAAGAAAGAAAGAAAGATCTAATACACTTTTTGTATATGGTTATGAAGACTTAAAGGAATCAGTATTCCTCTTCTATGTGCTAATCTTTTCTTGTAATAAACTGAACTGAATTGAGTATTCATCTTTCTTTTCTTTTTCTTTTTCTCTTTTCTTTTCCTCCTCTCTCTTTTTTTAGAAACAACCCAACTTCTTATTTCCTTAGGCCCAACTGCACAAAAGCATCTCTCTCTATAATCTATATATATATAATCCTCCTGGGTGTGCCTTTAGAATGTGCGTCCCGGCACCCAGCTGATTGGCTGGGTGGCGGAGGCACCTGATAGGCTGAGGCTGCGAGAGTGTGGGACTGAGGGAAATGTCGGTTTGGGGTTGGAGGAGCCTGGAGGTGGAGTCTGAGGCTGAGGGGATGCCACTCTGGCGGTTGGGCGTGGCTAGCGAAAGTAGAGGAGGCGGTGGGCAGCTGAGCCACGCCACTGAGAGGAGCCCGGCTGGGTGGGAGGGCAGTGGTGGCGGGCTCCCGAAAATGGCCGGGCGGAAGCTGGTGCAGCAACTCGGGCTGTTGTGGCGGGCATGGAGGCTGTGAGGGGGGAGAGCAGCGGAGGAGGCGGACAGCAGGTGAGGAGGAGGTGGCAGGCCCTGGCAGAGGAGGCGGCCAGCGGGTGAAAATGATGGGAAGTGGACTGGGGCAAAAGGGAGGGGGGAAGCGGCGAGGAGAGACTAGCGGCACAGATGCTGTGCGCCGGTTCAGCTAGTAGTTTCTATTGCACAACTTTGCTTTTTTTGCTGCAAAAATATGTACCCAGCTGCCTGTTAGAGAAACCTTAGGCTCAGGACACCAAAGCAAGCCATTCTGCAGAAAACCTACTTACTTGTGTAAGCACCTTTCTGCATATGAGCAGGTGAACATGCAAAATATTTGTGTTTATAGGAACAGCAGCAGAGCCTTGCTGGATCAGGCCATAGGTCCAACGAATTCTGTTTTCCATAGTAGCCAACCAGATGCCTTCGGGAAGCCCCAAAAAGAGCATGGAGGCTACCGCTATCTCCCACTGTTGCTTCTGTGCACCGGGTGTTCTATGCACCTGGTAAAGAGGTGCACGGGCGGGGGGGGGGGCACCTGTTGGTGGGTTTAAATTTGCCCTGTATCCCTCATGAGCCCATTGCTAGAGATGAAGGGCTAGACTTTCCCTTTTCAATGGAACTGCAGATCTTTAATTTTGCCGCATAAGCTTCAGCAGAAGCCCTTGAGAGAATGTGCCAGTCTCCATCTGCTTAACTCTGCCCATTCAACGGCATAGCCCTGCCCTCAGTTCTGCTGCTAGAGGGTGATGGAATGTTGGGAACACTCGGGTGTGACAGAATCCTGAGGTTTTAGCTGTGTGACAAAGAGGGAATGTGGAGAACCGGCTATTACGAGATGGGATCATGTAATAAACAATGCAATAAAATACAGCAATGTGGAATATAAACAAGCCAGCTAAATTCAATCTTCATGGAGAGTTCAATGGAAAGTTACCCTGGAAAAATGCAGTGTATCATATTTCATGCCTTTAATAGGGTTTTCATGATTTTACAAAGTGCTTCAACCAGACAGACTCAGCTGGAGGTTACACAGCAGGAGACCCTAAAACAGTGCATCTGTGTTTTTCAACTCCTGCCAAGATCTCTTGAATCTGATCCGGAATGACTATGCATCTTTGGAATGCGCATTCACTTTTCTTTGGCCTTATCCAAATAATAAAGAGAGGGAGAGAGAGGAGAGAGAGGGAGAGGAGAGAGGGAAAGGTCCTGGGAGAATTCCATATGGAACTACTAAACCAACATTAGAAAGGGTTTCCTATAAACAAAATTATAGTCACAAATTTTGGACGCGGCCCATGCTGAAAACAAAGCCCCCTTTGTGTCTCTTTTTTCAAACAGAGATGACATATATACACGCAGACACACACACACACACACACACATTCATTGGGAACTTTGCTTCCAGCCCCCTCCCTTTCTCTCTCTTTTTTTGAAGATCGTCAAAGTGCGCCTAACAAGAAGAAATGTTAATCGTCCTGTGCACTAAATCCCCTGAAAATAAATATCCAGAGGAACTTCAAAAAACACCCCTTAATTAGAATCACATGTGCTGTGCTACACATTTCTGGCTGCGGCAGACAGGTTGTAATTTAATGATCGGCCATAAATATTAGCCGTAATGAGCAGATTTTGCATTGCACTCCTACGTGTGAGATAGCCGCACTGTTCAGATTTTGTTCAGGAATCAAACCTTTAAGATATTTTCTCTCTCTCCCTGCAAGTTAAACAAACAAATAAACCACAAAACAAATCCAACTCTCTCATAGAAGAAGTGGGTGATCAGTGCTGTGGAAGAGAATTGCAAATAGTATTGAAGTTGCTTCAGTGGCAAAACTTGGTAAGGAGAACATATACCAGTGGAAGAAGAAGATTGAGATTAAGATGGAGGAGAGAAACCAGGGAGAGGCAATATTTATTTATTTATGTTCATTTTAAAAAATATAACTGTCCTCTTCTTCCATACAGATCAGGCCCTCACAATGGCTTACAATAGGATGCATTGAAAAATAAAATTAATTCAATCTTAAAAATGAAATGATGACATACAGCAACAGCTTAATTTAAAAAAAACAAAACACCGAACTGCAGCAAAAGCATCAATGAGTGACTACAGAAAATGTGTGCACAAACAAAGTTGTTTTTCATTGCCTCCTAAATACAGACTTGATCAGCAAGCCAGAGTTTGCTGGTTCAAATCCCCGCTGGTATGTTTCCCAGACCATGGAAAACACCTTTATCGGGCAGCAGCGATATAGGAAGATGCTGAAAGTCATCAACTCACACTGCATGGGAGATGGCAATGGTAAACCCCTCCTGCATTCTACCAAAGACAGCACACTTTACCTTTACCTACATACACTCTACGAAGTGGATAGCTGAGCTCCACTCAGCAACTAACTCTAAAAATCAGAATATTACAAAATTCAAAATAGTAATAAATAATTGGTCATGATTTGGTGATTGATTGATTGATTAAGTGCCGTCAAGTTGTTGTTGACTCTTAGTGACCACATAGATAGATTCTTTCCAGGATGATCTGTCTTCAACTTGGTCTTTAAAGTCTCTCAGTGGTGCATACCACCACCCAAAATGTGAGTAACTGGGCCATCAACTTTCCCCAGCGTTAGAGACTTCTCAGGGGCGTAGCTAGGGGAGAGGGGACTTAGGTTTATCCCTCTCTCTCGTGGCCCACCAGAGTGAGGGAGATAATGAAGAAAATAGGGATTGGTGGAGCTTGAGGGCCCTCAGGAGCTGAGGGCCCATGTTCTTTGAACCCTTTTGCTCAATTATAGCTATGCCCCTGGGACTTCTCAAGGGAGATGGACCTTCACATAATGTGTCCAAAGTATGATAGTTTGAGTCTGGTCATTTGTGCCTCAAATGAAAATTCTGGATTGATTTGTTCTATGATTCATTTGTTTGTTTTCCTGGCTGTCCATTGTATCTTCAAAAGTCTTCTCCAGCACCAAAGTTCAAAAGCATCAATGCTTTTTCTGTCTTGCTTCTTCAAAGTACGGCTTTCACATCCATAGAGTGTCATGAGGAAAACCATAGTCCAAACAATTCTAATCTTTGTAGGTGTAGACACATCACGGCATCTAAATATCCTTTCCAAGGGCTTCATTGCAACCCTACTAAGTGCTAGTCTACAGCGTATGACTTTACTGCTGGATCCTTTACTGTTGACGGTCGATCCTAAAAGGCAGAATCTATCCACCTCTTCAGTGTCTTCATTGTCAGTAGGCATGTGCACGGACCGGTTCGGAGGCCATTCTAAAGGCCTCCAGACCAGTCCGGACACGGGGTGGTTTTGGTTCAGGTGGGGGGTTCCAAAAAGAATAGGGGGGGCTTTACTCACCCCTTCAAGAATTCTGAAGTATATATTCGAGTAAGCGGGCGGCATACCTCCCTGCCGCCCGCTTCACTCCCCCTCCTCCGGCGGCGCGCGTTTCTCCTTGTGTTTCTGGCTTCAATTGCAATTGGGCGGCAGGGTAGCTCCCAGTCCCTGCCGCCCGGCTCTTCAATACCCCCGTGTCTCGGCTGGCGGCCGCCCCCTGCTTAGACCCAGGACCCCTGCTGCCCCTTCCCTTCCAATACACAGGCGGTCGGCAGGAGAGCTCTCCTGCCGACCCCGTCCCCTTCCCCGGCTCGGCTGCAAATGGCTTCTAGGAAGCCTTTTGCGCGCCTGCGCAAAAGGCTTCCTAGAAGCCATTTGCAGCCGAGCCGGGGAAGTGAGCGGACGGCAGGCTTCCTAGAAGCCATTTGCAGCCGAGCCGGGGAAGGGGACGGGGTCGGCAGGAGAGCTCTCCTGCCGACCGCCTGTGTATTGGAAGGGAAGGGGCAGCAGGGGTCCTGGGTCTAAGCAGGGGGCGGCCGCCAGCCGAGACACGGGGGTATTGAAGAGCCGGGCGGCAGGGACTGGGAGCTACCCTGCCGCCCGATTGCAATTGAAGCCAGAAACACAAGGAGAAACGCGCGCCGCCGGAGGAGGGGGAGTGAAGCGGGCGGCAGGGAGGTATGCCGCCCGCTTACTCGAATATATACTTCAGAATTCTTGAAGGGGTGAGTAAAGCCCCCCCCACTCTTTTGGAACCCCCCACCCAGTGCCGGACCGCAGCTCCGCGGTTCCGTGCACACCCCTAATTGTCAGTTCTGAGGCTGGTTGCTGTACCCATTGTCATTACTTTAGTCTTCTTTACATTTAGTTGTAGTCCCATTTTTGAGGGGTTGAGGCAGTGGCCAGAGGTGCCTTTTATCATCTTCGGTTGATATGCCAGCTGCGTCTGTTTCTTGAGATAAATGACCTCAGAACAGTAGTACATCTGCTGGTCACCTCCAGAATTGACTACTGCAATGTTCTCTATGTGGGGCCGCCTTTGTACGTAGTCTGGAAACTGCAGTTGGTCCAGAATGCAGCAGCCAGGTTGGTCTCTGGGTCATGTTGGAGAGATCATATAATGTCTATCCTAAAAGATCTACACTGGCTGCCGATAAGTTTCCGGGCAAAACACAAGGTTTTGGTTATAACCTATAAAACCCCAAACAGCTTGGGCGCTGGGTATTTAAGAGAACGTCTTCTTCGCTTATGAACCACACCCTTCATTGAGATCATCTGCAGAGGTTCGTCTTGTAGTTTCCACCGGCTCGTCTGGCGGCTACTCAGGGATGAGCCTTCTCCATTGCTGCCCCAAGGCTTTGGAACACACTTCCTGCTGAAATAAGAGCCTCCCCCATCTCTTACGACTTGTAAAAAGGCAGTCAAGATACATTTGTTCATTTAATTAGATATTGTTTTAATTGTGTTTTTAATAGTTTTACTGTTTTAAATTTTAATTGTTATAATGTTTTAATTTTTATCTGTTGTCTTTATTGTTTTGTTATAAACCACCCAGAGACTTGCATTTTGGGCGGTATAAAAATGTGTTAAATAAACAAATAATAAATTTAGTAATGGATCCTATAACCTAAGTATGTGTAGCTTTATGCTTTGACTTTTAAAATGCATCATCCACTACCCTTACTGCTGGGATTAGCTATGCAATCCATACTACATCACATCCTATATTGACTATTGTCTTTCCTCAATATTCCTTCCACCCCATTTCTCTGCAATAAGAACATGAGAACATAAGAACAGCCCTGCTGGATCAGGCCCAAGGCCCATCTAGTCCAGCATCCTGTTTCTCACAGTGGTCCACCAGATGCCACTGGGAGCCACAGGCAGGAGTTGAGAACATGCCCTCCCTCCTGATGTTACTCCCCAGCAACTGGTACCCTCAGAGGCATCCTGCCTTTGAGGCTAGAGGTGTCCTGTAGCCCTCCAACTAGTAGCTGATGATAGACCTCTCCTCCATGAAGTTATCCAAACCCCTCTTAAATCCATCCTGGTTGTTTTAATTGTGTTTTAATAGTTTTAACATTTTAAATTTTAATAACTGAAATGTTTTAATCTTTTTATTGGTTGTTTTTATTGTTTTGTTGTAAACTGCCAAGACAACTTGCATTTTGGTCAGTATAAAAATGTGTTAAATAAAATAAAATAAATAAATATAAATTGAATAAATAAGGAGAATGTATACAGCCTTGTCTTACTCCTTTGCCGATCTGGAACCAGTCTGTTCCACCATTTCCATCTGGACTGTGGCTTCCTGTCCTGTGCATAGGTTTCTCATGAGAACAATGAGATGTTCCAGGACACCTATTTTCCTAAGGATATTCCACAACTTGACATGATTGACACAACTGAAGGCTTTTCTGTAGTCAATCATGCACCTACTGAGGCTCTTCCCACGATCCACGGAAAGTGGGCTAAGGGAGCTTAACCCGCTTTCTGTGGACCGTAGGAACCACCGGGCTCGCAGGCAAACCCGTTGCCCCTAAGGCAGCTAGCCCGCCTAATTCCCCTTCCCCTTAAATGAGTTTAATGGAATGAGTGCTCCGTTAACCGCATTTCATTGCTCGTTGTGTCGGTGCGCGGTGACACACCGTGCACGACGACACACCGTGTGCAACGACACACCAGTGACACAATTGTGTCAGTGCATGGTGACACATGAGTAGACCCCCAGCTAGGAGGCTGCAAGCAGCTTCCTGGGCTCAGGGGTCTCTCCAGGATGTCTCGTGTGCTCACACGGGGCATTCTGGAATTTCCAGGTGCCATGCTCCCCCCGATCCCCACAGCCCCCGCCGGCTCCGTGACAGAGCCGGCAGTTGTGTGGGCGACCTATTTGGCCACCCAGTTAGAAGCAGCTGTTCATCTGTGAGGAGAGTGGGATAAGTCCACTCTCCCCGTAGAACCCCCTCAGGTGCTTCACACGTGTCATGTGAAGCACCTCACTGACCTCTTTCTGGTATTCTTTGGCTTTCTCGATCATCCAGCATGAATCAGCAATGAAGTCTCTTGTTCCTCAGCCTTTTCTGAAACCAGCTTGAACATCTGGCATTTCCCTTTCCATGTTAGGGCTCTAATCTGCGTTGGATGATTCTGAGCATTATTTTGCTAGCATGTGAAATTAAGGACATTGTGCGATGGTTTGAGCAATCTGGTATGGGTATGTAGACTTTCTTTGGTATGGGTATGTAGACTGACCTCTTCCAGTCTGTTGGCCACTGTGGCATCCTCCAAATTTGCTGGCATAGTTTGGTTAGAGCCTTGACTGATTCTTCTTCTGTTGCTTGCCATATTTCTGTAGTTATTCCATCAGTTCTTGTAGGCTTCCAACTCGGTAATGACCTGATCTAACTTCATCTTCCCATACTAGAGGTTCTTGCAAGTAGGGAATATCTCCTAGAGTATCTTGGATATTGACGTCTCCGCTGTACAGATTTTCAGTATAGTCCTCCCATCTGTGTTTTATATTATCTCAATCAGTTACTATCTGTCCTTTGGCATCCCTTAACATACCAATTTGAGGTTGGAACCTCCCTCTGAGTTCAGAGATCTTTTGGAAAACTTGCCTTGTTTTTCCGTGTCTATTTCCATCCTCAAGGTCTTTACAGGTGCCATTGTAGTACTGCTCCTTGTGTCTTCTAGCAGCTTTCTGAAATTCCCTATTAAGTTCCTTCCTGAGGTTTTTATCTTTCTTGACTTTGGCTTCTCTCCTCTTCTTGGCAATTTCCACTGTCTTTTCTGACATCCATTATGCTTTCTTCTGTTTTTTGGTCTTTGGCCAACTCCTTTGATTTCATTCCACAGTTCCTCTGGTTCTCTATCAATGAGGTTCAGATCTTCAAAGCAGTTCCTGATGTTCTCCTTGAAAATGGTGGATACATTCTCAAAATCATATCATGGAAGCTGGATATCTTTGTTTTTCTGCTTTAGCTTGACTTGGAACTTGTGCATGAACAGTTGGTGATTGGTTCCACAATCGGTTCCCGGCCATGTCTTTGCTATTATAACTGAGCTCTTCCACCTACTTGCACCAATAATGTAATCAATTTGATTTCTGTGTACTCCATCTGGTGATGCCCATATGTATAGGCACTGCTTTGGTTGTTTGAAGAATGTGTTAGCAATGAAGAGATCATTGGCCTGGCAGAAACTAGTAAGTCATTCTCCTACTACCTAGGCAATATAGGCCAACTGTATTTTCCTTCTTACTTTTCCAACTTTGGCATTCCAGTCTCCAACCACCAGCATTACATCTTGCTTGCATGTTTCGTCAATTTCAGACTGAACTTGAACATAAAACTCATCAACTTCCTCTTCTTCTGCATCAGTCATTGGAGCATTGACTTGAAGAACTGTCATGTTAAAAGGTTGTCCACAAAATCTAATTGATATTAGTCAGTCACTGACCACATTGCACCCAAGTACTGTCATTGCTATATCCTTCCATTGCTATATCCTACCATTATTTGGTAGCTAGCTGTTAATATTGTAATTGGTTTGACCCCGCCCCCCATATAATCTTAACATAAAAACTGTATATAATCAACAGTCCAAAGCAAACAGAAAGAAGTTCCTTTTAGTACCAAAACTTCAGTTGGTCCAAATTACAGGTATGAGGTTGATAAGCGGGGCCCAGAGGGGAGAGCATATGGCCGCATTTGCACATATCGCAAAACCAGATTGGAATGGGGCAGAGGTTTCCAGACCGTTATGTCCGAATACATGCCAGGCCCTTGGAACTCCGGTTCCACACAGAGAGCGACCCGAGGTTCCCCTCTCCAAACTCCAATCTGTACCCTAGGGTTGAAGTGAATTTTGCCACTCCATCCCAAGGTTTAAAGCAGCCTGTGTTACATATGAATGCAGAAACACAGGCTGCGTTCCCTCAAACTGGAGTTGAGGGAGGAAGCTCCTCCCTCTCTCTGGCTGTCATTGGCAGTACAGGCTGTCCTTCATGAAAGAAGGAATCTCACCCAGCCAGTACCCCCTTCCCTCTGCAGTTTCACTGACTGCAGGCTCCGCGCTCTCCGTTTCATCTAAATTTGGACAGGAGAGTGGGGGCAGGAGTGGAATGGTTCCGAATTATATACGAATGTGGCCTATAACTCTGATTTGATTTCATCTCCACTGGCTGCCTGTTTGTTTCTGGGCTCAACTTAAAGTATTGGTGTTAACTTTTAAAGTCCTAAGGGTCAAGAGCCAGGTACCCCTTCATGCCTGTGTGGCATTGAATATTAGCATCATGGGTTCTGTTCTGCTCTCTGTCCTATCACTGTGTGGCATCAGATGGATGGATTTGAAAGACATGACTTTTCAGAGATGGCAACAAAACTTTGGAGACGTCTTCAGGGAGCTCTGCTGGGTTACTGCTCTCTGCTTTTAAGGTGTTTTGGCCTTTAGTGGAACTGCGACTTTAAGGAACGTTTATGATCTGTTGTTTGAACTGGGAATTCAGTGTTTAGTCCCGCCATTTTACAGGTTTTATTTTGATTGAATTTAAATCTGATTGTGATAGTCATAAGCCATTTTGGGTGTCTGACAAATGGGGATACTACTACTACTACTACCAACAACAACAATGTTGATTCTGCTGCTGATGAAATGATGACATAATGATGATGATGATGATGATATAAAATGATAATATAATAATGTTAGGAAGTGGAAGCTGGAATTACATGGGAAATAATATGCAGTGACTTTATTCACACATACTTAGGTTTAATTACTGTATAACAGGATATAGAAACCTGGGTTTTGGGCCAAAGACTTCATGGAAAAGGTGGGATTGGATAAGGGGATGAGGGTAATAGCAACTTTGGGATGTCTGGGATGGAACCTGGGAGCTTGTCCCACTGAGCTATAGCTCCTCCCCTATAGTTTCCTCATGTCATTTCATTTTTATAGATGCCAACTAGCATCTAGATCCCACTGCTCATCAGTACTCATTTATGCAGATGTTTGCTGTGAGACCACCAGCTAAATGGACCAACCATGCAGACCACATCACGGCCCCATCATGTGAGTCTTTTGCATGAACATAGACAGCTGCCTTATACTGAGTCAGACTCTTGGTCCATCTAGCTCAGTATTGTCCACACTGACTGTCAATGGCTCTCCAAATTTCAGGCAGGAGTCTCCCCCAGCCCTACTGGAGATGTCAGGGATTGAAATTGGGACCTTCAGCATATGAAGGAGGTACTCTACCATTGAGCTACAGCCCTATCCTCAACAGTACAGCACTTTTATCCCACTCACCAGAGTTTGCCGGGGATACCATCTTGCACCCATAGTGAGAGTCATGCCTGTAGATGAATGGACCCCACACAGAAATCGGCAATGATCTGAAAGTGGGGAGGGCACTGATTTAGTAGGGGTGAAATACAATCTGTCCCAGCCCATATGATTCAGTCAACAATGAGGCTGCTTGCTTGGCTTCTCAATTTCTTTCCTGATTTTATTTCTTAATATGTTTATTGCTTTGGCCTATACAAACGAACAAATGTAGGCATACTTCTGGCAGCATCAAAGATAAGCAACATCATAAATAAGCATCACTATGTTGTGGGGAGAATGCCAAATAAAAGTTGCTATAAAATAAAGCAATGAGATGGTCTTCTTTATGAAATGACTGAAGATGCCTCCTCAGTGGGCATGCGAGGCAGTCGATCCTTGCTTAAATGAGCACTGATGGCCTTTGATGGCTGGTGGCAACTAGCTACTGAATGCTTGTTTGGCTGGTGAGAAGCTCTTTTGGGGAGTTTATAAAATATATAAAGTATTTTATATATTTTAAATAAATAAATAAAATAAAATAATGAGCCCTTTTAATTTCAAGGGGACCTCTCGAGTGGCTGACATAACGCGCAGACCAGCATGGATGCAAGTGAGATGCATACACCTTGCGCTGTTCTACTCAAAAGCATGCGGAGGCTGCATGTGGAGGCAGGTTGTCACCGTGTCTACTGCAGCAATGCTGCTCCCATTGGGAATGTTGACCTGTCTCATATGATGGTCTATCTCATAATAACAGAACTGCGGGCCATCTTGTGATTGTAGATTCAGGACAGAAAGTCCTACTTCACATGACACAGGATTTATGTACAGGACTGATTCCATGGAATGTGGTGATGGTTGCAAGCTGAGACAGCTTCAAAGGGGGACTTTTCCCGATCCATGGAGTGGGAAAGGTCTAGTACTGGCAATTAGTCATGATTTCTATGTGGAACGTCCATGATCAGAGGAAGTATATATATGAATATGAGTGGCTGAGGGGAGCAACAACAGCAGAGGACTGTCACTTTCATGTTGAGCATGTTGGCTTTTGGATGCACCAAGTTCCCCACTGTGGGAAACAAGATGAGTCTTGATCAGGCCTGCTCAATTTAGGCCCCCCCAGCTGTTTTTGGACTACAACTCCCATAATCCCCTGCCACAGTGGCCAATTGCCAGGGATTATGGGAGTTGTAGGCTAACATCTGCAGGAAGGCCAAAGTTGAGCAGTCTTGGTCTTGATTCTGATCCAGCAAGACTCCTCTTGTGACCTTGCCACTGCTTGCTTATTCAGGGAGGGCAGGCACCAAAAGAAAAGAGGAGGAACAGCACCACCACTACCAATGGGCTCTAAGGATCATCAGGGGCGCTCCTGCCAGTGTCTAATGATGCCAGCCTCGATGCAGGCTCTGTTCCCAGTGAACCCCATTGGCTGCTCTTTGCAGGAAATACACCTGTGTAGCATTCGCTGTGGGAGAGCACTCCTTGACCCAGCATTACCCCTTGATGCCCAGGTATGTGCTCTGGCTTAGGGAGCTTTTGCCCAGCTACAGTTGTTACACCAGTTGCACCCATTCTTGGACCAGTCAGACCTGGCTGGAGTGATCCATGTTCTTGTTACATCTCATCTCAACCGGATTAATGTCACACACTCTGCATGCGGCTGAACTTGAAGACCCTCTGAGAGCATCAACTGGTTCAACATGCTGGTCTTGTTGGACCAGCATGTCTGGAGGAGAGCTGCTCTTGGGGTAGCAAGCATGACTTGTTCCCTTCACTAAGCAGGGTCCACCCTGGTTGCTTATGAATGGGAGACTCCAGCTTGCAGAGATCTTGCAACTGAAGGCAAGATCTCTCTAAACTGGGGGAGTGGGCGACAAAATAGCAAATGCGGCTCAATGTAAGCAAGTGTAAAGTGATGCACATGGTGGGGGGCACAAACTTCACATATATGCTGATGGGATCTGAGCTGTTGGTGACTGACCAGGAGAGAGATCTTGGGGTTGTGGGGGACCACTCATTGAAAGTGTCATTGCAGTGTGAAAAAGGCTAATTCCATGCTAGGAATCATTAGGAAGGGGATTGAAAATAAAAATTGCTAATATTATAATGCCCTTATACAAATCTATGGTGCGGCCATATCTGGAGCACTGCAGACAGCTTTACTCACCATATCTTAAGAAGGATATTGTAGAACTGGGAAAGGTGCAGAAGAGGGCAAGCTAGATTATCAGGGGCCTAAAGCACCTTCCTTATGAGGCTAGGCTATAGCATCTGGGGCTCTTTACCTTGGAAAAGAGGCGACTAAGGGGAGACATGATTGAGGTGTATGAAATTATGCATGGAGTGGAGAAGGTGGACAGAGAGAACTTTTTCTTCCTTTCTCACAACACTAGAACCAGGGGTTATCCCATGACACTGAAGGTCAGGAAAGTTAGGACTGAAAAGAGACAGTACTTCTTCACACAGCGCATAATTAATCTATGGAATTCTTTGCCATAGGATGTGGTGATGGCCACCAGCTTGGATAGCTTTAAAAGGGGCTTAGACAAGTGGACAGGTAGACATGGTGGACAGGTCTATCAATGGCTGTTAGTCTGGTGGCTGTGGGCCATCTCCAGCCTCAGAGGCACCATGCCTCTCAATACCAGTTGCAGGGGAGCAATAGCAGGTGAGAGGATATGCCCTTATCTCCTGTGGATGGGTTTCTCAGAGGCATCTGGTGGGCCATTGTGTGAAACAGGATGCTGGACTAGATGGGCCATCCAGCAGGGCTGTTCTTGTGTATTTATGACTACATGTGTGAGCACTGTAAGTTCTTCTCCTTAGGGGATGGGGCCACTCTGGGAAGAACATCTGCATGCTTGCATGTAGAAGGTTCCAAGTTCCCTCCCTGGCATCTCCAAAAAGATGGCTGAGGGAGATTCCTGCCTGCAAGCTTGGAGAAGCCGCTGCCAGTCTGTGTAGACAGTAGTGAGCTTGATGGACCTATGGTCTGACTTGATATGTAGCAGCTTCCCATGTTCCAATGCTTCTATGCTGCAGTGAGAGTCTTGACAGAGTGGGCCATATAACAACAGTCTGTGGGAGTTGCATTCGTTACCAGCTTGTGTCTGGGTGCAGCTGAAGGCACTAGTGGTTATTTTTAAAACCCTCTATGGTTTAGGACCAGGGTGCCTGAAGGATCACCTTAGGAACATAAGAAGCTGCCTTATACTGAGTCAGGCCATTAGTCCAGATAGCTCAGTATTGTCTACCCAGACTGGCAGCAGCTTCTCTGAGGCTTCAGGCAGGAGTTTAGGACATTTATATTGGTCCCTTTTGGCTGATCAGAATTCAACCCTGACATATAATATTGCTAAATTTTGCCCAGCGGCTCGTGAAATCCATCGTGAAACAACTTTACACTCTATTGATGTCTGGGAATGTTGATTAACTCTTTTAAACTAGTGGATATAGCTGTAACAATAATAATAGTAATTTGTGATCATAATATGTTTGGTTTTTGTAATAGCTGAGAGTCATGTCCTCCATTATAGTTGTACTGCACTTGTTTTGCTGGTCTAATACTGTAAATAAAATCTGATCTGATTTATTTTAGTTTTCATACTCGGCAAACAGTGAGGATGTTTATGGTGCCTAGGCCTGGAGGATGGCAAAGAACTTTGGCCTCAAAGTAGCAATGGTGAATTCTGGTACCAGCCTAGGCTGAAGATCTAAGCTGTTATCAAGAGGAACATTCTGTTTTCTCACTGCTAACCTTGTTCCAATTGCCCAGTACCTGGCCTATGAAAGACGTTTTCTGTAAGATGATCAAGATCTCATTGAAGACCATGGGCTCAGCTTAACGTGTCCCGCCGGTGAGATAAATCGCTCAGCAAAGAGCTGCCTCGGCACTCCCATATAAATAAGCTCCCCATGTCATGCTTTGCTTAGCCTGCTAATCAAAACGTGTCGCTCTGAGCACTTCTCATTTACTGCAGCGCATGAAAATCAAGCTTCATTATGGCGGCCTGATACATTATCAGCCAACAGCCGTATAATGGGCAAAACCCGTCATCTGGCTTGGAGTGAGCACGACTCTGAATTGTTATGCGGGGGGGGGGGGAATAATAACCTAGAGAGATGTCGCTGGTTATTCATTAGATGCATTCAGTGTAATGTACTGAAAGCAGTAAAGAATACGTTTCAATTAATAAAGCCGGGTGTGCGTGGAATCTATCACAAGTGATGCAAAGTACATTGCAGAGTAGCTTCTGGAGGGAGAAATAGCAGAGAGTTTGGTGCAGGCAAACTTATGGGTCAGGATCTAAAGGGCTACTCCTCAGGGGCAGCCAAGGTGTGACCAGTGGTATTTGGACTTTTCTCTCTCTTTGAAGAGTAGAATAAATCCATGCCCCCATCATGCAAATCTCTGATGCAGCCACTCTCAGAAGGCTGAGTACAGATCTGATTTCCCTGACTCAAAGAGGATATTGTAGAGGTGGGAAAGGTGCCAGCAGCCACTTTGGGACATCCAAAGTGATCAGGGGATTGGAGCACCTTTCCTGTGATGAAAGGTTAATGCATTTGGGGCTTTTGAGTTAGGAAAAAAGTTGACTAAGCAGAGGGTGCTTATAAAATTATGTATGGTGTGGTGAAAGTGGAGAGAGAGACCTTGAAAGAGAGGGAGGGAGGGAGATTTTCTTTGTGGTCCATGAACTTAGAATTCCAAGTCACCTGTGGCCAGTTTGGACAATGCTTACCAGCCAATGTGATTAGAAAGAGGAAGCGAGTACACCCATCAAGACGACTTCTGCATTTTGCTATAAGGCAGGGGGTGGGGCTGTTCATCCAAATGACAGCAGAGAATGTCAGGAGGGTGTCAGGACATCCACGGAAGATGTCCCAACAGGCATGTCTCTTTCCTAGTCCCATGGGAAGGGGCATTATTGTCCAAGCCAGCCCTGGTGAAATGGATGAGCAGCAGATTCAGGACAGGCAAAAGGAAGTATTTCATCACACAAGGCATGGTTAATTTACAGAATTTGCTGCTTCAAAGTGTGGCAATGGCCACCAGGTTACATTGATTTAAAAGGAGATTGGAGCCAGTAATAGATGATGGGCCAAACAATGGCTCTTAGTCATAATGGCTATATAGAACCTCCATGCCCAGAGGCAGTATATCTCTGAATTCCAGTTGCTGGTGAGCAACCATGAGAGAGGGCTATTGTCTTCATGTCCTGCTTGCAGACTTCCCAAAGGCATCTTGTTGGCCACTGTGGAAACAGAATTCTGGGCCAGATGAAACTATGGGCTGATCCAGCAGGACTGCCCTTATTTTCCTAAGCAAGGAAGTATCCCAAACACCTTCTGAAATCTCCGCAGCTTCCAAAAGTGTTTTTTTCATGTGACATCCATTCATGTATTATAATCCCACCGTTCTGCCAAGAGTGGCCTATGGCGGCACCAACAAAGAAAAAGACCTCAAAGGTGCACAAGATATCAAGTTACTCTGCCTAATGTGTTTCAGTTGCGAATCTTAATCAGGCACACTGGAACACATACAGCAAAACAAAAGCAATAAGACAAGCATTTACATGAAACCATTAATGAAATCATACAGAAAACCTGGAAAAATACCAACTGACATACTGCCCACTGTTCTCTGGGCCTTTTAACATTTGTACAAGACCACTGTGCAAATGCATGAACCTATGCAAACGGATTTGCGGGATGGATGGCCATTGGGACAAATGGTTGTCCAGCACACAGTTGTGTTAGCACAATTTTTGCATTTGTGCAAGAGCATTCTTGCAGAGCTGTGAGCATGTTTTGTTAAAAGGCACACGGAATGTTGTGCAGTATGTCCGCCAATAAAGATAAAATAAGGAACACAAGAAACGCAAAATGTGGAAAAGGGACAACATAAAAGAAACACACTGTGACATTTATGTTACGTTTTACTAATGTGCATTTGGGGCGGTCACTGGCTGACATGCTGCTCAGCCTTACAAGGGCAGAGCAAGAGCTCCAGGCTGCATGACCCTCATGGACATATTCCTGGATGTGCTGAGAATTGCTTCCTCTGCTCCATGCTCTGCAGCTGTGGCCAAACCCTGCAGTTAAGTTGCCCCTTGTGAGGACAGAGCTCTTGCTCTGCTCTTGCTATTCTGTGTGATGGATCAGCCACCACCTTTGACATGGAGACCCACCTGAGTTTCCGAACTGGCTTTCCTTCTGACATTAGCATGGAGGTGGACTGTTGTTAAAACAAGCCCAAGGTTCCCTTGTGTGCCTAGAACTAGTGGGGCAGTCCTTTGGATCCTGGCTCTTGTGTTCAGCAAGTTGATACTTAATTTTATTGCCTTGACATTAATCAGAGTTGCAGGAGTGTTGCTAGGGGAGAGGGGCCCCTGGAGGCCCCTCAGAGTGAGGGAGATAATGAAGAAAATAGGGAGGGGTGGAGTGGGGGTCCCTCAGGAGCTGGGGGCTCCGGGTTCTTTGAACCCATCTGCTCAAAGGTGTTTTTTTTAGAAAGGGGTTTGAACAACTAGACTTTCATAAAAAATGGGAAGCCACCTCCTATGTGAGATCCCTGCCTACCCACACACCTGTGCATTGCCCTCTGTGACTGGCAGCTGCTAAGGTCTCTGGCTGGGGCTCTTTCTCAGAGGCTTGAGTCTGAACTTGGGACCTTCACTGCATTTTATGATGCGGCCATAGCCTGAGTCAGACTCTTGGTCTGTCTAGCCCAGTGTGATCTCCTCTGGCTGTACAGTCATGTTGAGCCGACAGGCCTGTCCGACCTGATATGCCCTTTGTTGGGCATTGTTGCAATGAGTTCAGACACAACAACCGGGAGCCCCAATGGTCAGAGCCTCCCCCTGAGCTCCCCTACATTGTGCCTGAACTCTCTGGAGTGCCAACGTTCCTCTCAGTCCCAATGGAAATGGCCAGCAAGCTGCCTCTTAGCAATGAGGGAACAAGCTGCCATTTAACTTTCAAACGGCCTGTGTGCAGCACTTCTCAAGTGAGAGGCACTTTGCGGGCCATTTACGTTAAACGAGCAGCCATTGAACATTTAGATTTAAATGTTAAATGGTCAGCCTCATGCCTGAGAGGTAGTGCATGAGCCATTTAAAAGTTAATGTTTAACGTTTAACTTTTAAATGGCTAAGCCAGTGCCTTTCATTTGAGAAGCAGCACACAGGATATTTAAAAGTTAAATAGATAGCAAGCCACCTTTCAGCTGGGAGGCATTGTGCATGGGCCGTTTAACTTGGGTCTGATAGGAATGTTGGGAGATGTCAGATTTCCAATCTGACACAACTTGACTGGGCAATTCTTTTTTGGGGGGCGGGGGGGCATGTAGTTTTCCATTGGCTTAAGTTGGATCTGACATTTTTTATGCTAAAGAGTCCAAGCTGTCAGGCCACATCAGTGTGAAGGTAGAAAAAATTTAAAACCTCACAATCTGTATTTAATTCCAGATGAATAAAAATGTGGTAAAGACAGTTAAGATTAAATGTTTGATAAATTAAGACATTTTAGCAGCAAAATGAGAATGAATTTTTTTAAAAAAAAATTAATAAAAGAGAATCTGCTTTAAGGTAGACTTTGGTATGGAACTTAAGATCAAAGTTTGTTCCATGGACTCTGGAGAAACCTTTAGACATTTAGAAAGTCCTTTAGAAACCTTTAGAAAGTAAATTTCGGCCCAGGGTTCTTTGCTTAAAATCTTCATTTGGATAAAGGGCTCCCGTTCTGGAACTGCATCTATAGCTATGGAGGTCAAAATAAAATATAATATTATCAGATGTCCCATATATTTATATCTATATCTACATCTATATCTAAAGCCATATACCTTTAGGGTCTCAGGAAGAAATTTGTAGCTAAGCCGGGGGGGGGGGGGGATAAGGAACAGCAGAGCTTTGAAAGAAAGCCAAAGCTCCAGAGAGCCCTCAGCCATTTTGATTTATATTTAAACATTTTCAAGATTGGCACTTTGATTAGTTCAGACTCTCCCAGGTTCTCTTCTTCAGCTCTGATTTACAGGATGGCTGAATCTTAGTAAAATGAAAGCTAAATGAGGATTTTTAAAAAAACAACCTTTGAATGCTTAAAGAAGTTAAAGAAAGGGGCAGCCCCAGCTAACACCAAGATGAAAGGGAATCGAATACGAAGGCATTCACTTTTAAAATCCAAAGTCTTTCAACTACAGGGCAGGAAAAAAAAATACATAAGGATGGTTCTAATGGCTGTGTGTGGAAATTATATATATCTCCCTGGCTTCTATCCCTTTTGGGTTTATTCTCCTGGAACAGACCAGATGAGGGCCTAGAAAGATTTCAGGTGAAACAGTGTCTTACTTAGAACGTAAAGATGATTTTATTTATATAGGCCCATGTGTGCTCACTTGGAAGGAGGAATGATGGAAGCAATGGGCCATATCGTTCTTACCGACTGTGACAATCCAGCATAGACTCAGGTGCGTTTATGACCGCTGGTGGTAACGTGCACCCTGCTTGTCTGCATGATGAGAAGTTTTAGGGGCAGCACTATCTGGCTTTGGTTTCTGTTGGATGAGAGAGTGCTGGAGACTTGTGGGTCACGCTACAGAACAAGGAGGCCCTAGTGTAGTGAGAGAGCAGCCCAACAGAACTTCCCAACTAACTGCACCGGTGCAGTGAGGAAGCGGCGGTTTTTACAAAAACCCGGTGACAGGCATAGAGATCAACTCCTGCCTGTAGGCTCCCAGTGGCATCTGGCGGGCCACTGTATGAAACAGGATGCTGATGGGCCATGGGCCTGATCCAGCAGGGCCACACAGTGGCCCCCCAGATGCCACTGGGAGCCTACAGGCAGGAGTTGATCTCTATGCCTGTCACTGGGTTTTTGTAATATATGTAATATCTGGTTTGTACACAAGTAGAGCGTAAGTGGAGGCAAACAGGAGGACAGAGAGCAGATTCGCTGCCCCATCAGATCCCGAGAGCCTCCAGTCAACTCTCAAACCCCTCCCACCCCACTCTGCTGCTGCCTTACCTCCAGACCTTCTGTTCAAAACTTCTGTTTCTTCTTGGGCTGAGATGACCATTTTGGCGGCAGTTCTGAGGAGCTGGAGTGCAAAGGGTTTCACAAAATGGCCCTACCGTTTTGCTGCTGCCACCACAGCTCATGGTGGCAACTGGCAGCCACCATCTTTCCGCCTCCAGGAATCTCCAGAGTGCTGAGTAGTTTTCTGCATTCAACATTTCTGAGAGGTCCAGTCCCAAAGTTGGCTTTTAAACAAATGCAGTTATTCACCCCAAAATATATACATAAGAACACAAGAAGCTGCCTTATACTGAATCCAGACATGCTAAGCTCCTCTGCATCGTTCCGATTTTAGTAGATGTGCTGCCAAAGCAATAGTTAGTATAATCTGAGATGAGTTTTTCCTTTTTCCCTTTTCCTTTTTAATGTCTTATGGATTGTATGTATCTGTATTTTTCTGGTCAGTGTCCAAATCTTCTACTACTACTACCACTGCTACTACCACCACCACCACTACTCACTATTACTCACTACTACTACTACCACCACCACTACTCCTCACTATACTATTCTACCACTACTAATACTCACTAATACTACCACCACCACCACTACTCATTAATACTACTACCTACTACTACTACTCACTACTACTACTCACTACTACCTACTACTACTACTCACTACTACTACTCACTACTACCTACTACTACTACTCACTAATACTCACTACTACTACTACTACCACCACTCCTCCTACTCCTCCTCACTACTACTCCTCACTACTACTACCACTACTACTCACTGCTACTACTACTAGTAGTAGTACTGAGTCCGGCCACTGGTCCTTCTAACTCAGTTTTGTCTGCACCAGGGCTGCACAGCTTTTGCCCTCCAGCTGTTTTTGGACTACAGCTTCCATCATGCTGAGCCACAGTGGCCAATCAGGCAATGGGAGTTGTAGGGCCAAAGTCATGCAGCCCTGGTCTACCCTGCATGGCAGTGGCCCTCTCAGGTTTCAGGCAGGGGTCTTGCCTAGCCCTACCTGGCGATGCCAGGGATTGATCCTGGGACGTGCAGCATACAAAGCAGATGCTTTCCCACTGAGCTCTGGCCCCATCCTGTAGCTGACACTTGTGCATTTCATGCAATACGAGTAGCTGTGTGACTAGTCCTATTGAGGCAGGACTTGTATATATCCAAAGATCCCTGGGACTTCTTTCCTAATCCAAGGATGGGGGCCCTTTGACCCACTGCACCAATATCTCAGTTTTCTGTAATCCTGTTGTAAATGTATTTGAAAAGTGTGCAAAAGTCATGTATCTTTATTAGCAGAGATGTAGAGCTTCACTGATTTAAAAAACAAAACGATGGAGGCTGCATTTGCACATAACGTGGAACCAGAGTTGCATGGGGCAGAGGTTTCCCAACTGTTAAGTCTGAATGATTGAAACTCCGGTCCCACTTAGCCAGACCCCCAAATTTTTGCTTAGCAGACTCCAATCTGAACCCTCGGTTTGTAGTTAGTTTCGCTGCTCCTAACCGGGGTTCCAGTCTGCCAGCAGGATATCCACATGCAGCACTGGAGGCTGCATTCGGTAAAACCGGATTGAGGGAGGAAGCTCCTCCTTCTCTCTGGGCATGATTGGCTGTGCGTGCTGTCTTTCAAGCAAGAAGGAAGCCCACACAGCCAGCCCCCCCTCTTCTCTGCAGTCTTGCTGACTGCAGAGAGGGAGCTCTCCGTTATATCCAAATGCAGACAGGAGAGCGGGGCGGGGGAGCAGAACTGCCAGTCCATTGGTCCCATGGTTCCATGTGAATGCAGCCGGAATCTAGAGCCAGCCAAAATACCTTCCTCACCTAAATGAATTTCAAAAATGAGGGGAGCTTGAGCTCAGTCAATTTTTAAATGTCATTATTTGTTGAAATTCCACATGACTGGAGAATATCTTTTTTTAAAAAAATCCTTATTGCGGCTGGATACACACTAGGGGAAAATGTTGTGAATAATCATTTGCTAATATGCTGTAAGCTTATTTAATGAACGGATGGCTAAGCCTATTTAGAACTCGCATCTTAAAGTAATATTTCTTTGAAGGTAATTATGCATTTCCAATCACATGGTTTTTCTCTTCCTTTTCTCCTGTGCCTTTTCTCCCAGGGTTGCTGTCTGCCCCATCTATTTTCCCCTGCCTTCTGAAACACAAGTTCAGCCTCAAAACTAACCTTAGCCTCTTTTTTGGTGCATGTTTAGATGAATCAATTTAGGGAAATGAGCAATGGATGCTGCTTCTTGTTCCTCCATGAGAACTGGCAAGCAAATCCTAACCCAACCTTTAAAATCCCTTTTTGGTTTTGATTTGGGAAGCTTGGTATCATATTCATTTTGCTGGGAATAGCTGTTCCTCCTCCTCCTCCTCCTCCTCCTCCTCCTCCTCCTCTATAGTGTTTGTAGGGAGTAAAAGAGCAGTATGTATGCAGCAATGCTGTATTGGAGCTCCACCCAGCAGACAAACGAGGGCAGAGGAAGAGGTGGGAATGTACTTTTGGAGGAAGGGGAGAGCAGCAAAATTCACTCGCTCTGCCCGCATTTGTCTGCTTGACAACAATCTGGGTGGAGTTCCAATACAGCATTGCTTGGATTGGTGGCTCTGTGTGCAGTAATATTATTACTGGATGTATATTCCAGCTTTCGCTGCAAGCATCTTCAAGCCACATTCTCATGTAATGTAAAACCAGAGGTTGCCAAACTCACAGTTAATTTTTGTAACCATTAGTTGCATCACAGACTAGGCTTGAGCCTGAAACATTTTGGAGGCCATTATAAAGGCCTCTGAAACATTTCGGCTCGGGTGGGCGGGGTCGGTGTTTTGGTGCCGGCGGGGGTGGTACTTTAAGGGGGGGGGGTGTACTCACCCCTCCTGCTGTATTTCCCCCACCGGCACTCTGTTATTTTTAAGCCTCTCAGGGCGGCAGCATTCCTCCTTGCTGCTCTGTTTCCCTCATTGGCCAGAAGTGGCCAGAAGTAGCAACTGTGTGCACGCCCGTTGCGCATGTGCACATGCATGGCAGATGGGTGCATGCAATGGGCACATGCGCGGTCGCTACTTCCGGCCACTTCTGGCCGATGAGGGAAACGGGGCAGCAGGGAGGAACGCTGCCACCCCAAGGGGCTTAAAAATAACAGAGCAGAGGCAGGGGAAATGCGGCGGAAGGGGTGAGTACACTCTCCCCCGCCCTTAAAGTACCACCTCCACCAGCGCCGAATAACATTCAGGCACATCCCTATCACAGACATTCATGCAACTGCAGTCTGGAAACCTCCTTATTCAGGACAGGGGAGCTTCTTCTTTTTCCTGGTCCATCAAGGCCACATCCCAGCAAGCTCCATAGTGCTCACGACGCCCAACTGTCGGCAAGACATCAGTACTTCTTCATGGTGGCAGACATTGGCCATGATCTTCAAGGGGGTGTGCCTCTTTGGAAAGGTCCACTCACTCTCGGGAGGGAAAGGGCCTTAACATCCCTTTAAATGCCATGCCATGTGAATCCTTCTTCTGACAGCGATTGCACTGCTGCCCTCGTAAGAGCTCTGCAACAAAACAGTCTTGCACAAATACAATGGGCAAAGAATCCTGGGTTCTGGCCCACTGTGACCAAGGATACTCTTGCGTGGCTCACCACAGTAAAGTAGTCCATGGAGACCAAACCATACTCCTGCCCTCATGGTGGCTTGCCGCCAGGGGACTAGCACTCTCATGAGATGGCCAGTCTATTGGAGAGGACCTTAGGCTTGCTGGTCCTCTGTTGGACTGTGAGCTCATGAGTTGAGCTATCAAAAAAAGAGAGGGGCCCTGCATTCTCTCTGGTTAATGAGAAATATTCCCCTTAGGGACAGAGGTGCTCTTATCCCTGGACATCTGGGACAAAATCTAGGGCCTCCACACCCCCTGGGGCCCCCCCAATCCTCTTTAGTCTGTCCCGGGTGGTGTGGTCACTGTACCGGCAGTCTGTGCTGTTTCAGGCGGCTGCGTGTGACTGTGACCTGTGCTGGGTGGCTGAGTGTGACCTCTGCTTTAGCAACACAGGGGGAAGCAGGGAAAGAAATATGTGGGAGTATGTGGGAGAAATATGTGGGGTGGGAGTATGTTAAGTTGCATATTGAAATGTTTCTGCTAATGTGTGTTTGCATAAACATAGCTGTTTTTAGCCTACTTTCCAGTAGGCTTATGAGATCACCCGGCATTCTGTGTGTGTATCTGTGTGTCCCCCCTATCCACTTCGCAAAGCCTGGACCAATATGAACCAAATCAGATACAGTTGTAGGGACACATAGGGGCACCTCAACGGCGTAGTTTCTGATGATGTCATCCACCCCAATCCAAGGTGGTGGATGTGTAAACTTTGGAGGCGCAAGTGGGTTAACTTGTGAACCACTTAACCGATTTGAACCAAATTTGCTACAGTTGTAGGGACACATAGGGATGCCCAAATGGCATAGTGTGTGATCATGTCATCCACTTCAATTCAAGATGGTGGCCGAGTGACCATCTGAGGCCCAAGCAGGGAAATTTATGGACCATCTAACCCATTTGAACCAAATTGGATACACTTGCAGTGAGTGACACACAGGGACACCTCAATGGCATACTTTATGTGGATGCCATCCACCCTGATCCAAAATGGCAGGTGCATACACTTTGGAGGCACAAGTGGGCTAACTTGTGAACCGCTTAAATGATTTGAACCAAATTTGCTACAGCTGTAGGGACAAACAGAGATGTCCCAATGGTGTAGTTTGTGATGATGTCATCCACCTTGATCCAAGAGGGTGGATGTGTGAACGTTTGAGGTGCAAGTGCACTAATTTGAGGTCTGTCTAACCCATTTGAACCAAATTTGATACAGTTGTAGTGAGTAACACACAAGGACACCTCAATGGTATAGTCTGTAATAATGTCATCCACCCTGATCCAAGATGGTGGATGCACGAACATTTGAGGTGCAAGAGATCTAACTTGTGAACCTTGATTTGAACCAAATTTGGTCCAGTTGTAGAGATAGTGAAAGGAAGTAGGCTGATTAGTTCTGACTAGAACAACTTGTATATTCTTACATTCTTGTGAGTGCAATAGCTGTTCGTGCCTTCAATAACCCATGTGTTAAAAATAGTGCATGTGCCACAGTCGGTGTGTGTAGGGGGATGATGCTTAACTTGCAGTGGGTTGGGAGGGAGGGCTCCAAAGGCCTTTAGGTCCATGCCCCAAAATTACCTAGGTCCACCTCTGCTTAGGGGATGGGCTGCTCTGGGAAGAGCATCTGTATGCTTGCATGCAGAAGGTTCCAAGTTCACTCCCTGGCATCTCCAAGATGTGGTGACAGACGACAAACTAGAGGTGCAGATGCTCTGCGCCCGGCCCAGCTAGTATTGATTATTACTCTATTTTCTTCACTCTATCACCCTCTCCTCTCTCCTCTGTTCCTCTATGCTAGGATCTTCTCTAGCTTGCATTAGTTAGAAAACAAATGCTCTGCTTAAGGTCCAGCATCTTGCAGTTGCCAACTACTGCTTTAATCTTGTGTGCCTCTGCTATTTAACAAATCTACTCCTTGTTTTTCGAAGAAACTTGTCTTTATTCTGTTACTCCCCTTGAGTACTCGAACTCTGACTCTGCTTTTTACCCATAACCAGCTTTACAACTAACGTATAAACCAACATTGGTGAATGCAAATTGGCACCTGATTTGAAGTTCCCCCACATATGCCAAAAGAAGAGTCAGAGAGGATGGCAACAATCATGCATCTCAGCAAACATGGCTACATCAGTCCTTTAGCTGAACTAGTGTGGTGTATTGGTTAGGGGAGTGACAGACTAAAGGTTTGAGGCAGGGAGTTCTAGTCTTCAGTCAGCTGTGAAACCCATGGGGTGACCTTGGGCCAATCACTGTCTTAGCCTAACCTACCTCATAAGGTTGTTGTGAAGATTGAATGGGGAAGTGGAGAACCAGCTGTGCCAGCCTGAACTCGTTAGAGGAAGGGTCAGATAAAAATGTGATCAAGAAACATATGTCTCAGAGGAAGAACATGAAGACAAACATACCAAATAAACAAACTAAATAAATAGTTCTGACTGTTTAATTGTTTATGATGTTTTAATTGTCAATTGATGTTTATATTTATATCTCTGTTTTAATTGTTATTGGTTTTAATGGTTTCTGTTTTAATTGTAAACCACCCTGAGCCATTTTGGAAGGGCGGTATGAAAATCAAATAAATAAATAATAAAAACAAATAAAGGTGTGGGGCAAGGCCTCTCCCCTTTAAAAATGACCCCCCACACATACACCAACATCCATTCAGGGACAGAATGTTTTCTCCACTGATGATGTCCCACCATCTTGAAAAGGAGTGGGTCAGTCATTCCAGGGCCACGGAGTCAGCCAGCTTTCCTCTACAGCAGCCTCTGCCACCAGGCATTCCAGGGTGAAAGAACCGACCCTCTGTGAAGTTACAGAAGCTTATGCAAAACCCCTGGAAATTGCCTTCCTGATAGGAACAGGCCATGCGAGATAATAACAGCTTTCGGAAAACACGCTGTGCATACGGAACAGGGGCACGTTTTTCTGCTGTGGCCGAGTGGATCGTCACAAAGGAATTTGACATTTGGATCTCATTGAGTGGCAGGACCGCTCCGGGAATCCGAGAAGATGTCACGAGTTAAGAGAGCTGAAAGCTGCCTTTGGAATGGACAAGCAGCTTGGGAGAGGCAGGTAGCCTTTCCCAGGGACCTGCTTGCTTGGCTCTTTTGCGCTGTTTATAGACATCTTCTATAATCCATCAAAGTCAGTTGGATCCCACCCCCCTGACATTAATGGGCTTTGGGTTGGGCCAGAGATGCAGAAGTCACAAAACAATTCTCTTGGTGAGCTCTAATCATTCCAATGTGTTGAGGGGTGTGCGTGTGCGTGTGTGCCTGTTGTGCTTTTCCAAAGCAAAACAAACAGTTTCTTTCCTCCCAGCCCCATAGCCCCCAATGACTACCTCCTTTTAAAGTTGGCACAAGTTGGGGTGTGTGTGTAATAAAATGCCAGGAAACAAATGTTTAAAGTGGAAAGGAAAACTCTCAAAAGACATAAGATCAACAGCGCCAGAAATGAGAAAGTAACAAGACTGGGTTTAGCAGATTCTTGTATGCTGTAATTTGACACTGCTCCTTTAAGATGGCGCTGTGCAAGGTCAGCTGGAGGGCAGTGGGATTTTCCCTCCATGCATACCTGGTTTGTTAGCATGATGAAAATTTCCGTTATGAAAGGTTTTAACCGAAACATTTTCAACATCTGCAGCCTTACATGCTGAATATTGTTGTTCCATCACTTTGTAATCCAGATCTGAAAATTCTGGTGGCCTTTTTGGAATCTATCACTTTTTCAAGGATTTGTTTTAGAGTCGTGCTTATGTGAATGGTAATTATATCAAGCCTCCTGTATTCCTCAGCCATTTCAACTTTCCCCCCTCTCAGGTGAACTGTGCTTCTGCAAGAACAATCACTTATGCAGTCTATGCAGCCACTGCTAACTGAGCAAAGAGGCACCTTTTAATGCTTTTTATTTAGTAGAGGGAGAGCAAGTGGCCCTAGCCATCCCCAGCACAGCATCCCTCCAGTGGCTGTTGCTGGTGTCTGCCTTATGTTTCTTTTATTTATTTATATCTGTGCAAACCATTTTGGGAACTTTTGTTGATAACTGGTATATACATATTTGTCCATATTTGTATTTGTATTCTTAGGACTACAGAATCCACAATGCAGTGCCACTGCAAGTGAAAGGTAAAACTACCAGTACAAATGGTAGGGCCAGACATTGGGGTGGGTGGGTTAAACAGAAGTCTGCTGCTTGGTGATGGAGAAACAGAACTGAAAATGGATTTCTGCCTCTGCATTTTACACTTGAATAATTTGCAGTCAAATGCATCAACTGTGCACTGTTTGGATTCATTTTGGGTTCACTTGTTGGTTTTCTTTCTTATCACCCAGAGAAGTGAATATGTGAAGTGGGTGAAAGATGTTCTAACTTACTACAATGTGCATATGACCGAGCAGTCGACTGGTAATCCGCATTGTCCTGCCAAGTGCTGAAGGATACTCTACACTTTTGCTCCTGATAAGAAAAGCAGCAGAGTGGTATAACTCTCCTCACTGCTTGGTACAACAATGCAGACAACCAGTTTACCACTTTCTGCATATTGAGGATCTGTCACTTGATGAATGGTTGGTGGTATTCATACAAATCTTACCTCAATCACAAAAAGTAGCCTCTCCTGCAATTTGGTACTGCAAACGCAGGCATGATGGTGACAGGAGATGTGTTGCCATACTTCATGTCGGCTTCTCTATTTATTGTGCAAGTCCTTTAGTCTCAACAGCCCTCCTTTTCCTGGGTGTCACACAACTAGTGTCCCACTAGATATTGAGGAGTGGTCTTCACATGAGCCCAGCCCTTATTTTGCTCCTCTGGCCTCTTGACCTGACCTGTATTGGAAAGGTTTTGAGATAACAGAGCACTGAGCAAAGTTGGAGGAAACTGAGCGGGAGTCATCCAAGAGCAGGACAGATTCTTGCTCTGCAGGACCTTGGAGAGCTCCTAGGGAAAGCAGATGTGGCTTAAACAACAGCCAAAGCCCGTCTGAGTGCTTAATACCAGTAGTTCTTTATTGCCCAAGCACATGCCTCCAGTGAGAGCTTGTGGGAATGTTAAATGTCAGGGGCCTGGCTTGGATGGCCATAATTAATTCAAGGAATATCATGGATGAGTGTACATTTGAACTGAGGTCTCTCCTGTACTTTGTCTACCATAGCACATGGCCCATTATCATTCATTAAGTCCTCTTCCTCAACACAGCTCACTGAATACTCTCCCTCAGACTGTACCTCTGGCAAGCTTGGGGAATGCACAAGGCAGAAGCTTCTTCTTCTTCTTCTTCAGAGTCATTGTGACAGCTGTCGTGAGGACACAACAGCCCTCACATCGGCATGCCCTTCACACCCCCTGGGTCTCTCCAGCCCCGTGACATCACCTCCAGAGCAAACGTCCAGCATGTGGCTCCCCTGTGCCTTCACCTATGGACCAAGCATACTCCTGGTCATCTTCCTCCCATGTGGCCCTATGTCACCTCTGGCCTAGCTTTCACAGAGGCAGTAAACCTATGCCTGGCTCAGACTGCAAACGGGGGAATTACATTAAATAAAATCCATTAGAAAGGGATAAAAATGTGTGCTGTGCAGAGATGTGGTGTGGAAATGTTTTCATTTCTAAAATTTCTACTTGGCTACTTGATTTTTTCTTAAAAAAAAAAAGAAACTATGAAGGTGAATGAATATGGTGGAGATGGGTCCACTCACTGTATAAACAGGTCAAATCAGATCACAAATCAGATCACGAGCTATTTATGGTATCAGGAAAACTTGTATAATTTTTTTTTTGAGAAAGTAATGCAAATTTCACGTAAACAAGTGAACATATGCATGGGACTCCCCCTCCCCACTGGAAAAATGTCCAGCTAATTTCCCCCCAGAAAACCTACATCTATGGTTCTGTTTGTTTTCTCCATATGGAAAAGGTTGTGAGGGGTGAGAGGTATCTAAGCTGACTTCCTGCAGGCCTCACTCCGCAGTTCCAGCTTCAGTCATGAGAAAGAAGAGGGCCAATTCACCCCGAGTCCTCTTCCTGTTTTCCCAGTGTCTCATTTCCATCATCTCCCATTCTCTCTGGACTTCTGGAGAGCTCAGGGGCTGATCTTCCCTGGCTGCAGCCTGTCTGGCTTATAAATAGCCATCTGTAGGTGGGAAAGGAAGCATTTCTGTTGAGCCGGTAACAGAGTTGGGCCTCCATGTTATCACACTCTCTCTTGGGTACACAGCAACACAGGAAGCTGCTTTATACCAAGTAAGACCATTGCTCCATCTAGCTGAGCATTGTCCAAATTAACTGGCAGTGGCTCTCCAGGGTTTCAGGCAGGAGTCTCTCCCAGTCCTATCTGGAGATGCCAGGGATTGAACCAGGGATTTTCAGTATGCAAAACAGATGCTCTTCCATTAAGCTAAGGCACCCCCCCCCCAAAAAAAAACCCCACTTAATGATTTGAAAATAACTGACCAGAGAATTAGCTAAAACTTTGAAACACAAGAAGCTGACATCTATTGAGTCAGATCATTGGTCCATCTAGCTCTGTATCGTACAAGGAAACAGGCTTATGTTTTATCCCATGGTTATATAAATATTGCTCCATTTCAAATGAGGTACATTGTGTCCCATTGTCAGTCACTAGTTCTTTAAGAAGACCTTCTCTTTCAAAAAACTTCTGCCATGAACAGGATCACCTTGTTTGTAGTAATGTTGTCAGAAAATGAAACTTCTGTCCAACTGGAATAGTAATCCACCATCACTATAACAAATCTTTGTTTTGTGGGTTGGTTATCAAAAGATCCCATTATATCCAGAGCATGTTGTCCCTAGAGACCATTAAGATACTCTACTGGAGTAGGGGGTGGGAATAGTCTTCTGTGATTTGTCATACACAACACAAGCTATACAGTGCCTGATTACATCTTCAATGTGTTTGTTCATACCTGGCTACCATAAACATTCTCTGATTCTCCTTTTAGTCAAGCTCATGCCCAGGTGACCTTCATGGGAAATTTTGATCACTTTTTCTTGTAAGGAGGTTGGCACCACCAAATGATCAGTCCTCAGCACCAATTCATTGAGAAGGGATGGCTCACTTGCTATGTGCATGTATGGTTGAAGATGTTCAGGTACCTTGTTTTTTCATGGCCATCCATTAGTTATGTAAGGTTTAGGTTTAAGCACTTAAAGCACTTAGTAAGCACTTGAGTAGCACTTCCCGCTTCCCAGTCAGAAGACATGATCACTCCATAATTGGATGAAGCTATTTGAACAATTACTACTTCTTAATCCTCGTCTTCTGTGATCTCCTCTTGGCCTGGAAGCAGGGCTGTAGCTACAACTGAGTGGATGGTTTCAAAGAATCTGGCCCCCCCAGCTCCACCCCTCCCTATTTTCTTCATTATCTCCCTCACTCGGCAGGAATGTCAGGGAGAGGGGTGAACACAGCCCCCCTCTCCCCTAGCTATGTCCCTGCCTGGAAGTGGAAGTCAAGATAAACAATCTGCAGTTGTATTCTGAAAACCTGGAAGATATCTACCTGAAAATCAAAGTCTATAAATCTGGCGATCCATTTGGCTATTCTTAGGGTCGCTCAGCTCAGTCACCGAGTAGTAAATAAAGAAGATAGGGGTTTATGTTCTGACCGCAAAGTCAATTTTCTGTCCCACAAATAAGTCCTGAAGTGCCTCACCTCGCAGACTCATGCTAGAGTTTCTTTTTCACGTTCATCTTCTCAGATGCAGTAAGTACCCTGGGAAGCAAAGGCAACTGAAACTTATCAGTCCCCTTATTTCTGGGTCAAGACAGCTGCTTCCCAAACCATTTTCAGAAGCATCAGTGGTTACAAAAGTGTGCCTGTTGGTGTCCAAAGAAGTGAGAGCAGGGCTTTCAGTAATGGTCGATTTGATAGTCAGAAAACTAGCCTTTCAGCATGCATCCCAATTAAATGTTACATTCCTTTTAAAAAGAAGATGTAATGGAGCAACTTTGGAGGCAAATTGTCTAACAAATTTGGAGTAATACTCATAGAGTCCTAAAAATGAGCAAAGTGTGGCTTTAGTTCTTTCTGAATAGCTTTCACCAAGTCTGTTTTGGGATGTACACTAGGGGTGTGCATGGAACTGCCAAACTGTGGTCCGGCACTGGGGTGGGGGGTTGCTTTAAGTGCGGAGGGAGGGCTTACTTACCCCTCCCGCCGCTTCCCCCCTCCATCGCCCATAGTTTCTCTAGTAATTGGGGCAGCAGGATACCTCCCTGCCGCCCCTTCCCCTTGAAAAGGCTCCCTGACCCAGAAGTCTTCTGCACGCGTGTGCCCGTCGCCCGTAGTTTCTCTAGTAATTGGGGCGGCAGGATACCTCTCTGCTGCCTCTTCCCCCATTTCACTTGAAAAGGCAACCAGAAGTCTTCTGTGCGTGCACGTCACGGAGACGTGAAGCGCGTGCACAACGTGCGCATGCACAGAAGACTTCTGGTTGCCTTTTCAAGCGAAACGGGGGAAGGGGAGGCAGGGAGGTACCCTGCTGCCCCAATTACTAGAGAAACTACGGGCGATGGAGGGGGGAAGCGGCGGGAGAGGTAAGTAAACCCTCCCCCCGCTCTTAAAGCAACCCCCACCCAAATCGCCCGAACTCCGAACCGCCCAGGTCCGGACCGTTCCGGAGGCCTTTAGAATGGCCTCCGGACCGGTCCGGGCACATCACTAATGTACATCACTCTGAGATACTGTTTGTCCCAAGTATGTGACCGAGTGTGTGCAAAACTGACATTCTCTGCAGAGATAGTAAGTCCATGTTGTCAGAATTTTCTTAAGACTTCTGTCAGTTTAGCATCATGTTTCTCAATGGTTTTGCATACACTAAAATGTCATCCTGAAAGTAAGTGATGCTATTCGTCCTCTCAAAAATTGCACGCATCATTTGTTGAAATACTGAAGCTGCAGAGGCCAATCCATAGGGCAGTCTTTTGAATCGAAAAAGACTCTCTGGGATAATGAAGGCTGTATGTTTGTGAGAACCTCTGAGCAGAGGAATTTGATGATAGGCTGAAGAAAAATCCAAAGTTGTGAACACGGACAGTAAGCAGCATTTCATTGATATTGGGTAATGGATGACAATCCACCACCATGCTGGAGTTCACATCTCTTAAATCTACACACATTTGAAGTGTACCATTTGCTTTTTATACAAGAACAATGGGAGAGACCCATTCTGATGAAGCCAGAGGTTCTATGATGTCAGCATGCTGTAGTCTTGAAAGCTTCTCTTTAAGTGGTTGGCACAATGATATGGGCACATTCCTCACTTTGTGCTGCACAGGTTTTTATTTATTTATTTATTTATTTATTGAATTTCTATACCGCCTAATATAGAAATCTCTAGGCAGTGTACAGATTAAAATATAATATAAAATCTAAAACATTTAAAATTCATAAAACAGATGAAAATCACAACCGATAAAAACACATCAAAATTTTTAAAAATTAGATTTCAATTAAAAGCCTGGGAAAATAGGTTCATCTTCAGAATCCTCTTAAAAAACAAAGAGAGAAGGAGATGCTCTTATTTAAGCAGGTAGTGTGTTCCAAAGCCCTGGGGCAGCCACAGAGAAGGCCTGGTCCAAAGTTGGCACCAAACGAGTTGGTGGCAACCGTAACCGGACCTCTCCAGATGATCTTAATAGGCGACAGGGTATTGTATTTGCCTTCATCTGAATTTTATGTTTGAAATGTATGGCAGTGCCAGGAGTATCGGGGGGGGGGGAGTACCTTCAGGAGAGCAGCTTCATAAGAATTGGCATCCCCTTCCAAGTTTGCAGGAAAGGGCAAATGATTTTATATTCTTTTGCCTTCAAGGTCCAGGCAGTGCAGCAATATAGCCTTCTGCTTTGCTGAATTAAAATCAGGAGTCTGTTTAGTGAGGTCATTGTAGAAATAGGACCTCCATTGTTTCCCGGGCAGAGGCGTATCTAGGGAAAATAGCGCCTAGGGCAAGCACTGAAATTGCACCCCCTGTCCAAACATCTGACACCCATCTTTCAGATAACTTTACCATAATATCAGCTGAAAAATACAAGTCAAGCTCGTTCATCTTTTAATATTTCAAAAACTATTTAGCAGTGGATGTAGCCAGACCAAAATATGCTGGAAAATGACAAATTTCAGTATGCTGGGGCTCATGAAATACCCATATACTATGTGGAGGTGTACTTGGAAAACTAAACAGAAGTGCCTGTCTAATTCTCTACTATGAATTGTAGCATCACTATTACATAAGTTTTAAAAATAAATGGAGAATTTGACTTTCCCCAGATACTCTGAAAATAATTAAAGGATATGCAGAGTAAACTGGGTCACTGCTTGGAATATATTCTAGTATTTCTTGCTCTCTTTTTCTCATTTTAACTGTCTTTCTGATACTCCCAGTGAGCCTTAATACTAAGGATTTCACACTGATTCAAAGACAAACTCACCATTCCCCCTCCCACTGCTGGCCTCTTAATTCACCGCCACAGCCCGTCCCGGGCTGATGTTCAGGCCTACTCCGGCCTGCAAAGATTGGCGTGGTGGCCATTTTGGAGGCTGCAACGCAAGCTCAAATGGCCTCTGTGAGGCCTGGTGAGGCCTAGGGCCTCGCAGGGACCATTTGAGCATGTGTAGTGGCTATTCATATATATATATTTAAAATGGCCGCTGAAAACAAAATGGCCACCGCAATGCTCAAATGGCCTCTACAAGGCCTGGCGTGGCCTGGGGCCTCGCAGAGGCCATTTGAGCATCCATGGTGGCCATTTTGTATTTGGAGGCCATTTTTATTTTATTTTTTATTTTAAGAAATGGCGCCCCCCTTCAAGTGGTGCCCAGGGCACGTGCCCTGCCTGCCCACCCTAGATACGCCCCTGTTCCCGGGAAGAGCAGGTTTTCCTGGGGTGGACAAGAAGTACGGTGGTGGTGGGTTTTGAGCCATGCTGCTGTGGGCATCCAGTGAACCACAGAGTTCAGGACTGATAAGGAAAAAGTACCTTCAGAGGTTCTGCAGGTCAGGAAGCTGGAGAAACAATCAGCAGCAGCAATAGTAGAATGCAGCAGTTCCGGAATGTGGGTCCAGTGATGCAATGAAAAGAAGATGCAGCAACCTTCACAAGCTTTGCAGACTCACATGCAGAGCTGGTTCAAAATTTAATCACCAAAAGCTTTACAGCTGCTTCCCTCATAAATACAAAGTAATCTTATGTTTGAATCCAAATAAGACGGAGGTACTGATTGCGGTGGCGGGGGGTGGGTGGGTGTCAAGACCTGAGAGATGGTTTACATCTGCCTGTTCTGGATGGGGTTACAATCCCCCTGAAAGAGCAGGTACGTAGCTTGGACATGCTCCTGGATCCAAAACTCTCTGTGGTTTCTCAGGTTGAGGCAGTGGCCAGGAGCAGTCAGCTTTGGGTGATACATCAGCAACACCCATTTCTAGAGGCAAATGACCTTAAAACAGTAGTACATATGCTGGTGACCATCAGGCTTGACTACTGTAATGCACTCTAAGTGGGTCTGCCTTTGTACATACTTCAGAAACTACAGCTGGTACAGAATGCAGCAGCCAGTTTCGTCTCTGGGACAACCCGAAGGCACCATATAACACCAATTTTGAAAGAATTGCACTGGCTCCCGGTATGTTGCCAAGCAAAATACAAAGTGCTGGTTATTACCTATACATTCCTGAATGCCTTAGGTCCAGGGTATTTAAGAGAGTGCCTTCTTTGTCCTGCCGCCTATTAAGATCATCTGGAGAGGTCCAGTTACGGTTGCCGCCAGTTCATCTGGTCGTGACTCGGGGCCAGCGCTTCTCAGGGCTTTGGAATGCACTCCAAGAGACACCTGTTTTCTCAGGTTTTTTACTGAAATTAATTTTAAACTGTATAATTGTTTCACATTGTGTATACCGCCTAGAGATTTATATATCAGGCAGTATATATACATGAGAGATAGATAGATAGATAGATAGATAGATAGATAGATAGATAGATAGATAGATAGATAGATAGATAGAATAATAAGCTGATTACTGAGGTCTTCTTGGCTTCTTCTGTCCAGTCAATGGCAAGGCTCCCTTTTCCATTAGGATGGCTTTAAAATCTGCCCAGAGCTCTTTTCCAGATGTGGATCTTGCACAGACAGTAATTGCTCTTTAGTGATCACTTCCAGCTGCTGCTGAGTTCTTGCCAACAAATTCCCATAAGGAGCGCATGGTTTGCACCACAAATCAGGGAGAACATTGTAAAACGATAATGTGTTACACTCCACAGTACCTGGAAGAATTATAGGCTTTATAACTGAACTAATTGGTATGGGGTTCTACCTGAAAGGTCAAACAAGTGACAAAGGAATCCAGAATCTGTTGGATTGAATTTTTGGAAATATTACCAGAGTATTTCAGATTGCAATTCATGATGGGAGCCTCTTTTTAATTTCACAGAGCACCAAAGTGACCAGTACAACGAGTAAACATGGACGATTTTTACTGTTGATCAAGGCTGAAACAAACCAAAAAGGTCTCCTGGGATAACATTTTGGCTTGAAATTTGGGGGAGTGCTGATGGGGAAGGAAGTTGCCCTGAAGCTGCTTACCAGCCCATCTTTCCCCACCATTCCCAATTTTGTGGTGATACTCCTTCTCGAGTGGCCATTCAACCACCTCCCCCAGAAGACCCCTTGAAATGACATTGCATGATGCCACAGAATTGTTCCTAAGAGACTTCTGGGGGAAATGTGGCTGCCAGACATCAAGAGGAGCAGTGCTGTCACCAGTAAGCCCCGCCCATACACTTTCACCCACTGTCCTCCCAAACACTGAGATGCCCCACAATTTTGCCCCACTGGCAGGCAAAACGGTGCACTTTAGCTCAGCCCCCAAAGTACTGTATTTATGTGTTCCTTGTATATGCCGACATTTAAATTAAGCATTCACAAGAATGCACAAGCAAGTGAGAAGAGGGGCTTCTTAATGATTATCTAATTGCCATATATGCTTGATAGTTTTGGAATGGGAAGAGGGGTAAACCACTCTGGGAAGAGCAGACACAGCTGAGAAGGTGAGCAAGCCTTTCTAAACATCTAGCCTTTCCCCCTTCAAACAAACTAACAGGAAGAGGGGAGTTTTGCAGGGACTGTTTCTCTTTAAGGGGTCGGTCTTAGTCTCTCTATCTCTCTGTGTGTTACTTGTTAGGTTTACTTGTTAGGGTTAAGATATCACAGGGCTAGGAGTTCTTAGGGTTACCTAACTGCAGTGTTTACTTAGTGGCTGCTTGGAGGGGGTGGAGTCAGCTAAGGCTGGGAGAGGCCCCACATTCCTTTCCTTTGACTCACATCCTGTGTGACAGTTGGAAGGCTACTCTACATATGAGGTGAAGGCCCGAGAGCATAGAGAACAGAGCACAGCGAACAGGATAGCAAACAGGACGTAGGAGTTTTGCAGGAGTTTAGCGGGAAGTGTGCGGGGGAGCCTGGAACAAGCCCCTGCGATCACAAGGATCACAAGGAGCCTGGTGGAGAAGAGAACGTAAGTACATATCCCTCCCTCTTATCCCTCATATTCTTGGGAAAGACTGTTTGGACAGTTAAATATTTGACCATTACAGCTGAGACCTGTCCTAATAAACTATCTAATAAACGGACAATAAGCTCCCTAAATACTGTAAACAGCCAACTAAAACAGTATGAAAATAGAAGGTCAGCAGGGGAAGGGGCACTTCCCAGTGTATTGCACAGAGTGCCACATGTATGACTATTTGCCCCATGGGCAGAAGTCATGGGTGTGTGCTCGGTGCAAGGAGCTCCTGGCTCTCAGGGAACAAATCTGTTCCCTTGAGACCAAGGTGGCGGATCTGGAGAAGCTCAGAGAGACAGAGAGGCATGTGGACGAGACCTTCAGGGATGTGATAGAGGCATCCCACTCCAGGGCTGGTAGCTCCTCTGCTGTCAGGGAGAATGAAGGTCTTGGGCAAGGAGGACATCGGTCTGAGGAAGAGGGAAATGCTCCTTTAGAAGGGACCCCTTCCGTGGATGATAAGCCCATATCCTCTCGCACAGGGGATACTCCTCTGGGGGGTGGGGGCCTCCTTGTAGTTAGTGATTTGATCATTAGAGGGATAGAGAGATGGGTTTGTGACCCGCGTGTTGACCGCACGGTGACTTGCCTGCCTGGTGCGAAGGTTGCGGACATTATGCAGTGTCTAGACAGGCTCCTAGGCAGTGCTGGGGAGGAGACAGCTGTCATGGTGCATGTCAGCACCAACGATGTGAGGAAATGCAGTCGGGAGGTCCTGGAAGCCAAATTTAGGCTGATAGGCAGCATTTTGAAGTCCAGGACCCCCAGGGTAGCATTCTCAGAAATGCTACCTGTTCCATGCGCAAGTACAGTGAGACAGGCAGAGCTGAGGGGTTTCAATGCGTGGATGCGATGTTGGTGCCAGGAGGAGGAGTTTAGATTTGTTAGGCACTGGGACACATTTTGGGGCAAACAAGGCCTGTACAAAAGGGACAGGCTGCACTTGAACCAAGATGGAACCAGACTGCTGGCGCTTAAAATAAAAAAAGTTGCAGAGCAGCTTTTAAAATGACACCTGGGGAACAGCCGATGGGAGCTGGGCAGTATCCCATTTGGCAAAAGCCATCCCTTAAAGTGTGAGGCCACAAAGAATTCAGATAAAACCGAAGGGGACAGAGCAGAACCGCATAAAGAGCAGACGGGAGCCTGTGCCAGCAGGTCAAAGAGTCAAAAGAATAGCATACATCAGGGGAGAGATTCAGTGTATAGGTGCTTATATGCCAATGCCAGAAGCCTCCGAGCCAAGATGGGTGAGCTGGAGTGCTTGGTTGCTAACGAAGAAATAGATATAGTGGGCATAACAGAAACATGGTGGGACAGTGAGAACCAGTGGGACACTGTTATCCCTGGGTATAAACTCTATAGAAAGGACAGTGAGGGGCTCCTTGGAGGAGGGGTAGCACTCTATGTTAAAGAAGGGATAGAATCTAACAAGCTAGAAAACCTAGGTGGACTGGAGTCCTCCACAGAAACTCTGTGGGTGACTATACAAGGCCGGAAAGGGAATGTGCTACTGGGGACGTGCTATCGCCCTCCGGATCAAAATGCCGACAGTGACTGGAAGTTGCAGGAGGAAATCAGGGAGGCGTCAAGGAGAGGCAGGGCTGTAATTATGGGTGATTTCAACTACCCACACATAGACTGGGTAAATTCACATTCAAGTCAGGACAAAGAGGTCAAATTTCTAGATACGCTAAATGACTGTGCCCTAGAACAGTTGGTCATGGAACCGACCAGAGAGAAGGTGACCTTGGATCTAATTCTGAGTGACACCCAGGACCTGGTGCGTGATGTCAATGTCGTTGACTCTTTAGGGAACAGTGACCACAGAGCCATCAAATTTAGCATACATGAGGGGAGAGAATCACCAAGGATGTCTAACACAGACATTTTGAATTTCAGAAGAGGAAACTTCTCCAAAATGAGGAGTATGGTGAAAAGAAAGCTGAGGGGGGAAATCAGGAGAGTCATGTCGCTCCAGAGTGCATGGAGTTTACTCAAAACCACAATACTAGAAGCCCAGTTAGATTGTATACCCAAAAGGAGGAAAGGTACCACTAAGTCCAAGACGTTGCCAGCATGGCTAATGGGTACTGTCAAGGAAGCCATAAAAGGGAAGAAGACTTCCTTCCGAAATTGGAAGGCCTGTCCAAATGAAGAGAACAGAAAGGAACACAAACTCTGGCAAAAGAAATGCAAGGTGACAATAAGGGAGGCAAAAAGAGAGTTTGAGGAACATTTAGCCAAAAGTATCAAGGGGAATAACAAAAACTTATTTAAGTACATCAGAAGCAGGAAACCTGCCAGGGAGGCAGTTGGACCATTAGACAATGAGGGAGTGAAAGGGATTATTAAGGAGGATATGGAGGCTGCAGAGAAGCTGAATAAGTTCTTTGCATCTGTCTTCACGACAGAGGATACTGAGCATATGCCTGTTCCTGAACCAGGCTTTTTAGGGATGGAGGCTAGAGAGCTGAGTCTGATAGAAGTGACAAGAGATGATGTTCTAAACTGTCTGGAAAAACTGAAAGCTAACAAATCATCAGGGCCGGACGGCATCCATCCAAGAGTCCTCAAAGAACTCAAATGTGAAATTGCCGACCTCCTTGCTAAAATATTTAACTAATCCCTGAAATCGGGCTCTGTACCAGAGGACTGGAGAGTAGCAAATGTAACACCGATTTTCAAAAAGGGATCCAGGGGTGATCCGGGAAATTACAGGCCAGTTAGCCTAACGTCCATTCCAGGCAAATTGATGGAAAGCATCCTCAAGGATAAAATTGTAAAGCACCTAGAAGAACAGGCCTTGCTGGGAGTGAGCCAGCATGGCTTCCGCAAAGGGAAATCTTGCCTCACCAACCTTTTGGACTTCTTTGAGAGTGTCAACGAGTGTGCGGATCAAGGTGATCCAGTTGACATAGTCTACCTGGACTTCCAAAAAGCTTTTGACAAAGTTCTTCATCAAAGACTCCTGAGGAAACTTAGCGGTCATGGGATAAGGGGACAAGTACATGTGTGGATTGCTAACTGGTTGAAAGACAGGAAACAGAGGGTAGGTATAAATGGAGAGTTTTCACAATGGAGGGAAGAAAGAAGTGGGGTCCCCAAGGGATCTGTACTGGGACCGGTGCTTTTTAATTTATTCATAAATGATCTAGAAGCAGGGGTAAGCAGCGATGTGGCCAAATTTGCAGATGATACCAAACTCTTCCGGATAGTAAAATCCAAAACGGATTGTGAGCAGCTCCAAAATGATCTCTCCAAACTGGGGGAGTGGGCGACAAAATGGCCAATGTGGTTCAATGTTAGCAAGTATAAAGTGATGCACATTGGGACAAAAAACCCCAATTTCAAGTATACGCTGATAGGATCCGAGCTGTCGGTGACGGACCAGGAGAGGGATCTTCGGGTTGTGATGGACAGCTCGTTGAAAGTGTCGACTCAATGTGTGGCAGCTGTGGAAAAGGCAAATTCCATGCTAGGGATCATTAGAAAGGGGATTGAAAATAAAACGGCTAACATTATAATGCCCTTATACAAAACTGTGGTGAGACCACACTTGGAGTATTGCGTACAATTCTGGTCACCACATCTTTAAAATGACATTGTTGAACTGGAGAAGGTACAGAAGAGGGCAACCAAGATGATCAGGGGCCTAGAGCACCTTTCTTATGAGGCAAGACTACAACACCTGGGAATTTTTAGTTTAGAAAAAAGACGACCGCGGGGAGACATGATAGAGGTCTGTAAAATCATGCATGGCATGGAGAAAGTGGAGAGAGAGATTATTTTCCCTCTCACACAACACTAGAACCAGGGGTCACTCCATGAAATTGATTGCCAGGAGGTCTAGGACCAACAAACGGAAGTACTTTTTCACACAATGCGTGATCCACTTGTGGAACTCTCTGCCACAGGATGTGGTGACATCCAACAACCTGGATGGCTTTAAGAGGGGTTTGGATGACTTCATGGAGGAGAGGTCTATCAATGGCTACTAGTCGCAGGGCTGTGGGCTACCTCCAGCCTCAAAGGCAGGATGCCTCTGAGTACCTGTTGCAGGGGAGTAATGGCAGGAGAGAGGGCACGCCCTCAACTCCTGTCTGTGGCGTCCAGCAGCATCTGGTGGGCCACTGTGCCAAACAGGATGCTGGACTAGATGGGCCTTAGGCCTGATCCAGCAGGGCTGTTCTTATGTTCTTATCTTTTTATGAATCTGCTTCTCTAAGTGCGAATGAAGTGTAAGTGCCCGGAATATATAGAACACTGCCCTGGAGGCCTTTTCAGTTCTACTTTTTGGCTTTAGAAGGGGAAAAAAGTGATTGATTGCAATCAGCCTGCAATCAGTACTGGTTCTGAAGATCATGGTGATGGGCTCCTTTGTGATAAACTGAGCCTGAAATCTCAGGTAGAAGAACAGCCAGGCTCTTGTGTTCTCCTGACTTTTGTCCTGAAGTGGCCAAACGCTTCTGGACATTAAATGCTCACGGAAATGTACTCCACCAGTAGAGGTTACGGCCTGATCTGCTGTGCCGTTGGCACGAAAACGGGAGATCTTCCGCCAGATGATGTATTAGATCTTTTGCAGCTTTGGGGGAGGCGAATGTCTAAAATAATAGGTCTCTAAACATGACAAGAATTATAAAAAGTGCCCACTTATCACTCTTAAGCCAAAAATCAATAGCAAATTTCTCTTCACTCAAAGGACAAAACTATTTGCAGTGCTTAGGCAGCAGCTGGCTTCCCTCCCCACCCCCCCGCCCAAGCTCCCCCCATGAAATGTGATGTCCCCATCGAATGAGAGTGGTGTCTGCAGATGTGGGCTTAGCTCAGCCCGCTAGCCTCTAATCATAGAAGGATTAGGACCAGGGATCTGTTCAAATTAGATAAACAGTTTCCATTACCTACAATAGGCTAAAGGGGTGGGTGAGAAGAGAGGCTTCTTAAAATTAGAAAACCTTTGTAGCATGGGCTGGTGTCTTTAATGTGACCTTCAGAGCAGCATACTACGATTTCATCTTCTTCTCGGGTTCCTCTTCTCCCCCGTCTCTCTTTTTCTGTCTCTCTCATTTGATGCAGTGCACAATCTCATAATAGCCACAGCCTGAACATTATCCTTAGCTGCGCTATCTCTTCAACCTTGTAGACTGGGCAACTGAAACTGTGGCTCTCCTGCAGAGGTTGCCCTACAACTCCCATCATCCCTGGCTATCGGCCATTGGGACTGGAGACAATGGGAGAGGAAGTCCAACCACAGCTGTTTGAGACGGAGTCGGATCTTTAATGGAGCAACCGTGTGTTCTGCACACAGGCCACTAGGGGCAGCCACCACACTCACCCACCATTCGCTTCTGCGGTGCCCCGCCCCCACAACCTCCCTCACTCACCACTACTGGCACCTGCCCCCACTCATCCGTCATTGGCTTCTGTGGCCTTCACTCCTCTTTCCAATCACTGCTTGCTTCCAGTTATACTTCCGTATCATGGTATAATGACATCATCTCCCCAGCATGAGCCCATCCCAGCAATAACAGGCACTGGGGCGATGATGTCACGATACCATGTTGCAGTGATAAAATGGGAGGCAGCTGGTGGTGAATGGGGCCCGTGGAGGCCAGCAGTGAATTGGGGGCAGGGGCAGCAGCAGCGAGTGAGGGGTTGCCATGGAGGCACCCGTGGGGGGAGAGGGTGGGTGTGGAGGGCTGTGGGGGGTGAGAAGCAGCAGATGGCTGCGAAAAGTCTAGACATGGGTCACTGACAATGTGGCTACTCTGCCCTTGATGTAGGCTGTACGTTCTCCACCAAAGATGCCATTCAGAAGTAAAGAGATACCTATAGCCTGATCCATAATGCTGTTAAACTGAACCTCTTAGGCTTAAAGACAGGGAAAGCACCGACACACCTTAGAGAGGTATGTTCCCTCTCATGAACTCCAATAAATACAAAGGTCCTGAATTGTGCCTCCCCAACAAACAGAGCAGGCTTCCTCGCTTCCACCCCCAGTTATGCAATGTTATGCAATGCCCTTCCCAAGGAAGCCCTGCCGGCCTGATCCGTTATAATTTAGCAGGTAAATTATTTTGCTGCTGTATTTGTGCTGTTTATTAGGAACATAGGAAGCTGCCATATACTGAGTCAGACCACTGGTCCATCTAGCTCAGGATTGTCTACACAGACTGGCAGCAGCTTCTCCAAGGTTGCAGGCAGGAATCTCTCTCAGCCCTAGGACAAATTGTGGAAATGGACGTCGGACGAAACCCCCCCGATTACCTGATGTGCCTTGAAATCCCCCACCCCCGAGTTACAGTACTACCTGCATATACTTCATAACTTGTGTGTTTCCAAATCCTTGTGTGCAAATCTTTGTAGATATATCATGTACAAACAACCACTTTGTATATCATTGTGCTTTGGCAACGTACTGTATGCTTTGGTAGTTTGTTGGTTCAATAAAAAAATCTTGTCCTATCAAAATCTTGTCCTATCTTGGAGATGCTGCCAGGGACCCAATTTTACTGGTTAGAAATAGACTGCACAAGTGTTCCCTCTACATTTCCCCAGAGGTGAACAGAATGAGTTTGGTTCTGGGTGTCAGTATTGGGGCAGTGTGTGCACATGAACACACTGTTGTATCACTCCTCCAAAGGGCATCGCAGAAGCAATTTGCTCATGTACGGCTGCCATTTTTTTTGTTTTTTGTTTTTTGTTTTTTTTAATTAAATGGCTGCCATGCATGCATAAATGGCCTCTGCGAGGCCCTGGCCCATACCAGGCCTCACAGAGGCCATTTGCGCATGTGTGGCAGCTTCTAAAATGGCCGCTGCACAAATATACGGAGGCCCGTATGGGCCCAAGAACTGGCCCGAATGGGCTGGAGGGAGACATTTTGAACGCCGGCAGGGGTGGGGGGAACCTCTGCATACCCACCCTGCCACCCCAACACACTTCCCCAGAGGGGAGAAAGGATTAAAAAAACCATGGGAACCCCCCCAAAAAATATTTTTAAAAATCACGAACTGGTTGGGGGGTTCAGTCCAGATGGAACTGGGGGAGAGAGTGTTTAGTTCAACCTAGAACCATCAAACCCCGAACTGAACCCCTGAACCCCCGAACCAGTTTGTACATCCCTAATGCAAGGTGCAAAGTGGGGCTTTTTCCAATGTGATTATGTCCCTTTAAATGTATGAACTCTAGGGAAGCGGCATTTCTGTTGCCAAGCAGCAGGAATAAGGAGATGGCAGAGGGCAGAGCATCAGCTCCAAGAGGTGGCCAGCGAGAAATGCAGCCACCCTAGAACTGCTGCATTTCTGGGATGCTCTGAGCCAACCTCTCTATGGTTGCGAGAGGAGCTTGCACACAAAACCCAGCAGCAGCAGAATTCAGACAACACCATGGTGCCTTCAAACCTCAGGTTTCAGCAGCGAAGCTCACTACCAACTGAGGGTTCAAATTCAGGTTTGGAAGCAAAAGTGGAGCAGCAGTTGGGTGACAAAACTGCGGCTTCACAAATTCAGATGATCTCTAACTCAGTCCTCATGCACATTTAACTCTGGTTGGGCATTATGTCTGAATGTGGCCTCTGTGTTGAGGGTTAGGCTGAGATTCTGGTCAGATTGAGATTCTGAGGGTCAGGCCAGGATTCTGTGTTGGGGTGCTTCAAATAAGGGGGAATAGACTGCAATGTTATTTCCTTCACATGTCTTCGCTGGAGAAAGATCTCTGCAAATTGGAACAAGTTCAGGGCAGGGTAATCCACAGGATCACTGAGCTGAAGGTACTGATTTATTAGGAAGGCTGCAAAGAGCTAAAATATGTATCTAGGCCTTCAAAGAGGCAATTAAGTTGGAAGGATATGAGAACAAGTCAACAAGTATTTTTGAAGGGTGCTAACAATGTGGAAGAAGAGGAATTATTTAATGTGATCGATGAGGATGTAGCAGAGCAGCATGATTACATTAAGAGAAGGAAAATTTGTGCTGAGTACTGGGGAAAATCTCCTGACAGCAAGATGCATCTAATGGGCTGCAGAATAATTTGAAAGGAAAATGACAAAAGGAGGCTGGGAAGAGCAAAAAACCTAGACACACACACACACACACACACACACACACACACACACACACACACACCCCACATGTCAATGGTTCCAAACTAGCAGGCTAATCCTAAAAAGGCTTACTTGGAATTTAGCTCCATGGTAGGACATGTTTAGGATCTAAGTAGTTTATGAGCCAGACCCACAGTACAACCTTAAGTGGCTCAGTGGGGAAATGCTTAACTAACAAGCAGAAAGTTGCCGGTTTGAATCCCCGCTGGTACTATATTGGGCTACAGTGATATAGGAAGTTGCTGAAAGGCATCATCTCATACTGTGTGAGAGGAGACAATGGTAAACTCGTCCTGCATTCTACTAAAGAAAGCCACAGGGCTCTGTGGGCTCCAGAAATCGACTCGACGGCACACTTTTACTTACCTACCATCTCAGGGGATGGATTTTCATCATGATTTTGAGCAACATCTACCCCTCTAGAGATGAAAAATAGGTGATAGTATTGTTGCACTTACAGCTTTCTCTCTGTTATCACCCCTTCTTTATCTTTACTCCAAACGATTTTAAAAATTTTTTATTTTCAACTTCACATTTCTTCTCAGATTTATGTGCTTTGATGCATGGAGTTTTGCTTGTTAATATATTCTGCTCTCCTCCCCAAAGGCAATGCACTTGGCAGATGGATGCATTGTTTTTAATTAGACTTTTTTTTTTGGAAAAAAAATATTATTTTTGGCTGGTAGGAGATTATATTTTTGTTATTGTTGTTCTTTTAATGATTATTCCTCCTGGTGTTGTTTTAGTTTCCAATTACAATGTGTACGTATGCTGAACCCTGCCGTTATTTTCAAAAACGGATGTAAGCATTTGCTGTTTAAATGGATTCCCCAAACAATTTGTCTTATGACTCCTTGCGTGAGCATTCATGTGGGTCGATATGTGTGTGTGTGTGTTTGTGTCTTTCAACCTGTGAACAGGCCTTTTGTTGTCAAAAATGTTTTTGTTTTCTTTTCAAGTTCCTTCAGAAAACCAAATCTTTGCACATCAACAGCCTTACAGAAACACCATCATATGAATAAATGCTCCTAAGACGTTTGATCTAGTACATCAATTAGGTTTGCTGTGTTAGCTGCAAACTCCATTCTGATGCAGCAGCAGGGGTGACACTGTTTTGCTTCGGTATTTTGAAAGCTACCATGGTTTAGTGGGTGGGAAGTTGGACTTAGATTGGGAAGACCTGGATTCAGTCTCCACTCACCGGGTGACTTTGTACCAGGCATCTAACTTGTCTCATAGGGCAGCTCCAAGATAAAATGGTGGAGGAGAATATGATGCTGGCTGGTTTAAGCAACCTGGAGGATTGGGACATGATATTAAAAAAATACTATAATTGCAGAGTAAAGCCACTGGCTGACATGATGAGGAATATTACACAAAGTGAGTAATTTTAAATACTCAATAAAGCCATTTTATTTATTTATGTATATCTATGCAAACTGCTTTGGGAACTTTTAACTGTAAGTGTTCCCATTGAAATGAAAAAGACACGTTAGGCATTGCCATCTCAGTGGGACCACTTTGAGTAATTTCCGTCATTGTGTCAGCTTTAGCTACACCAGTGTACAAGCAGCAGATAGATCTGCTGCAAAAGGCACAAGATGGCCCAGGATTCCAGAGATGTGTATGTGAGTGTTTGAAGGCATATGCCATTCACACGTTGACATCCCCACTTTGCACAATTGCTGTGGAGAAATGCCAGTGTACACAGTTGGGTTTGCTGCTTAAGTTATGGAGCTGCCTGGAATGTAGGAAATGACTCGTTGGGAAATAATTGCATTATTGATGATACAAGGAAGCAACCATGTGTGGCTGAGGATGGGGGGGGCTGGCAGTGCGGAGGGTGGGGCAGGTGGGAGCAGGACTGGCCGCAGCTGTATCTCTCTCCAGGGGCATAACTATAATAGGGTAAGAGGAGACAGTTGTCTGGGGGCCCACTGCCTTGGGGGGCCCCCAGAGGCAAGTCACATGACTGACTCCCCCAGCTGCGCACCCACCCAGGCTTCCTTCAGTTGTATTCATCCTCCAAAATTGATGTGAGTGTTAAGACCTGAAGCTACCAGAACAGCATGTCTTTCTTGAGTACCATTCGATGACTTGCATCGTCCACAATTAGGATGATGTTCTATTGTGGCACACAGGTGTTTATATATAGCGTCAGACAGACAGACAGACAGACAGACAGATAGAGCTATGCTTTTTGTTACCACTATTCAGCCTCATTTAAGATTTCTTTACTTCATGAGCTGAGCTTCAGTGGGGTGGGGGGGCATTTTAAAACATCTCCGGGTCCACTCCAACCTTGCTATGCCCCTGTCTCTCTCTCTTCTCACCCTGCCACGACTGCTTCTTCCTATCCCTCTTCTTGCCCTGGCTTTAATTTGGGTGATGTGAGTTAGTCATTTGAGAGAGAGAGAGATGCAGCTGTGGCCAGTTCTGCACCCCCAGCCCCAGCCCACATCTGGAAGCAACAGCAGAATAGGGGACCTGCCTTGATCTCTTGCTTATAGGCTTCCATAAGATATCTCATGGGCTACTGTAGGAGACAGGATGCTGGACTAGAAAGGCCTCGGGCTTGATTTAGCAAAACTCTTCTTATGATACAAGGCAAAATGAAAGTTCTGTCAGTGGTGGTATATCTACGATGATGGCATTCACACATGGAAGTCACTGGTTGATGTTGCAGTTATCGGTGGATTAACAAGCATGTGTGAATCCTACAGTTGTACCAATAATGAATCATCTGACCCATTCACGATTTTACCTTATAGAATAATCATGAAAAGCAAGGCTGGGAAATGGCTCCAACAATGAGCTACACATTTTGCATCCTAGCCAGAGAAGAGGAGTCACCAGTATTCTAGCAATCAGTTTGAGAAATCTTTTCACTAGTTTGAGCTCTTTTTAAAATGACTCTTGTAGAAGAAATAAAATCTTTCTGAGCAGCTGTGAGGACTCTTTGGGGATCTTTAAGACTAGATAGCTGCATAGATCAAAGTGGGGAGCAACGTCCAAGGTTTATTCAAACTTCCTTTGGAGAGGAATAGTGTGTCTTCAGTACATTCCCATTATCTGATGTGGGTCTGCCAAAGCTGAAGTCATCGGTGAAGCCAAGATCTTGATCTGTTATCAAAGATTGGAATGTTTTAGGATTAGAGCCCAGTAAACACTTGGAAAATGCTTTGGGTTTCTATTATCCCACCTCTTACTAATTTAGCTTTTCTCCAGCCCACCACACTGGTGCAAGGTTGGGGTGTGCACAAAACCAGGTTACCTGGTTCAGCTTGAGTTGGGACTGGACTCGAACCGGACTGGGCATGTTTGGTTTTGCTGGGAGGTTAAGTCCAATATCAAACCAAACCGGTTCAATGTCCGACAGGTTCGGAAACATCCCTAGTGTAAGATTAATAAATTTGCCACCATCTTTACTGTAACTGGCCCTATCCACCCCAGCACAGTACCTGCAGTGACTGTTGCTGGGGTCTATCTTATGTTTCTTTTTAGACTGTGAGACTTTTGGGGACAGGGATCCATCTTATTTATGTTGGGAATTCTCTCTGGTAAGAGATACCCTTCTAATATAGCAGAGTGCACAGAGGCACAACACAGCGGAGTCTGCCCAGGTATGCATGTATGCTGAAAGTAAAATAACTTGGAGCCAGTTCATAGTTTCAAATCAATATAAGGAGTATTTATTAGAGAACTCTATTCTAGATAGGAAAGTGAAGTGATAGGATCTCTAATCTATCTGTCTAGCTGGATGCAGATGGATTCTGCATCTTTGCACACATGGTGCAGGGAGAGAGGAGCTTGCATGTTGCAAGGGAGAAGGAAGGGAAGAAGAAAAGGAAGAGGAAGTGGCAGGCAGTCAGGCAGGAAGTCCCTGAGATTAGCAATCTACATACCACAGGGACAGTGTCAGAGTAGCAGAGAAGGGATGACTAATGTCTTGACCCTCTAGCCCTCTGACTCACTAGTCTGTCCTCCTATGTCATTGAGACAAGAGACAGCGCATAGTCCTTCACTTCCAACAATTTATGTATTATTTCTCTGTGTAAACCACCCTGAGCCATTTTTGGAAGGGCGATATAGAAATCGAATAAATAATAAATAATAATAATAACTGTAAGAGCTGCTTGAAGTGGAGCAGTCTGCCTCATCCAGTGGTGGCAGGGTCTCAGGCTGGACTGCCATCTGTCAGGGATGCAATACCAGTTTCCTGCACTGAGCAGGAGGTTGGATTAGAAGGATTCCAAGGTCCCTTCCAACTCCATTATTCTATGATTCTATCACGAAAGGAACAAACGATGGGTGGATATGACAATCCTGAAAAAGAGTTTCCTGAGTAATAAAAGGGGATGGGTGGGTTCAGGTTGATTTGGGAAGAGGACTATAGGTGCTTGATGAGTGGGGTGATACTAGTTGGCACAGACACAAAGGCAGGCAGGGTCCTTGATGTGTCAGTCGACTGGGTTGACTTGATTGCATTTGGGTGGGAGTGAGCCCATCTGGACGTCTGTTGTCCTGGGTGCCGACGTGCATGGCCAGGCAGTCATTCTCTTTTGAATTCTTGGGTTGGGTTCAGTCACTTGTGGGGGTATGAGCACCTTGCCTATGTGATGGTCATGCTTACACAAAATTGAGACTCAACCAAAGTTGGGCTGCCCTGGCAACAAATATATCCTGTCAGAAACCCCTAAAGACAAGCCAAATGTTGAATGTGAAATATGTTTCCTGAAAGTTCAAAGCCAGCAGTGAAAATCCCATCCTATACATGGAGGCAAACATTTGAAATTATGCACTGTTGTTCTGATACCAGCATTAACTCTGCTCAATAAATATATACAAATGGGCTGCCCTCTGGAATCAGAAACAGCTTGGGAACAAATCAGCCATAACTCCAGCACCCGCCCCCCCGCCCATAGTCCTTCTGTTCACTTTGACTGCAGACCCACTCATTCCCTAATCTAGGCATGTTACCTGTGGATGTCCTCCTAAGGAGTATCTATTCAGGGCTTTTGGCTGTCTTGAGCAAATTAAAGTACCACCTTTCTTGTTTCTTCTCATACGCTGAGCAGCATTGAAATAACACTTTTGGTGATCAAGAAATGACCAGGATAATTTTTATTCATTTTCATTTTTGATGTTATGCCCTCCCCTTCACAATTAGGCTTATGTCCAGGATAACGAATGAACATCAGAAGACTCTTGATTGTGTTCCCTGTAGCACAAGGGAGATCACCCAGCAAGCAAAGTGAACACTGTGCTTCCCTCTCTAAGATATTTTCATAGCTAAGGCAGCCCCTCTGGGTATTTTGGCACCTGGATGGTTGCTGCATCTGCCTAATTGGCTGATCCAGTCCTGTTCCCTGAGATTGTGCTAGAAGAATGTCCTGAATTGAGTTGGGATTTAATACTCGTCCAGTACTCCCTTTCTTATCTGTTTATTTATTTATTATTTATTTCATACATTTATATTCTGTTCTTCCCCCGAGGAGCTCAGAGCAGTGTACATGGTTATTTTTATCCTCACAACTACCCTGTGAGGTAGATTAGGCTGGGAGATACATGACTGGCCCAGAGTCACCCAGTGAGTTTCATGGTTGAATGGGGATTCGAACTCGGGTCTTCTCGGTCCTAGTCCAACAGGCACATACTAGGGAGAATTCTAAATAGGGATGTGCAAGCCGACTCGATTAGGACTACAGTTCAAATTGAGCTGGCCCAGTTCAGCCAGTTTGAGTTTGAACCAGACCGGCTCCAATTCTAAGAACCAGTTCGCAGGCTGGTTCGGGGATACTTGTAAAGAGGAATCCTTGAGGATTCCCCTTTACAAGTAAAGGCGGCATCCCTAGTTAGGGATGTGCACAAATCAATTATTTTGATTCAATTTGTACCCAAATTGTTTTGGGTCTGAATCTGCCCCCTGAATCACCCCAATTTGATTTGTACCCAAATTTTCCAAATCTAAATCGATTTGGGGCAAAAAAGGGGTTCTGGGGGCAAAAGAGTGGGGTGGGTGGTAGTGCCCAATGGGTGGAAGCTGCCACCCAAATTTCAAAGAAATTGGGCAAAGGGGTGATTTAATTTATTTTTTAAGTTGGCATGTCTTTAAGCTTTCCCCCATAGCAAATAATGGGGATTTCAGCAGCCTTCGTTATAACTCCTGGGGGGGGGCACCAGGGTGGCCCAGAGAGGGTTGTAGTGGGTGGTAGTGCCCAATGGGTGCAAGGAAGCTACCCAGATTTCAAAGAAATTGGGCAAAGGGGTGTTTTTAATTTTTATTTTTTGGAAGTTGACATGTCTTTGTGGCAGATTCGGGGCAGAAAAAGGGGTTTGGGGGCATAAGAGTGGGTCAGGTGGTAGTGCCCCAATGGGTGCCTGCTACCTCCCAGATTTCACATAAATTGGTGAAAGGGATGATTTTCTAATTTAATTTAACACCCCCCCCCCGAAGTTTGCATGTCTTTTAAGCTTTCCCCCCAATAGGGAATAATGGGGAAATTCAGCAGCTCCATAACTCCACTTGTGTGGGGGGGACCAGAGTGGTCCAGAGTGGGTTGTACAACCCCCCAAACGACAAGCTTATTTGGCACTGGGTTTTGTTTCATCGTCTGAGGTGTTCATCTGAGAGTAGATTCTCTGGTAAGAAATTAGAGAATCCACTCTCATCCTGACTAAGTTACTCAACGGAAGTTTTGATTGATTGATTGATTGATTGATTGATTGATTGATTGAGTCGGTGTTGACTCTTAGCAACCACATAGATAGATTCTCTCCAGGATGATCTTTCTTCCACATGGCCTTTAAGGTCTCTCAGTGGTGCATTCATTGCTGTCGTGATTGAGTCCATCCACCTTGCTGCTGGTTGTCTTCTTCTTCTCTTTCCTTCAACTTTCCTCAGCATTATGGACTTCTCAAGGGAGCTGGATCTTCGCATGATGGAAGTTTTACTGACATAAAATAATGTTGTAAAGTAAGTCCTGAGTAGTACTATTGTGGATTCTGCTGTTCTCGTGTTAGTTTATTTCCATTTTCCCATTCCTTGTCTGGCATTCGGTACAGTGAGCCACCCACGGAAGTGAGAAGGGCACACTCTGCTTTTGTGCTAGCCAGCAGGCCGTCCACTCTGCTCTGCAGACTTGGGCTGCGCTGTGCACACTAAGCTCTGCACCAGAACATCTGAGAGCTACCCCCATCATCCTCAGTGGTCACAGTTGCTCTGACACAGAGCTGAGTACGCATGGAGCAGCCAGCACCTGTGGAAGGTGCATAGACAGGCTACTGGCGGGTGCAAAAGCTGCAAGCACACCTCCCTCTGTGACTGGCAGCTCATTGTGCTGAGCGGCAGCCCTTTTCATTTTTAATTATGGGTTTTTTAAAAAGTATTTTTAATTTGCGTTGGTTTTTTTTTTTAAAAAGTAGTGTTTCTTGTTTGTAATAGTAGCAGGATGCCTCCAAATACCAGCTGCAGTGGCGCAAAAGCAGGAGAAGGGACATGACTTCATCTCCTGCCTGATGGGCTCCCCAGAGGCATCTGGTAGGACATGGTGGGGAACAGGAAGCTGGACTAGGGATGTGCACGAACCAGTCCGGAGGCCATTGTAGAGGCCTCCGAACCAGTTCGAATGTCGTGCAGTTTGAAGGTTCGGCACCAGGGGTGGGGTGGGTGGTTCTTTAAGGGCGGGAGGGTGCACTTACCCCTCCTGCCGCTTTCCCCCCACCGGCGCTCCTTTAAAAAAAAACTTTTTGGAGTGGCAGCATACCTCCCTGCTGCCCCTGCTCCCATTTTTGGCCACAAGTGGCCAGAAGTATGGTGCATGTATGTGCATGCCGCAGTACGTCTGGCCACTTTCAGCTTAAAATGGGGGCAGGGACGGCAGGGAGGTATGCTGCCGCCCCAAGAAGTTTTTTAAAAAGGAGCGGAGGTGGGGGGAAAGCGGCGGAAGGGGTAAGTGCAACCCCCACCCTTAAAGAACCACCCCCTGGAGCCGGACCACAGAGGTGCGGTTCTGTACACACCACTACCCCAGACCTCAGGCTCTGTCCTGTCCTGGTCCAGTTTTGAATCTCTGCTCTTGGCAAGGTCCCCGCAAGAGCAGAGCAAGTCCTCTCAACCTCATTTGGGACTTTCTGCACATGTGGCATGTTTTGAAAACTAAAAGGGGGGGACTTTCCCCTCGCCTCCCCGACTGCAGCTCTCGCTGCCCCCATCCCGCAGCTGCTACCGCCTGCTGCTGCCCCATCCCACTATGCAGCGGTGTGCTTGGGAAGGTAAAATGGAGGGCTTCCCGTTCCCCCTCCCTGACCACAGCCTTTTATTTGTAAAGGGGATCCTTAATGGATTTCCCTTTACAAGTATGGCCCTCAAGCCCTCAAGCTGGCTCGACAGCTGGACCAGGACCAGGCTTCTTTGAGCCTGAGCTAAGCCAAAGGTGGCTTGAATATGGTCTAGATTCAAACCGAACTGGGCTGGCTGGTTCTGTACACATCCATCCGGTGGGGCAGGGAGTAGTACCTTTAAGTACAAGTCCTTACCTGCTCCTCCTCTGCATTTCCTGGTGCAGCACTGCACCACCCAGAAGTCCATGCGTGGCTGTGTTGCTGCATCCAGCAGCCTGCGCACCGTTTGGGATGCACATGGATGCACACAGATTCAGCTGCCTGCCCAGGTCCTAGAATCCAGCTTGACAGACTGAGACTGATCCACTACTCTGCCTAGCAGGTGGCCACAACCTCCAACCGTTTGTGCTGAGCTGCAGCTGAAGGAAGTGGAGAGAACTGCTTCTACCTGCATCTCCTTGCTAATCACAATATGACTGCCAGCTGGGCTTCCCCTTTCAGTTTGCCGCAATAACATGGCTAGTGTAACCTGGATTGTGGACTTCCACCTTTCATGCCCAAGTAAAGGGTGGGAAGGATGTAAATGAGAAAACCTTTATCACACATGCAGACCAATAGTATAATTTGGACTCCCCAGTGCTATAATGTGGAATAAATATTGGTGGTGGGGTGCTTGTTTCCATAACTGAATTGCGGGGGTGCGTGGGGGGGCAACCTCAAGCAAATTATCCTTCCTTTCTTCCTTCCTTATACTGTTGTTTTATTCCCTCTCTCTTAAAACCCCAAGTGAGAAAGTTTGACAAGCTATTACATTTGACAAGCATTTAAAATGCATCAGCAACAACAAAACTTTGGGTTTTGGCTGTTTCAAAGTAGGCTTCAAAACTAAATTTCAAATAATAATACCTGAAAATGCCCCAAAATTGGAAAAAAAGGTTTTCTCCCCCACATGTTTGAATTCTTATGAGATTTACTTTGTTTATAGCCCATCTCCTAGCCCATCGAAACCTTGCACCCTGAAGTGGAACACAATGAGCCCTGTCTCACAACCGGTGAGAAGGGCTCCAGAGCGGGCTGCAGGGAAGGCGGGTTAGACCTACCTTTCCTGCAGATGACCACTCCTCCTATGCAGGGCACGCTCAGGCAGCGGGGTGGGTTGGGGCCAGGATGTGTCATCCCGGCCCCTGGAAATAGCATAATGCACCATGAGAGTGGGAATCGCCCCCACTTCCTGGGCTCTCCGCAGTCTGGCTGCTGCAGCTGCAAGCAGCCATGTCTGTCAAGCAGGAAAACAAGGTTAGGAGATTGCTCGCTCTCCTAACTCCATTTTGAAGGGAGGCTTCTTAGGCAGGGTTGTCGCCATGGTGCCTCTGGGATTGGGCCGATCCCAGTGGTTAACAAATGTGTACAAAACCAGGCTGGGCTCCCTCAGCCCAGTTTTGCAACCACATGTGAATAGCCCCTATGTTTCCTTGATCTCCATCTTCCCTTTACAGTCTCCAAGTACAAGGAAAGCTCACCCACAGAAGCCCTGCAGCTGAGGGGACCATGGCTCCCAAGCTAGAGATCTGTAGCAAGTTCATGTCACCATCAAGACAACTTACAAGAAGTGAGAGCCGCAGATACCTCAGGCCTAGTAGTAGCTCTTCTTGGGTGCCACCATCAGAGGGTCAGGAGCAGGTATTGCAGCTACGTTGAGCCTATTTATCTGTCATATCCAGGCAGCTTGGTAGACCTAGCAGTCTGTCAGATAACTTAGGGAATTGGTGATGCTTCATTTGGCAGTAAAAACTCCCTGAACTTGCTTCTGTTCTCTAGTCTGAGCAACTAATCTATCTGGTGAGAACCACATAGCAGCTCAATTATATTTCTTGCCTGCCTACTTGCCTTTTCTTCCCCCTCCTCACTTAGGCTTGCCCCTACAGCCTGTCAGCTGCCCTCTCTCTTCTGCCTGTCTTCTTGCATATATTTGACCACCAATTTAACAGGGACAAATACCATGCTAATGGGCCAAAACTTCTTTAATCCTTGCTTCCCAGTCCTTAATTTTTTATTTTTTTTAAAAAAAGAAAAATGGCATTTTTAATCTTCTGGTAAGGAGGCCAATTTTAGTCATAATTTGCATATCCTTTAAAAAGTTCAATAGTTTCACATTTGAGTTCTTTAAGAACTTTTGGGTGTTATGCTACCCTGACCCAGTGGCTTGTTAATTTTTCATTATTAATTAGCCCTAGAACATCTTTTCTTGTCACCTTTGTTTTATCCCCCAAAGTGATCTCAGCATACCATATCGCTGCAGTGAAGACTGATGCAAAGAATTCCTTTTGTTTCCTTGCAATCTGCCTCTCCTCTCTTAGCAATCGTCTTAATCTAATGCTTCAACTGCTTCCCTGGATGCTTGCCGATTTTTATTGTTTGTTTTCATGTTTTTAGCAATATGTTCTTCAAATACTTTGCTTTTTTCTCTTTGCTTCCCTTATTGTCAACTTACATTTGTTGTGCCAGAAACTGTGCTCCTTTTAATTTTTGCCATTTGGACAAGACTTCCACTTTTTAAAAGGAACTCAACTCCACAAATTGCTGTGCAGTCTTATATATTGAGAAATCAAAAATTGGATACCCCTGCTAACTGGGCAAAGGGGCAAATTTTTAACATGGTGAATCTCTTTATTCAGCAGGGGGAGAGTAACTGGTCCTATCCACCCCCAGCATAGTACCTCCAGTGACTGTTCCTGGTGTCTATCTTATGTTTCTTTTTAGATTGTGAGCCCTCTGGAGACAGGGAGCCATCTTATTTATTTATTATTTCTCTATGTAAAACACTTTGGAAACTTTTGTTGAAAAGCGGTATATAAATAGTTGTCGTTTGTTGTTGGATCAGTCCGTAATCTTGCCCATCAGGGGAGCTGTCTACTTTTTTTTTTTTAAGGTTTTTAAATTCATGTTGATGTGTTTTCTTCTTTCTTTTACACACACACACACACACTGAAGAGTTTCAAAATTCCAGGATCTGAACAGTGGGATGTGGGAGAAGGTGTGTTGCTGCTTATGTCAATGGTACTCTTCCTTTTTTTATTTAGGGGGTTTATACAGGGTGTAGCTACAACTGAACAAGGAGGGGACAAATGTCTCAGATCTCCTGTGGGAGGGGAATCCACTGGCTGGGTGATAGCTTGCTCTTTGCTCTTACAAGGAGGAGGAGGAGGGGAGGAGGAGGAGGAGGAGGAGTCATATCACCACACTGGTCCCATAGTGGCCAGGGCAGGCCCGACCACAGCTGCCCTTGCAGAAACATAGCCAAATGCAGGACATGTAGATATAGAGCAGGCCTGCACAACTCAAATGACCGGGCGGGCTGAAACCAACCGTGACTTGGTTCATGGGGGCCAAGGTCAATTAGGGTGCTGATTATTAGAGTAACACTTAATATCAATCAATCAATCAATCAATCAATTGATCAATCAACCAAATTAAAGTGAAATGAATTAAAAATGAATTAAAATGAATTTAATCAATATTTAACTTTTGATGTTCTGGCAGGCCAAGATCGATTACATTAATATGAAATAAGTTGAATTAAAATTCATTCTAATAATATAAATATTATACAATCTGTACAAAATACATAATAAAATGCATTGTTCTTCCTTTCCACCTCTGCCAAATCATCACACATAACATGGAACAATTTTAAGGGGAAAAATATGAGAAGCACTTCTCATAATTTTGGAAAAGAAGGCAGAAGGGGAAAGAAAGATGGAAAGGATGTAGCAGGAGGCTTGGAGAGAGAGAGAGAGAGAGAGAGAGAATGGAGCAGTCTTGGAGAGAGAGAGAGAGAGAGAGAGAGAGAGAGAGAGAATGGAGCAGTCTTGGAGATAGAGAGAGAATGGAGAAGTCTTGGAGAGAGAGAGAGAGAGAGAATGAAGCAGTCTTGCTGGGTGAGAGAGAGAATGGAGCAGTCCTGGTGGGTGGGTGTGAGAGAGAGAGTATGGAGCAGTCTTGGTGGGAGAGAGAGAGAGAGAGAGGGAGGGAGGGAGGGAGGGAGAGAATGGAGCAGTCTTGGTGGGTGATAGAGAGAGAATGGAGCAGTCTTGGTGGGTGGGTGTGAGAGAGAGAGTATGGAGCAGTCTTGGTGGGAGAGAGAGAGAGAGAGAGAGAGAGAGAAAGAATGGAGCAGTCTTGGTGGGTGAGAGAGAGAGAGAGAATGGAGCAGTTGGTGGGTGAGAGAGAGAGAATGGAGCAGTCTTGGAGGGAGAGAGAGGGAGAGAGAGAGAGAGAGAATGGAGCAGTCTTGGTGGGTGAGAGAGAGAGAGAGAATGGAGCAGTCTTGGTGGGTGAGAGAGAGAGAGAATGGAGCAGTCTTGGAGGGAGAGAGAGAGAATGGAGCAGTCTTGGTGGGTGAGAGAGAGAGAATGGAGCAGTCTTGGTGGGTGAGAGAGAGAGAGAGAATGGAGCAGTCTTGGTGGGTGAGAGAGAGAGAGAGAATGGAGCAGTCTTGGTGGGAGAGAGAGAGAGAGAGAATGGTGCTGTCTTGGTGGGTGAGAGAGAGAGAATGGAGCAGTCTTGGTGGGAGAGAGAAGGAGAGAGAGAGAATGGAGCAGTCTTGGTGGGTGAGAGAGAGAGAGAATGGAGCAGTCTTGGTGGGAGAGAGAGAGAGAGAGAGAGAGAGAGAGAGAGAGAGAATGGAGAAGTCTTGGTGGGAGAGAGAGAGAGAGAGAGAGAGAATGGAGCAGTCTTGGTGGGAGGGAGAGGGAGAGGGAGAGAGAGAGAGAGAGAATGAATGGAGCAATCTTGGTGAGAAAGACTCCATTCCCCGTTTTCCCGGAGGAGGAAGGGGAAATAGCCCTGGGGGCCTGGAAAAAAGGCCTCGTGGGCCGCATGCTACACGTAGGCCGTATGTTGTGCAGGCCTGATATAGAGTCTGGAGCAGTGTTCCCTCTAACAGGGATTCACAGATGTTGTTGACTACTACAAAAATAAGCCATTTTGTTGACTACCAAAAAAAAGCCATTGCAGCTTGGGATTCTGGGAGTTGTAGTCAACAAGATCTGGGAATCCCTGTTAGAGGGAACACTGGTCTGGAGGGCTTGGGAGGGAGAGCCAGCAGTTGGGGGCTGATGCAGGCAGCTGGGAAACAGGAAGAGCACCCAAGATCATGCAAGCACCTGAGATATCAGCCTCTTGTGAGAGTTGTAAAACATGCCATGTGTTATTTAACAGCCGGGCTGATGATGAGATGGACACAGAGGCTGCAGCCAAGACAAAGCAGAGAGGCTCTGAGTGGCAAAGGCGAGCTTCAAAGCTTGGGGAGATGGGGGATCCAGTGCTGAGAACTGCCCTGCTCCCTTGCATCCTCCTTCCCCAGCCGAGGCCACAGCCAGCCAGGGGCATACCCCAGAAGGGTCAAAGGGGACTCCAGAACCTCGGACATCACAGGGGGCAGGGACACATCTTCATTTTTTTCTCCCAGGGCCCACCCACCTTGCTAGACCCCTAAGTTTCTAAGCTTCCAATCAGTTCCATGACTCCCAGGGTTGCATAGAATTTAAAACAACAGATTCAGTAAAATTGTATACAATATCTCAATAGGTGTCAACTACAACCACTTTCCACCCTGGTTTAATCTGAACCATCAACATCCTGCACCCCGGTGGTTGTTTTTCTAGAGCTCTCCTGAGGACAAAAATAAGTGTACATGTTTTAAGAACAGTGAAGCTGCTTTCTGTTTTTTTATATGTATGAATTTTCCATTTAAAAAACCATACAATAAAAAAATAATCAGAACCCTTTAAGGGATACATCATCTCAAAAGGAAAAAAAACCAACACTAAATAAAATTACCATAGTTAATACTACCTGGAGTTACATATTTTAATAAACAAGGATCCATCTAGGCATATCACCGACTCAGAATTTGTGTGTGTTTGTGGGAATTTTGCATTCCAGTATTACATGAATAGAGACCAGCCATTCTTGAATTTTTATAGCAATTTAACTCTTTCTGCCCAGTCCTACTTAATAGCTAATAATAGAGGAGAGCTGGTCTTGTGGTAGCAAACATGACTTGCCCCCTTAAGCTAAGCAGGGTCTGCCCTGGTTCCAAACGAAAGGGAGACTAGAAGTGTGAGCACTGTAAGATATTCCCCTCAGGGGATGGAGCTGCTGGAAGAGCATCTAGGTTCCAGGTTCCCTCCCTGGCATCTCTAGGATAGGGCTGAGAGTGATCCCTTCCTGCAACCTTGGAGAAGCTGCTGCTAGTCTATGAAGACAATACTGAGCTAGATGGACCAATGGTCTGACTCAGTATATGGCAGCTTCCTATGTTCCTATTATTCATTCATTATCATCAGCATTCATACTTTTTGTAGCCGCTCTCTCAAAGCAGAAATTTTCCTAAACAGCAGTGATGGCATCTCCACCACTCCGGGGGTGGCGGGGGGTTGGGTGGGGGGCTCAGTGCTTCTGTCATACGCCATCCTTCTTGTTTGCACTCTCTTTTTTTCTCCCCCCCTTTAAAAACCAGCGGCAGAATTGCATGTTACCACCTCCCACATGCCCCAATAATCTGCTGCCTGTGGCAACCACTCACTTCGCCTCATGGAAAGGCTGCCCATGTCACCATCCTTAAAATATTATGACTGCCTTCACTTTTAGAAGCTGCTTTTTAACCCTATCCTGAAGCAACAGTGAATGATGCCCAGTTCTGCCTTTAGGGATCACTGCCTGGAGAGCTGGTCTTGTGGTAGCAAGCATGAATTGTTCCCTTTGCTAAGCAGGGTCTACCCTGGTTTGCATTTGAATGGGAGATTGCATGTGAGCACTGTAAGGTATTCCCCTGAGGGGAGGGGGCCACTCTGGGAAGAGCACCTGCATGCTTGCATGCAGAAGGTTCCAAGGTTCCCCCGCCCCGGCATCACCAAGATAGGGCTGAGAGAGACTCCTGCTTGTAACCTTGAAGAAGCACCTGCCAGTCTGTGTAGCCAATACTGAGCTAGAAGGACCAAGGGTCCATTGCAGCTTCCTGTGTTCCTCTTGGAGATCATAGAAGCATTGAATGCTAGTGTTGAAAAGGAGTTTCAAGTCCAACCTCCTCTCAGAGCAGAAAACTACAGCAGGATCCCTGACAGATGGGCATCAAACCTCTGTTGAAAACCTCTAGTGATGGAGAATCCACCACTGTACAAGGCCTATGCTTGTGCATTTGATATTTATTACTTTTATTACCTAAATGCATTTGCATTTATCTCTGTTGAACTTCATCTTGTTGGCTTTGCTGCAGTGTTCAAGCTTGTCCAGATCAGTTTGAATCTTGATTCTGTCTTCTGTGGTGTTAGTTACTAGGGATGAGAATCAATTTGGGTATAAACCTATTTGTACCCAAATCTACCTGTTTTGGGTGATTTGTGGACAAAACAAATTGCCCCTATGCTAGTGGGCCAGGTTTGGGTCCTTCCAAAACAAATCTCCCAGATTTTAGACCTGAAAGGTTTGTAGATTCAGACATCCAATTTGTGGCAATCTCTCTTGCTGTCTCCATTTTGTGTCAGGAATTTTTTTTAAAAATCCTTCAGATTGGTTACTCACAGTGTGAAATGATTGGCTGGCAATTCCCCCCTGGTTCCAGATTGGCTCATTTCCTTTCAAATCTTGTGTTGCCAGGGTGTCATGGCCCAGACCTCTGAGTCAGATGAGTCAGAGGAGGAGCGGAAGGACTTGGGTGGGAATATTGGCTCAGAGGCACAGCAGCAGGATTTGGCTGTGAGAACAGACTCTGGAGCTGATCTGGGATGGCAGCAGACAGAGCAATCTGAACAGCTGGCAGAGATGAGGGCTGAGGAAACTGATCAGGGGGAAGCTGGAATTTCACCTGTGTTAAGAAGACGTCTCAAGAGAAAGGCTCAGTGGGAGACACGCAGGCGAAAGATCTCACGGGAGAGGCAATAGAAATGATGAGTCAGGAAAGCCTGATTGGCTGCCAGTTATCTCGAGCCCTATATCAAGCCTACGTGGTTTCTAAGTCAGCACTGTCAGCAACGTTGCCTATCGCAGACAGTGTCCATACTTAAGAATTGTTCAACCTTTTGTGTTTCAGCCTGTCCTTGTTCTGTTCATTCCTTGTTCTGTTGTTTTCAGTTATTGCTCAGTTATCGTAGAGCGGGGTACCTAGTTTAGTTCAAGGGGCTTTATTTTGTTTATGCTACTTTTCTTTGTGAGTCATTTTTTTGCATTCGTTTGTGCAGCTAGGCTGCTATTCTTATCTCCAGACTTTCTTTTTGACTCACAGAAGTAGAGCTGAAGGGATTGTAAATCCTGGCAGGTCAGCCAAGCCAACAGATTTATGACACGGGGTGACTGACTCCGCATTGGCTAGGGGAAGGGTCAAAGAAGGGATGGGGGGGTTCGAAGAGGGATTTTCAAATGTACTTAAGGAGGCAGCCAGCCACCATTTTTGCCTCATGAAAGAAGAGAGAGGGGGGAGCTTTGCTTTGCTTTGCTTTGCTTTGCTTTGCTTTCCCTTGCCTTGCTTGCATGCTGCCTGGAGTGAATTCTCTGCTTTTTGTTCCTGCTTTCCTGACTGAGGAAAAGAGAAATGGATTTTTTTCCACCCCCTTCCTGCTGCTGAGAGAATCACTGCCTCCACTTGCTGTCTGTGCAAATTGATTCGGGTACAAAACAATTTGTACCCAAATTTACCTGTTCTGTTCTGAGAGATTTGTGGACAAAACAAATAGCTCCTGTGCTAGCTGGCCAGATTCAGACCCCAAACAAATCAGGGGTGATTCAATTTGGGTTCAAATCAAAGTGAAAAAATCAATATGTGCACATCCTATTAGTTACCCCCTTCAGCTTTGTGTCATCTGCAGATTTCATAAGCATCGCATCTATTCTTTATTTATCCCTATCTGGAATAGGTCTGTCTAGTACAGGGATGCACAACTTTGGCCATCCAGTTTTTGTTAGACTTCAGCTCGCATCATCCCTAGCTACAGTTGCCAATAGGGATGGGAGCTGTAGTGTAGTCCAGTGTTCCCTCTAACAGAGATTCCCAGATACTATTGACTACAAGTCCCATAATCCCTAAGCAAAAGCCATTGCAGCTGGGGATTCTGGGAGTTGTCCATCTCCAGTTGCCACCTGGAGGTTCATCTCCAGTTGCCGCTAGCTCGGCTGGTGGCTATAGAGGGACAGGCCTTCTTGGTTGCTGCCATGAGACTGTGGAATGTGCTCCCTACTGAAATATGATCCTCCCCATCTCTGACAATTTTTAAAAAGCATTTGAAAACCCACCTCTTTACCCAGGCTTTTCCACCTTTTTAAAATTTTTAAGTTTTAACCTGTGTTTGATTTTTAGATTGCCTTAATTGTTTTAAGATTTTTGTGTGTGTTTTAACTTGTTTTATGCTATTGTTAACCACCCAGAGATGAAAGTTTGGGGTGGTGTACAAATTAGATAGATAGATAGATTGATTGATTTGGCTGAACCAGATGAACCTTTGATCCTTTAAAAGCCTATTATTTTATGAAATTTTCTCAGCAACTCTTCTACCATGTTTTTTCCTGCAAAACAAGGTTAAGCCTATATAAGAAATAGTGATAGACAGAGCAATGGCCCAGAGATAGTTTAACACTGCAGATTCCAATCTGAGCATTGTGGAGCACTCGGTGATCACGGAAGGTGTGCAGAATCTAAAGTGCGGAAAATGGCCTTTTGTGAAATGTCAGCTGGTAATAATGTAATGTGGTGTATCGGAGAAGACCAAGGTGCGGGGAGGGGGGGCACTCTGCTGCTGTCTGATAAAGGTTTCATAACAGGAAGTGTACCACAGGTTTTAAAAAACCCAATAGATCACCTCTTGCAAAATGCATCGGTAATCCAGGAAAGAGGAAGAGAGGAAAACTCACCATTAGACTGCAAGAGGTTTGTGGTAGAGATGTCCCAACATTTCATGGAAACTCATGGGTGCTTGAAGGTATTATGATGGTGCTCTATCATTCACCTAACTCAGTACTGGCTTCTCAGAGTACTCTTGGGCTTTATAAGAACACACGGCATCCAGCTCTCCAGTCCCAAGACTGGCATCCATTGACTCTAAGTTCAGGACTTTCCCCAGGCAGTCTGTAGTAGCTTAACCAGAAGCCAGGCTGGAAGCACCAGTTATATAAGGCCACCAAGGGCCTGACTAGCTCCCCAGATACCCTGATTCAGCTGGCTGTAAACTTGTAGTTCATTTTCTGGCCATCTGTGGGTGGTGCTATAGAGCACCAGGAGTCAGGCCAGCAGTGCCCTCTGCATGTGCTCTGCCCTAGAAGGGGTAAAGGACTAAGACACCTGGGCCCCACTACCAGGATTCCTGGCTTGTGATTCTTAGAGGTGAGAACATAAGGGGTGTCCTGAAGGATCAGACCAAATGCCCAACACTCCAGCATCCTGCCACTTGCCACAATGGCCAGCCAGATGCCTCCAAGAAGCCCACAAGTAAAGCCCGAAGGTCATAGCCCTCTGCTGCTGGTTGCCTCCAAGCAACCAGTGTCCAGAGATATATTGCCTCTGAACATGGAGGTTTCACCAATACTAACAGCCACTGAGAGACTTGTCCTACATGAATTCCCAGTAAGGAGGACACTGTAAGCAAGACTTGGACACCATTTTAAAAAAAATTCTCAGACTCTTCCTTATTGCATTTGTCTCCTTTCAATTTCCTCTTTCCTCTCTATTCTGCTATTTCTTCTTTCCACTTCTCTTATTTCCCTTCATCTTTTCTACCATTTGAATGGGAGACTACATGTGAGCACTGTAAGATATTCCCCTCAGGGGATGGAGCCACTCTGGGAAGAGCATCTGGGTTCGAAGTGCCCTCCCTGGCATCTCCAAGAAAGTCTGAGAGAGATTCCTGCCTGCAATCTTAGAGATGCCGCTGTCTGTCTGTGTAGACAAGACTGAGCTAGATGGACCAATGGTCTGACTCAGTATATGGCAGCTTCCTATGTTCCTATGTTCCTACCATGGCCCTCTAGGGACAACCTTCTTAAAAAAAAAAAACTGGAAAGGAATATAAGGATATCACACCTCTTCTAAACGTTTTTGAAGCTGTCTTAACATCACTGCATCTCATGGTAGTGAATTCCCCTAATTATGTGCAGTATGGAATCTTTGGGTCTGCCAAATCCTACTGCCAACCCATTTCATTGGATGACCCCATATGCTTGCATGGTGCACCTGGTGCATCCCAATGTCTACATGCAGCACTTGTTTCTAATCAAATGAAATAACTCCTTCAACAATCTCCCTCCATTTCGGAATGGAAGCTATTCTATGCTCAGGATTATTCTTGCTCTCTTTAAATAGTCCTTTACTTTGGGAAAGCTATGTGCGGGAAGGCCAAGAGTTTTTCTGTTTCACCATGCTAATCATCTCGCAGTGTTTTCAAAACTGGGGTCTTCCGAAATGATTGCCAAGCTACATGGCAGGCTGGACAAGCATAAAGCCGGCTGTTAATCAAGCTCCTAACAAGCCTCTTAGCCTCTCAAATAGGGCAAACTTCCATCAAATGAAGACACTGTCAGAGGTGTGAAGCCTCTAATTTTCAAGGTAATATTTATGAGTGAGATCAGGAGGAAAATGCAACCGACAAAAAGGTGAATGTTTTGCACAGTTCAGGGATGGGAGCATGCCACGAGTAGCAAGCCTACTTTCAAACCACTTGCAGCTCTCTTGGAAACCTATCATCTGTCTCTAACTAGAGACAGCTTTAAAGAAGATGGGACAAATTCATGGCCAATGGGTCTATCAGAGTGGATTAATCATGATGGTTAAGTGGAGTCTCCAGAGGTCTTCTTCTGAATACCAGACACAGAGGGAAAACAATGAGGAGACGTCATTACCTTCATAAGAATGTAACAGTAGCCCTGCTGTCCCCGGCCCCATGTCCCACCCCCCACCACAACACACATCACTTTGCTGACAGATAACTTGCTGACAGCGCTGAATTTAGGCACAAGTTAAGTATGCTACAGCTGAGGACCTCACATTATGAAGGGCCACTGAATCTTTTTTTTAAACACCCCAAACTAAATTTCAGGTTCTACATAATGTGTTTTTATCTAAAGGATTTGTAAATAATGCAAATAGACTTATTGCAAGACAAGTGAATTTTAGCCCGTTGAAAAACGGGCGCTAGTAATGCTTTCGGCCCCCGCCGCCGAACCTCCCAGCTGCCCGATCCCACCATTTGTACAGGAAAGAGGAGCTCACCAGCAGAGCTCCTCTTTCTGCAAAGGCTCTTCTCAAACTGGCGCTTTGAGCGGAAAGGACGCCCTTTCCGCTCAAAGCGCCAGTTTGAGAAGAGCCTTTGCAGAAAGAGGAGCTCTGCTAGCGAGCTCCTCTTTCCTGTACAAATGGTGGGATTGGGCAGCTGGGAGGGCGGTTCGGCGGCGGCATTTTTCAGGGCCAATTTGGCCCTTAGTAATTTGGCGGGGGGACGGGAATGGTGGGATCGGGCCCCAAGGTTTCCCCCCCCCGCCCGGCTTTACTGGCGGCGCCAGGCCTCGGCGGCGGCTCCGCCGCCACCTCGGCCAGCTTCCCCGCCACCTCTTCCCCCAGCGCCTCTCTCCTTTATTTGCGGCGGCCGCTTCTGGCCCCGCCGCCGCCTCACCCGCACTCCCGCCGCCAGTTGCCCCGTCGCGGCCACCGCCACCTCTGGCCGTGGCCACGGCTGCGCCGCCGCCTCTCCCGCACTCTCCCCTGGCGTAGGCGGCGGCCACTTCTCCTTCTCCCGGCCCCAACATGGCCGCCGGGTCCTGCCGTTCGTGCCTCCCTTGCCCTGTTCTGGGCATGCCCAGAACAGGCCAGGCACGAACGCACGCTTGGTGTCCGTCCACGGACGGACACCAAGCGTTTTATTAGAGAGGATAACCGTTTTTGTTAGATACTAAGGTAGTTCTCATGACCAGCTCTACCCAGGTAGGAATGCCTGGGTGGAGTCTGTTTGTTTGTTTGTTTGTTTGTTTGTTTGTTTGTTTGTTTATTGGATTTTTATATCGCATCAAACCAAAGTCTGTGAAGTTCCAGGATCGGTACCTATCCTGGTGCTCCTCAACCAGGTAGCCCGAGTTTTTAACCTGGGCTAAAAGTGTTGGAGGGCAAGTGTATGTCCGCTTACTCCACTCCCTGATCATGTGGGCAACTATGCTGGTGGCAGCTCTACTGAGCTGCCGGCAGTGATTTTGTCCATAGAGACCAGGGGGAAGGAGAGGCCCAGTCTCAGGGATTCCTACAATACTCCAAAATGCAATGTTCCAATGTTCCTGGATGGCTTTAAGAGGGGTTTGGATAACTTCATGGAGGAGAGGGGCTGCTAGTCGGAGGGCTATAGGCCACCTCCAGCCTCAAAGGCAGGATGCCTCTGAGCACCAGTTGCAGGGGAGTAACAGCAGCAGAGAGGGCATACCCTCAACTCCTGATGTAGGCTTCCAGCAGCATCTGGTGGCCACTGAGTGAAACAGGATGCTGGACTAGATGGGCCTTGGGCCTGATCCAGCAGGGCTGTTCTTATTTTCTTATGTTCTTATGATGGGCGAAAGCGTGCGCGAGAGAGCAAAAATTAAAAAATGGCTAGGACTGATTTCCTAGCAAAAGTTCCTACCCAGTCTCCTCTCCCATAGCCTGTTTCCTCTTTCTGGGGTGACCCCACTGCCTCACAAGGAAATCCTTCCTGAGTCATTCCACAAGCTGCCCGGCAAGCACTCTGCCATGACTGCCACATCTGGGTCCACATTTGGTGGCAAGAGAGCTCCTGAGGTTGTGGTTGTGGTGTGATGCTGCGAGTTCCTGTCTAGGATGTGATCTCTCCTGGGTGTACTCACACTCCGATGTTCCCTGGGAGCTGCAGTGTTCTCTGGCTCCATTTCAGGGAATCTGTTGGTCATGGGCTCCTCCTCCAAGTATTCTCCAGGGCCTAAGAGGAAGGGCTCCTTGACACCTCATACAATAGCAGCTTGTTGGGTAGGAGAGAATTTCCCCAATAAATGGCACAGGGAAAGGGTTGTACCCTCTCCTCCACATCACAACCTCGGTCCAAATCAGCCTCCCTTAGCATTTGCTTTTTCAACCATGGCAACCAGGTGTTTTTATAAAGCTTATAAGCAGACACCTTTATTTTTTTGTCTCCAGGATCTGGTATTTGCAAGTGTATCGCTTATGAACAAGGACACTCTGTTTAGCTATCATGGCTAATCACTCATGATCAATCTATCTGGTGTGAATTTACCCAGTTCCCAAGTGGAATCTTCAGGTTCAGAGGCTGATTACCTACTGAGGAGGAGAGAGGGCTCACCACAGGGGATGAATGTTGACTTCCTGCCCTGCTTGTGGGCTTCTTGGAAGCATCTTGTTGGCCACTGTGGGAAGGAGGCTAGATGATCTTTGGGCCTGAGCCAGCAGGGCTCTTATATTCTTATTATGGAAATCCAAGAAAGACAAAAATAAAAGCTGGCAAAAGAGAACAAACCTTAGTAGCTGCTTTCACATATTCCAAGTGTGTGTCTCCCCTTTGAGTGAGAAATGGAGGGTTGACTGTGGCAGAACACTACATCTTCCCCTATGCTGTCCCATTCAAAGCATTCACACATGCAAAATAATATAAGTATAGCCCTACTGGATCAGGCCTAAGGCCTATCTCATCCAGCATCCTATTTCCCACAGTGGCCCAACAGATGCCTCTGAGAGGCCCACAGGCAAGATGTGAAGGCATGCCCCCCTCTTGCTGTTTCTTCCTTGGAACTGGTATTCAGAGGCATCTTGCTTCTGAGCCTAGAGGTGGCCTAGAGGCACCAGACTACTAGCCATTGACAGGCGTGTCCTCCATGAATTTATCTAAGCCTGTTTTAAAGCCATCCAAGCTAGTGGCCATCAACACATCCTCTGGCAGATAATTCCATAGATTAAGTATGCACTGTGTAGAAAAGTAATTCTTTTTGTTGGCCCTAAATATCCTGGCCTTCAGTTTCATGGGATGACCCCTTGTTCTAGTGTTGTGAGAGAAGCAGAAAAATTTCTCTCTGACCAGGTGTCATGGCTCAAACTTCAGAATCAGAAGAATCAGAGCAGGAGGACTCGCCTGCTAGTGAGCCACAGCAACAAGAATTGGCAGAGAAACCAGACTCTGGAGCTGAAGATTCTCAACAGCTGCCAGACTTGGTTTCTGATGAGGAAGAGCCTGGGATTTCCCCTGTATGGAGACGACGTATCAAGAGACAGGCTCAGTGGGACTCACGCAGGTGCAAGAGATCACAAGAAAGAAAGCCAAACTGCTGACTCAGGGAAGCCTGATTGGTTGTTGGTTCTGTGGAACCATATATATTCAACAGTCTCCCATGGCTGATTTGCTGTTTGCAACTACATTGGCTGCTTATAGTGTGCGCTTGCATATTATATCTTTTCCATGTTCCAGTTTGTCTTGTCTCTTCCCTGCATTGTTCTCTTTATTCCTTGTTCTGTGTCCTTCACTTGTTTCATTCCTTGTTTTGTCTTTTCTTTCCACTTATTATTCAGTTATTGTTAGAGGGGGGGTACCTAGTTTCAGTTCAGGGGACTTTATTCATTTACTGTTTTCTTTGCAAGCCTTTTATTTTCCTTCATCCAGTTTCGTTGCTGCTTTCTGTTTACTTTCATGGGGTTGTAAATCCTGTAGGGTTAGCTGGACTATCAGTTCACGACACCACGCTTTCTACTCCATCCATAATTTTATACAACTCCATCATGTCTCCCCATAATTGTGTCTTTTCCAAACTAAAAGGCCCCAGATGCTGTAGCCTTGCCTTATAAGGAAGGTGCTCCAGGCCCCTGACCAACTTGGTTGCCCTCTTCAGCACCTTCCCAGTTCTACAATGTCCTCCTTAAGATATGATGACCATAACTGCATGCAGTACTCTAAATGTGGCTGCACCATAGATAGATATAATGGCAATATAATATTAGAATTTTTATTTTCAATTCCCTTTCTAATGATCCATAGCATGGAGTTTTCCTTTTTCATAGCTACTGTGAACTAAGTCGACACTTTCAACGAGCTGTCCACCACAACCCCAAGATCCCTCTCCTGGTCCGTCACCGACAGCTCGGATCCTATCAGCGTATACTTGAAATTGGGGTTTTTTGTCCCAATGTGCATCACTTTACACCTGCTAACACTGAACCGCATTTGCCATTTTGTTGCCCACACACCCAGTTTGGAGAGATCCTTTTGGACTACATGCGTGCCTCCCTGCACACTTCTCCACTAAACTCCATGCAAAATTCCTTTGATATCTGTTAGTAAACTCTTGTTCACAAAGTTCCAGGTAGCAAATTCTCCCTGGTCTGTCTTCTCAAGTGCTGCTTCCAAACTGAGCCACCTCAGGAATGTGCCCCTGCCCAGAAGCTGTGTGACTCAACTGCAGCTAATGCCCACTCACTGTGTCTCTAGGCACAATTGAAATTGAAACTGCCCTGTCAAAACAAACCCCTAGCCAGCCAGAAATCAAACTCTAGAAAAATTTATCATGTTTTCCTGTTTGTTTGTTTGTTTGTTTGTTTGCTTGCTTGCTTCTTTAGGGGAAAAAACCAAAGATTGCTGTCTCCCCTGGTCTGAGCCTTGTCTTTTCAAGAGTTGATGTTGAAAAAGTCTCCTTGATTCCTGACATGTTTCAAGATGTAGTGGTTGCTAGGGAATCTGTTGTTTTAAAAATTATATTAAGACCATTGGATCTGTTGACTTTCTCAGTATTGGTGGTGGTCAGTATGTTGAATTTAAGCCAGCTGACCTGCTCAAACCCACTTCGCAGCTGGCATAGAAGTCCTTTCCTCATGAGTGTTCCACGCATTTGTTCTGCACATGGAGGGCGATGCAGAAGGCGACCAGAAACCCATCGAGCCCTTTAACATGATCACATGGAGGTGGTCTGTGCGGGTAAAGAGCTCCTTCACTGGTAGCCACAGATGAGAAGAAGCTCTCTTTGGATCTGCAAATTCCACACAAAACAATCCAGGCAGCAGCAGTCTCCATTGCTGAAATCAGGAGCTGGGTCCTCCAGGGATTTAAAGAGCTATACCAGCATGCATTGCACTACCAATAGAATGGCAGGATGCCTCTGAATACCAGTTGCAGGGAAGCAACGGCAAGAGAGGGCACATGCCCATTTCCTGGTTTCCCAAGGCATCTGATGCGGCACTGTGGAAACAGGATGCTGGACTAGATAGACTTTGGGCCTGATTCAGCAGGGTTGTTCTTATGTTCAGAAATGAACATTGAATGGCTTGTTAAATTAGACGTGAATGGAAAGGCGAGTGTTGCAAATCCCTGAATTATACTCTTTCTCCCAAATTACCTTACCATTCCATTAGAGTGAACAAGCAGCTGCAGGGCAAAAACTGAGGGTGAAGGGAAGCCTATGCAGGACTCAGAGGTAGATATTTTCCCACACTCAGTTGAATGTAATGAAGAACCGTGGCTCCATTACATTGAACAGGGAACCAATTAAGAGGCTGCTGAGGGGAAATGAGGCCTTTCCCCCATTGAGGATCGAAGGATACAGCACTAGGAGTAAGGCCTTGTCATTTATTGCCTCCACACTGTGAAATGCCCTCCCCCAGCAGGTTAGTTTGACCCTAACACTTGTTATTTTCAGAGAGAGAGAAAAACATGTTCGTCCTGACTGGCCTTTAAAAACAAGGCCCCTGTTTCCTGATAGCAATGGAAGATGAATCCTGCTACTGTTGAACTCCTGATTGTTGAATTGTTTTAGGTTGCATGGGTTTTCTTAGGTTGTACAATTCTCTGGATTGTACTTTGTTTTTCATGTTGTAAACTACACTGTAAATTATATATTTGAAACGTGGTGTGATAGCACAGGGCTGGAACTACAGGAGCCTTGCACAGGAAGAATGGCATTTCCACACATACAGGATGACCTCTTTATATCTACCAACACCCCTCTTCCACTCCAGCTCCTTCATCCCACCCCATGCTGTCCTGAAGGGTCTCCCAGCACTCAAAAGCAGATTTTCAGGTAGGACCATCAGCCGCTGAAGCAGTTAGGAGGAAGCAGAAACACTCCATCACATGGGCAAAAATCCACTGGTGGTTTTCTGGATCCAACCCATGGTTGATTAAATACATAAATAAATTCTGGGAGGTCTTTCTGTTCAGCCTTACTCCTAACACCAGAGACAGGCTGGACATCTTCCATAATCAATGTAAAGCTCTTTTTCTGGGCAGTACAGCAGGCGACTCAGTGAGACACTGAAGTTTTAACATCTTTTTCATTATTACCAATGCTGAGCCTATGATGTGGATTCTTTTCTTCTTTTCTTTTTGTGCATGGATTCTTTTTGACTTTCCATTTCAGTGCTGCTGGGAAATCCTAGATCAGTTCCTGACTCACAACATCTTTGTTATGCACCCATAAATCATGCATGGAAAGGCTCTGACAGCTGAGGATGTAAACGACCAGGAAGCAGAGCCCTCAAGGCTTGTAAAAAATTTATGTCATCTCTGTTTCCTTTATTATTTTTGTGTGGATAGTCTTGTCTGGGCATTATGTGGGGAAAATTCCTCTCCCTCCCCTTTGTCCTCTCTCTCCTATTTCTCCCACTTACCATGTATTTCAACACGATGCTTCTCATAGGGACTAGAATCCTATATACACTTCAGTGTTAAGGGTATGTATGACAGGCAAGAATTTCTCCCTGGAGTAAATCTTGGATATCAGTGCAAACAAATAAGTCAGGTAATGCTGTTTATTGAAATCTGGTGTATGGGACTGGGAAGTCCCCAGTTCAAAGTTTGCCTCAGGTCAGCCACTTGCCGCCTTTAGACATAGCATGGATCTGTGGTTAATGTTTGGAGCCGGGAATCATCCTGCTGGTGATCATCCAACCGTGGCGTCACAGCCTCTGGCTTGTGGGCAGAGGAGTCCCGCCCAGGGGCGTAACTATAATAGGGCGAGGGGAGAGAGTTGTCTGGGGGCCCACTGCCTTGGGGGGGCCCCAGAGGCAAGTCACATGACTGACTCCCCCAGCCACGCACCTGCCCAGCCAGGGCTTCCTTCAGTTGAATTCATCCTCTGAAATTGATGTGAGTGTTAAGACAACTGAGCTACCAGAACAACATGTCTTTCTCTAGTTCCATTAAATGACTTGCATCATCCACAATTTTAAAAACCTTAAAAATAATAATTTAGGATGATGTTCTATTGTGGCACATGGGAGATAGATAGATAGATAGATAGATAGATAGATAGATAGATAGATATAATTTTTACTATGCTTTTTGCTACCACTATTCAGCCTCATTTAAGATTTCTTTACTTCATGAGCTGAGCTTCAGTGGGGGGGGGCATTTTAAAATCTTGTCTCTGGGCCCACTCGCACCTTGCTACGCCCCAGGCCCCACACCCTCCTTCTTCCTGGTCCACTTTTGCTGCATCTCTCTGATCTTATTGCCAGACTGTGGGCAAGGTGTCAGGTCATCAGTAGAGTGGCTGCCATCGGCCATCATCTTTGAGGGGGCATTTCCAGAGCAACCGTGTTGTTTGGAATCAAACAGCCACCCTCGGCAGGGAAAGGGCATTTAAACCCTTTTCCTCACAGCACATGCACTGCTGCCCTCGCAAGAGCACCACAGCCAGACACTCTTGCACATGCACAAGTAGTGGTACCAGGGGATTGTGAGGGGCAATAGTTTTATGTTACTCTGGGAAGGGCTCATGATGACATCCTAGGAAGGAATAATTATATGAGGGCTGGCAAACGATGCTGGGGTTGGGTCCGCTGTGACAAAGGATGCTCTTGGACTTGTCGACTCTGGCCAAGCAGCCCAGGAAGCCCCAAAATGCTGCTGTCCCCTAATCCTTGCTGACTGGGGATTAGCCTTTTTATGAGAGGGCCAGTCCACCGGGGACAACCAGAGGCTCCATGAGCTTCAGGTCTCAGTCAGGCTGTGCTCTCATGAGATAGACCATCAAACTATAGGGGGGCTTACTGTTGGGCGCCTGGGATCTCACCAGGGCTGTTGGGCTATCTGTTGGGCACCTGGTATATTAGACCTTGTACTCCGTGCTTTCCCCTCTCCACCCAAACCTTCCAGACTCACAAGGAGTCTGGCCCGCTCCATGTGTCCCGGTGGGTCTGGGTGGGTAAAGTTGAGTAACAAAACCCAGGTTACGGTGATGGCAGATGACATGCTGCTGCCTTCAAACCTGAGATTTCAACAGTAAAACTCACTACAGACTGAAGGTTCAAATTCAGGCTTGGTGTCAAAAACCGACCCACGGTTGGGTTGCCAAGCTACAGTTTCAGGCATTTAGTCAAACACAACTTTGAATCCCTGGCACGTTTGGCTCCGGTTTGGCATTACATCCGAAAGTGGCCACTATATTGTGTCCATGGCCTCATTTTGCAAGAAGAATGGCTTATGTTACCAAAGTACTGGCGGAGATCCTAACAGTGTGCTTGCACAATGATGGTGTGCTAGTGCAAGGCTGCTGCACTAGCTACTTCTGCTAAGCCGGACATCTGCTTTTCAGACCAGTGATGTGCTAGCACAAACATCTTTGCACTTGCACAAAATGGGCCTAACCTGTGGCACACCTCTTGTGTTTTAAAATCAACAAGAGTGCAGTTCCACAAATCCCCGAGTTCTGGCATAGCTGGGTCTGACTAGCTTCTTATTTTTCATATATCAGCCTCTCTGAAAACACATGGTCCACACACTCAGGAACTGCAGTTTGCAAAATTCTCCTCCACATGTTTACCACCTGTTTTCATGAAAGCATTTATATCATACAGGAAAAAAGTCACCATTCTTCAGAGGAAATAGGGAAATCCATGTTTGCTCTAATATGTAAAGTGGTCTTTTGGGGGAAAGTTTAATATTACTCAATTAGAGCAAAGCCTGAGGAGTCCTGTTTGCATGTTATATTCATTGGATGCATAATCTGTGTACAGTGTTATGCACTTACAGATCTGTATGCAACCACCCTGAGCAGAAGGGCGGTATATAAACAACAACAACAACAACAACAACGTACAGTTATTCAGACATTATGTCCAACAGATGTACAAGTAGTATATTTCCCTGCATCTGTACCCTCCTTTTGAGGGAGCTCATACCCAGGTACACTTTTAAAATGAATGCAGGTATAGTTATGTTTGTACAGACACCTGTACTCATGTACAATGTAATGATGGTACAAGGATCTATCTATCTATCTATCTATCTATCTATCTATCTATCTATCTATCTATCTATCCCATATCTCATAGCAAGAGGTAAAAGAAGATGTTAGATAAATAAAAGTATTTCCCTGTAGTCTCTAAATATGGTTTAATTGTTTGCTCATGAGGCAACTATTACCAGAGGACAGGGAGGGGAAGTGGCTTCTATAAAGGGTAAAGGGGTCCTCTGAGGACAGGAAATGGAAGCATTACAGAGGAAAGAAAAATCCCCATGGAAAGTGCGTTGAGCATTTTCATTATTGTCTCAGAAAAGAGCCAAGGGTGCTTCTGGATAATTTTTTCCGTTTGGTTTGAGAAATAAATGGCAGGCCAAGTGGTACCAAAAAATGACAGCCAAGTTCTACAAAAATGTAGAAATAGAATGATGGTTTTCCCTTTCCCCCCAGGTTTGCTTCCTGGGCTGCATCTAGAGTAAGGCAATAAGGGCCCTGGTCTGGGTACAGCCTGACAGGGGTAAAAATGGACAACGAAGACCATGTACTATTTTTTGGATATGAATATAAGATTATACTCCACACAATGTTTTCTTTTCGGTTTGGAAGAATTAGGCATGTTTCCAAGAAGATAGATGGAAATTCAGATATCATCTTACTCAAGAGGGCAGGAGACTTGGCAGAGTGGCATCATTGCAGGGAAATGGGGTGGGGAGAATATTGAAGAAAGACAATCGTCAGTATAGGATGCGATGTGGTATGGATTGCATAGGTCATCCCAGCAGTAAGGGTAATGGATGATATATTTAAAAAGTCAAAGTGTAACGCTACACATACTTCGGTTATAGGATCCATTAGTACATTTATTATTTATTTATTTAACACATTTGTATACTGCCCAAAATGCAAGTCTCTGGGTGGTTTACAACAAAACAATAAAGACAACAGATAAAAATATTCAAACAATACAAGAATTAAAATTTAAAAAGTTAAACTATTAAAAACACAATTAAAACAATATCTAATTAAACACCTGAGTGAACAAATGTGTCTTGACTGCCTTTTTAAAAGTTGTAAGAGATGGGGAGGCTCTTATTTCAGCAGGAAGTGTGTTCCAAAGCCTCAGGGCAGCAATGGAGAAGGCCTGTCCCCGAGTAGCCACCAGATGAGCCAGTGGAAACTGCAGACAAACCTCTCCTGATGAACTCAATGGGTGGTGTGGTTCATAGCAAAGAAGGCATTCTCTTAGATACCCAGTGCCCAAGCTGTTTAGGGCTTTATAGGTTATAACCAAAACCTTGTATCTTTCCCAGAAACTTAGTGACAACCAGTGTAGATCTTTTAAGATAGGAGTATTATGGTCTCTCCAAGATGACCCAGAGACCAACTTGGCTGCCGTATTCTGGACCAACTGCAGTTTCTGGACTACGTACAAAGGCAGCTCCAGATAGAGTGCATTGTAGTAGTCAAGTCTGGAGGTGACCAGCAGATGTACTGCTGTTCTGAGGTCATTTATCTCAAGAAACAGACGCAGCTGGCACATCAGCCAAAGCTGATAAAAGGCACCCCTGGCCACTGCCCCAACCTGGGGCACCAGGGAGAGGCTTGTGTCCAAAAGCACCCCCAGACTGTGTACCCTTTCCTTCTGGGGAAGTGTGACCCCACCAGAAATGGCAGATCAAAATCATCTCCTGAGTTCTGACCCCGCACAATAAGTATCTCCGTCTTATCTGGATTCAGCCTCAGCTTGTTACCTCTCAACCAGCCCATCACTGCCTCCATTTAGGGAGGTTATGCCTTCTGCTGATGATGTTGACATGGATAAAAAGATCCGGGTGTCGTCAGCATATTGATAACACCCTGCACCAAATCTCCTGATAGGTGATAGTAGCAGCCGTTGTGGGCACCACTGGTGGGGCAGTGAGAGGCACCTTTAAGTGTAAATTAATAGGTACTTACCTCTGCTACCGCCACACCTGAATGCCGCTTTGAGCAGCAGCGTGCTGCCCAGCATCCCCTGTGGCGGGAAGGGAATCATCTCTACCACTCACCTGGCCTCTCCACTGCCCATGGCCAGGTAAGTGGCAGAGGCGCTCCCCCACTGCAGAGGGTGCTGGGTGGTGCGCTGCTGCTTGAAGCAGCATTCAGGTATGGCAGTAGTGGCAGTAAGCACCTATTAATTTACACTTAAAGGTGATGCTCATAGACCCCCTGGCAGCGCCCACACTGACTGTGACTGCCATATGGTGGTGTGGTAGCTCCAAGCTCGGATGACTATCTATCTATCTATCTATCTATCTATCTATCTATCTATCTATCTATTTAAAGGTGAGATAAATGCATGTTGGAGAGGAAAATTGAGATCTTAGGGCCAAACAAGGTGGGCCATAGACATCCAGATCGCATACAACTACCAATAAATCTCCCTGTATTTCAGACTTCTAGCACCATCCTTTGTATAAAACCTTGTACAGATAGGTTGATAGGACCCCAAACATTTAAAAAGGACCCCCCTTTTTACTTAGGGAGGTTTTCAAACACATGGTAGTGTAAAACCCTGTTGTGGTATGAGTAGAATAGAATGTAGAAAATTAAATCAAATTCCCCAAACTAATACACCTGAAAAAATATTTCTGATCTGCTTTGGTGGTGGTGGTGGTGGTGGTGGCGGCGGCGGCGGCAGTGGCAGCAGTGGTGATCTTTTTTAAAAACATAATTTTTGCTTTGTTTTGGGGGGCAGCAGTGAGCTCAACAGTGCCAGAAAGTACTGAAAACATTTCCAGTAATTGGCTCCTGCTGGTCACCATCTTGTTTAGTCTAGAATGCAGCAGGAAACAGCACTCCAACATGACACAGAGCCATTTCCTGTCTCATTCCAGACTTAAAAACAATTTTTTTTGAGTGGCAGTAACTGAATGGGGTGAGACATGTGTTCGGGGGGTGGGGTGGGGGTTCCAGGGTCATATCCCCTGCAGATTGGCCTCTCAAAAGATAGGTAGGTAGGTAGACAGATAGACAGATAGGCAGGCTGGTTCTCATGACCAGCAATAGGGTAGGACAAGTCTCCCGCTAGATAGGAGAGTTCTATCCTCTCAGCCTGTACCCAGCTGCATAATGAAGTAGGAGGAAGAGCTGCACACGATCACCAAACAGGAGTGTACTCATTTCCTGAACTTGGGTAGGATGCTTGTCCCACTTTTCTGAGAATCGTGTAAACTAGACTAATGGGTGAATATGCTAATAGAGGTCCAGGGGTGGGGCTATATGTGGAGGGAAGGTGAGTATAGGGCTAAGACACCTATCAGAACCTTGTGAGGCTTGCATTTCTGTTATTAGTACTTTTTATCATTTCCTTGGTACTAGCACAGAAGCAACAAAATCCTCTCTAGCATGCAATGAGCAAGAATGCACTGATATCTTTCAGGAAGAAAGCTCAATGCCTGCTTAAAAAAAATTTTTTTTTTGTTTTGTTTTTTTATTTTGTGTATTTTTAGATTTTGTGTTGGCTGATATCCTTATAAGCTGCCTGGAAATGTTTTACATTGAAGAGCTGGGTGCAAATATGTTAAATAAGCTCCATTTAAATGAAATACATTTGCTCATTTACTGACATACAGTATAACATATGCATATAAATCTGGTATGCCTCCTTGCTTCTGAGTAAGTTGGCAACTTGCTTCATCATTCAGGATGCTTTGCAGTGGGAACATCAGTGATGGAGGGCAAACTGGAAATACTCTTCTACAACTGAACCCCTCTCTGGGTAGCCATCTCACTCATTACATCAAACATTTGATTACAACGACCTGTGCATCAAAATAACATTGGAAGCTACCATATACCAAATCAGGTCGATCTAGCTCAGTATTGCTACACTGACTGGCACTGGAGAGCTATACCATTGCCTCCAGGCAATTGCCTCCAGGCAAATCATTCCCTCCAGGTTGGGCTAGGAAAGACTCCTGCCTAAAACTTTGGAGTGCCATTTTAGGCAGGAGTCTTTCCTGGCCCAACCTGGAGATGCCAGGGATTGAATCTGGCATCTTCTGCATGCAAAGCAAATACTCTGAACATTGAACTATGGCCCCGTTCCCTAAGGGGAATATTTTACAGTGCTCACACGTAGCTGCCCATTCAAATGCAAATCAGGGCAGACCCTGCTTAGCAAAGGAGACCATTCATGCTTGCTACGGCAAACCAGCTCTTCTCCCACATCCGACAGAGGCATTGCTAGGCACTTCAAAGATCCAGGGCCTAAACTCACAGTGCCTGATTCAGGCCCAGAAATGGGAAATGGTTACAAAAGCTAACATATCTTGATGTAAACTGCTTTGGGAACTTTTGTTGAAAAGCAATATATAAATATTCTTTGTATTCATATTTGTTGTATGCTGAGAATAACAGAATCGTCAAAGCTGTTCAAGTAGCAATTCACCTGGCTTGTTAGGCAGTACAGAGGACCAGAGCAGTAAAAAAAAGTGTGTGTGTGTGGAAGAATCTGAGGCCCCATTGCTATCAGTGCCCCTGACATCCTGCACCCATGGAGAGGACAGGTCTATACATTCTCCAGTCTTTCATTTCCAAACAACAATGAAGTTCCCTGTGGAACATATGACCGGTTGTGCACCTTTTTGTTCAAGTGCAAACATCTTTGTGCTAGAACACAAGCTCCTGACTGACCACCACAAGCTAGTGCAACATCCTCCTCACACAAGCTCAGCATCAGTTAGGATGCTGTCCCCTGTGGTTAGGAATTCCACAAGTTGCACAGTTCTGCAGCTCCGCAGCCTTCTTGCACTCACCCAACTTTGTTGAACATGTGCGACGTTAGGATGTCAACTGGGGAAATCCCTACAACAGTTCCAGTTGATGTTCTCACTTTTCTTTTGTTCTGAACTTTGATCATCATCATCAGAAGAAGAAGATATGAAATAATGGCACACACTCTTTTTAGCGCATGCAGAAAACATGTGAAATCCACTGCAAATGTGGGCGTAGTGTAATGTACAAAGTTGCTCTCAGTTGAGCGGGGTCAGAAATGGTGGAGGTGGATCAGACTTGATAAAGTAACAAGGATGAGGTAGCAGGGGGCTGACTTTAGTTAACAGAAATGTCAATGAGATATTATGTTTGTGAGACATGTTAGCGAGCTATAGGGAACGCCTCCTTCCTTATGTTCCATCCCAATCTTTGAAGAATGTCCCCTTGACCTTACCACCAGTACATCACATTCAAACAGCAAGCATGCAGAGATCAGCATTCTGGGCAAGAGTCCCACAATTGTGGAAACCCCCTTCTTTCAAGGTCTGACTGTCAGGGGCTGTTTTGCACATCTCAGGAAGTGGGGAAGAGGAAGTCAGTTGAAATTCTTCTGTCACCACCTCCTGTAATGTATGAAAATCCCACTCAGGTCAGTTAGAAACTCTAGTCACAGCCTGTTTGTTGAAGCTGGTGTTCAATTTTTGAAGTCTAGCCAGTATGGGGTAATTTTATATTTTTGTTTAGAATACACTGTTTCATATGGTTATGGTTTCCCCCCCTCATTTTATTGGGCATTTAAAAAAATCTTGCCATTCGGATGGGTGCGTCAGAAATCTAACAAAAAAATGAAACCGTATGTATGTGATTATATGCAAACCACACAAGTCTATTTCTCTCTCTCTTTCCCCATTTATCTCCCGAGCTGCCATATCATAAGCCAAATCAAACAAGCGCATCATCCAGCTTTAATAGCTACCTTTGTGCCATATGGGTGAACAGCAGCTGCTTGTCAAGTGACCAAGAAATCAAAGCTTGGCAAAGGAGTGGCTTAGATCAGCAGATGACTTTAACATAACACTTACATTTGAGGCAAAACTGCTCCAAGCCAGAGCAGAACGGCTAGGACAGTCCAACGCCTCGAAGAAATCCTGGTGGTTTCAGATAGCCAAACTAAGGAGCTAATTATGCATAGATTCTACACCAATGTCTGCCTGCATGCCTGCCTGCCTGCCTTCTCTCTGGCCGCCTTCGCACAAAATGCCAGAGGTTCCATTTTGTGGTCGTCTGAATGCATGAAACCACGTTTTCATCACAAAAGCAACCCAAGGTTTTTGAGCCCAGATCATAATCTGAACCTTCAGTTTGTAGTGAGTTTTGCTGCTCGAAGTTTGAAGGCAGCATCTTATCGTCCAAATTCTGCCATTGCCATAACCTGGGTTTTGGGCTGTGGCTACTGCCAAAACCATAGAGAGGGCAGTTCAGACCAGCCCAGAAATGCGCCAGGTCTATGCTGGCCACTCTCTGGCCGCCTCTCTGAGCACTTACCCTGCCCACCGCTGTCTCTGCACCAGAGGCGTATCTAGGGAAAATAGCGCCTAGGGCAAGCACTGAAATTGCACCCCCTGTCCAAGCATCTGACACCCATCTTTCAGATAACTTTTCCATAATATCAGCTGAAAAATACAAGTCAGGCTCGTTAATCTTTTAATATTTCAAAAACTATTTAGCAGTGGACTTAGCCAGATCAAAAAATGCTGGAAAATTACAAATTTCAGTATGCTGGGGCTCATGAAATACCCAAATACTTTGCGGAGATGTACTTGGAAAACTAAACAGAAGTGCCTGTCTCATTCTCTCCTATGCATTGTAGCATCACTATTACATAAGTTTTAAAAATCAATGGAGAATTTGACTTTTCCCAGATACTCTGAAAATAATGAAAGGAAATGCAGAGTAAACTGTGTCACTGCCTGGAATATATTCTAGTATTCCAGAAAGACAGTTAAAATGAGAGAAAGAGAGCAAGAAGCTCCCAGTGGGCCTTAATATTAAGGGTTTCACACTGATTCAAAGACAAACTCACCATTAATAGCCATATTATTAAGACATCACATTTAACTCACTTATCACAAGAAGCAAATTAAGAGCAAATGAATACAATCCTAGCTCATAAGCGTCAGCTCAGTATTCACAAGCCCTGATTCTCTGTACATAGTGCCAATCTGAATATGTGTACAGCGTCTTATATTATATTAATTTTTTTAATTTTTTTTAACCTGTAGCCCCTTTGGGGGGCTTCCTAAAGTCTGTGCGGTTTCCCCCCCCAAAGGTTCCCCCTCAACCCGCTGGCCTCTAGGGCCTCACAGGTACCATTTGAGCATGTGCGGTGGCCAATTTTAAAAATAATCTCTTTTTTTAAAAAAAGGCCACTGAAAACAAAATGGCCACCATGCATGCTCAAATGGCCTCTGCAAGGCCTGGCATGACCTAGGGCCTCACAGAGGCCATTTGAGCATGCACGGTGGCCATTTTGTTTTTGGCAGCCATTTTTAATTTTTAAAAAAAATTTACAAAATGGTGCCCCCCTTCAAGTGGTGCCCGGGGCATGTGCCCTGCCTGCCCCACCCCTAGATACGCCCCTGCTCTGCACTCCTCCAGCCATTGCCCAGCAACAGGGATGCAGCATTGTCACATCTCAAACTTCACAGCATGTCAAAGGGAAAAGCCACATTGGTAGATGCCCCCTTCCCACTGTGTCCCATGTTCCCCACTTTGGCAATCTGCAGAAAAAAGGGGGTGGGGTGACAAGATGGGCACTTTGTGGAGAGGTCTCCACAAATCAAGTGTTGAAGAACTATTTGCACAAGCACATGCAGTCCTAATGGCACCATGAACCAGGCACCCTGGTGGTTTCCCAACAAAGATACCTGAGTTTGGGCTGAAAGGCAGCCTGTGGAATTCTTGAATGTCTCTGCTCGATTTTTTGTACAAATTAGTAGGGGGAAGTGGGCCCAGCTCCTTCCCCTTGGGTGTAAGCATGCAGTCTATGACATTACTCATGAGAAGAACCATCTTGGGTGGGATCGCTAATGATATGTGACAACCTCCCTTCTTCCAAGGACCACTCTCTCATGACAGTGACAGGCCATAGAGACATGCATGTGGGTTTGAGGGCTTTCACGTCCCAGTCCTGTTGCTAGATCTACACAAGCGCCGGGTAAGGGTATCACACCAACTCCTTCCCAGGTTGTGGCGACTGGCAGACAGCAGGAGTGAAAGTGCTCACTCTGGCAGTCTTGGCACATATGCATAGTGATTTTTGCCCAGTACAGCCACCTGGCTTGCCAGGGTTCACTGAAAATAGGGGCACCATTCACCCACGATTCCCCATGGCAGTTGATCTGCATACTCTGCAATGCCTGGCCCAGCCCAGGAATTTTGAATGTGTACTAGGAGCCATCCCTGATCTTGCAAGACTGAGCCCACAGGGGAATGACTGGACACATGGAGCAGCCCAGACTTCTTGGGAGTCTGCAGGGGTTGAGTGTTTGAGGGGAAGGCAAGGAGTGCATAGGAAGCTGCCATATACTGAGTCAGACCATTGGTCTATCTAGCTCAGTATTGTCTTCACGGACTGGCAGAGACTTCTCCAAGGTTGCAGGCAGGAATCTCTCTCAGCCCTATCTTGGAGAAGCCAGGGAAGGAACTTGGAACCTTCTGATGCTCTTCCCAGAGTGGCTCCATCCCCTGAGGGGAAGATCTTCCAGTGCTCACACTTCTAGTCTCCCTTTCATATGTAACCAGGACAGACCCTTCTTAGCTAAGGGGACAAGTCATGCTTGCTACCTCAAGACTAGCTCTCCTCTCATGAGTATGAGTTCTGTTTTTACACAGATACAGTAGGGGGGCCACATCAGCAGGGCCCCCTATAGTTGTGTGTAGTCCTGTGGAGACCCAGAGCATGAGGAGACACATGATCCCAGCACCCGGGTTAAGGGCACTTTCACACCTTCAGCTCAGCTAACAGCCAGGCTAAAGAGTGGGGTTAGGCTGGGAGGGAGCGCGGGGATCTGTGCCAGTCCTGGCACTCCAGTTCGGCTGCCCTCTCCTGATCTAGGCTGCTCATGAGAACAGCCTCAATGTCTGAATAATTGAACATCCATACAGATCTGTGTGTGCATCTGCTGTGCACAGATTGCATATGTGTTGACTAGGACTATAATAATGTGTGACTAGGACTATAGTTCCACTTTATTCTGCATTGACCAGAGCTCACTGTGTTCAGTGCTGGGCATTGCATTTGAAGAAGGACATTGATAAACTAGAATGGCTTCAGAGGAGGGCAAGAAAGATGTCTGGAAACTAAGTCCTATGAGAAACAGTTGCAGGAAGTGGCCGGGCAGAACTATGTGGGCATAGGGAGTCCTTCAGGAAACTTGGCCTTAAGCCATTAAAGGCTTTAAAAGTCAAAACCAGCACCTCGGAAAACAAAAATACTAACAACCAGTGTAGCCATTGTAGTAGTGAAATGATGTGAATCAGTTTGGCATGCTGCACTGGCTGTAACATCTGAAGGGGCTTAAAGGGCAGCCCTAAACAGAATGTGTTGCAGTAGTCTAACCATGAAGCGAGAAGGGCATGGATCATCATAGCCAGGCCTGCCTGTCCCAGGAATTGATGTAGCGAGGGCATTAGCTGAAGCTGGATAAAAGCACCCCTATAGCTGCTACTTGGGTGTCTAAGAGCAAAACTGGGCCCAGGAACAATCTGTGAACCAGCTGTTTCAGAGGGAGTGCTACCTCATCTAAAACAGGCTGGTGATCAATTCTTCGATCAGTGGGTCTCTTGCCCAGGCGTTCCTCTGTCTTCTCTGGATTTAACATCAGCTTGTTAACCTTTTTCTAATTCAAAACACCTCCAAACAGTGTTTCAGGGCCATCAGGGCCTCTCCAGCTGGACATGGCAATGAGACATAAAGCTGAGTGTCATCAGTACGTTGGTGACACCCCAACCCCAAGTCCTGGACAACCTCTGCCAGCAGTGCCATGTAGGGACAGGTTGGGACTGTGTGGGACATCATAAGCCTATGGGCACAGCATTGAGCAGTTTCTGGAACCACTGCAAAACAGTATGCCCTAAACCTATCCCTGCCAGGAGGTCCCAAAGGATATAACTGCTGCCCTGTCCAGCTGAATCAATAGGGACACACTCCCCCTTTTAGATTCCAAGCCCAGGTCATCCACTGGAGCAACTACAGCTGTTTCAGTACCAAAACCAGGCCACGATCCAGACTGAAAAGGATCCAGATAGTCAGCCTCCTCCAGAATCTTTGGAACTGGATCAGCACCACACACTCGAACACTTGGCTCCAAACAGGGTGATTAGAAGTAATTTACCCATTAGGTGGGATCCAGGGAGGGCCAGTTTAGCAGAGGGTGGAAAACTGACAGCTTGAGGCAGAACGGCACCACACCCTTTGGTAATGAACTAGCTTCTCCTACCCACTTGGCCACTTCTCCTCTGGCAGCATTTACTAGCCAGGAATGGCAGGGGTCAAGCTTCCAGTTGGATGAACCCAACAATCCAATGGTCCCATCCACATCCTTAGGTTAAATAGTTTGAAAAGAATCCACAACAAGAAGGGAAGCAGATGCTGATGGTACCTCATTTAATACTGTCCAAGGGATGCTGGATGCTATCTGCAATTCTGTCTGTCACAGTGGGCTACAGAGGAATCCTCCATCTGATTCTGTGGGTCAAGATGTAATAGGCTCTAGACCATCGGAATAGTTCAGCTGGACAGCTTTCTGTGGATACAACGGTGGCGGAGAAGTAGACCTTTTAATCACCATCATCTATAGAGTAGACCTGACATTGCGCTCTCATCTGCTGCATTTGGTCAGATTCATCTCAAGCTGTTCTCCACCATCACTTAAGCTGTCTCACCAGCTGTTTCATTGCCAATAAGCAAACCAGGGAGCCAACTACAGTAGAGAGAAGAGGCTCAGGAGTTATTGTATTGATAGCCTGGGACTTTTCTCCATTCTGGAGGTCAACAGGACTTTGGTAGAATTGCTAGCCATATTGGTAGGAAAATCCCCCAGAGACCCAGGAATCCATTTGGATTAATTCATCTCAAGGATGGACATTGTTAATAGGTCCCCCAGACTTGAAGAGTTCAAGAACCCTGGGAAGTCTAAGCCCTATCAGGTAGTGATCTGTTCATGACAATGGAGTAATAGTCATCCCTTCCACTATCAGATTACCACCCCATCACCCAGCGGAAGAAACAAGGTCTAGTGTGTATCTCAGCATGGCTGGGTGCCAATATCACCTGAGACAAGCCCATTGTTGTCACGGTGGACATGAACTACTGGACCACTCCATAAGCAGGTGCCTTGGCATGAACACTGAAACCTTCCAGCACCAACAACCTGAGGGATTCCAATGCCATGCAGAAACTATCCTGATCAGCCCTGGTCAGGATGCTGTTGTGCAGTAGGGTAGATGGTGCACCAACGGCACTTCTAACCTGTCTCAGGCACCCAGCCTAAGGAGCACACACTCCAACACTCCAACAACACACACACAATAGATAATTGTAACTCCACCTCCCAGTCCCTGCATTTGGGGCTGCTGGGAGATCCCAAAACCTGGTGGACAAAGCTGGAACAGAGCAACCTGCCTCATCCAACCAAGTCTTGGTAATAAATGCCAGATTGGACTGCTCCTCCAGGATCAAGTATTTGATGATGAAGAAGAAGAACCAATCTGGCATTCAACAGCAGCTCCTTCAGGATGCATGGATTTCCAATATGGTAGCCATAATCTGTCTGTCTGGAATAGGGCTGGACGGGGGGATTGCCTTAAGTTGGCAGGCTCTTGGTTCCCTGTGACTGCATGCTCAGATTCTGCCACAATATCTCCCTCTGCTCAAAACCCTAGCAATTGCCTTCCTGGCAACACCCGCCCCACTTCCGAAATGTAAAATCATGTTGCAAAAATAGTCGCAGATATACTGCACAATGTTGTGTGTGTGTTACACATGTGTGTGGCTGTACCATCACGCAGTGTTTGTGCAATTTTTGCATTTGTGTCAGAGCGCTATGGCACAACTATGCACTAGCTATGTTTCAGTGCACCCAGAGCGTTTTGCGGGATGTCAGCCAATGAAATGTACGTTCTTCTCATTCAGTGATTCTCAGGCTGTGTTCACACAATCACGGCAATCCTGATTAAAGAGTTAATCAGGATAGCTGAGCACTGCAGAGCTGAGTGTAAGAAACAAGCCACTGTGGTTAACCCACATTTAACCAGGATAGACAACCAGGATCCTGGTTAAATGTGGTGGCAAAGAAAAGGAAAGACAGGCACATGTCCTGTTCTTAAACCTGCCCGAGGGCTTCTTCCACACTTCCTATGCCCCTGATTGAGGGTGTATGTCTCCCCCCCAAACCATTTCTCCCCCCACATCACCCTGTTAATATACTACAAAAAAGAACCATGGTGTCTTCCCGTTCAGTGTTCACCCCAGTTGCAAGGGGCTGTTGAATTGCAAATTCCTTTTATAAGGCATTAACCCGGGAAACTTGTTGTGGACACCTGAGTTCATGACAGCCAAATGTCCCCTGAAACATCTTGTTAGGCCTTGAGCCAATCACAGCCAGAAGTTTCATCACCATAGCTATGAAACAGAAACACCCATGTTAGGATTACAAAGCGAAACACCACATTGTTTCCTATGGCACCTAAAATGACGGAAGCGACAGAGAATGTGCTGGCATTGCCGTATGGATGAGCGTCAGATTTGAAACCTGTCCTGTTTGAATTGGTGGTTGCTCCCCCGCCCCGTAATCCCTTTTTACCTACCCCCTCTTCTCCCCCCCATCTGCATTTTTCCATGCCTGTGATTGTGCAGAGGCAGAAAGGGGTTAATCTATCTGAAAAAGATGGACTCCAGTCTCCGCCAAGCTTCTCTCATTCTTCCCCACTGATGGCAATTATCCGACGCTTGGCAGCCATCCCAGAAACCTGCAGCTCTGCAATCCCGCTGCTTGGGGCCTGCTCCACAAAGCCAGCAGTCCTGAGGGGATCACTTGGTGTGATGCCCAGGAAATGACAAACAGAAAAGGTCACACATATTCCAAAAAGATATACTGCTCGGCAAATGTAATTGACATTGTGTGGATTCTCTCTCTCTCCCCCCCACCATCCCTCCTTCCGTGCCGCTAACATCTCTGTGGCGCGTAGAGACTTTCTAACATTTAGCAGATGCCGCAAACAACAGCAAAACATCAGGGTTTAAAAATAAATTAATTTTAAAAAATACCACATAGCTCACCCTCATCCCTACAGGAAATAATTTCACACTTGGATAATATACTTAGAATGTTCGCGAAAGCTAATTTGTTGTTGCCGCAGCCTTGGCTTATAAATTGGTCAAGCTTTCTGTCTTCCTTTTTCACTCCCACCTTTTAAATCATCACGATCTTCACAAAGGAAAATGCTCTTTTCCCTTCCCTTGCATCAGGCTCATGCACCATCTATGCGTGTCTCTTATGATTCTGTGTCAAGGGCTCATTTCCCACTAAACCGTGTGCTCTCAGGAAATTATACTGCAGCAATCCAATGTTATTTGGACACAGAGAGAGCCATCTGAGTCTCGGGGAGTTTTTCTGTAGCAAAATATGGACATCCTAGAAGGCATTTAGCATCCAAAACAAGACACAAGAGGTGGTGGGAAAGCAAAAAAGCAACCAAAATGGAGGAGAGAAGCTCTTTGGTGTCTGGTAATGCCTGATTCTCCTTTGTTCAGATGCCATTTTGTGAATAGCATTTAAAAACATGGTTGGATGGTTGTTCCTCCCTCTTTGCCAAATACATATGAATTGGCAGACTGGGAGGCAGAGCAAAAAGCACAAAAGCAAATGGAGAAAAAGGGAGAGAGTATACACAGTGAGCTCAACGACTAAATGGATCTCGGCAAGATTTGTCAGCCTTTTGGAAGAGCCGACAGGGAAATTTATTGCTAGGGTGATGGAAAGAATATCAAAGGTTAATACTCAGTGGCTGGTGGTGCATCAATTTTTTTTAGGGAGGGCAAAAAATCATCTTTAAAAAACGATTTGTGCACAATACAAATGCAAATGATGCATGTGGCAATTTTTGTTTTCAGAGTTGGACCATGCTATGCAAGGTAAAAGTGGGCAGATTCAAAACCATGAAGAGGAAATAAAATGTTCAAGATGTTCTCTGCTGTTGCCCTTTATGCCTGGAGCTCCTTCTCGGAACTCTGACATGGTTCCATCTGTGGCTCTTTCCCTGCAAATCCCACTTTTTTCTTTGGGCATGTTCAGATGAGCACTCTGTTTAAACCGGATTTTGGAGTGTTGGTAGAGGGGTGGTTCAGATGAACACTCCCCTCACACGATTAAGGGATGCTCTGAGAGCATGTCAGGACATCCTCCTGTGACATCAGAGTGGGCGTGCTCAGTCTGCCAGTGACCTTATCATGTGTGCTGGGTGGTTCTCATCCAAACCGGCCCAGTGAAGCCATGTACACCACTCTGGACTCCTTGGAGTAAGAGCAGGATATAAATGTGGTAAAACAAGCAAGAAAGAAATCTAGCAAACAAGTAAAATTAACCCTTTAGGCCCTGACCAAAATGAAGCCTTTGCCCAGGATTGGTTGGTGTTCCAACTGCACTTGTTCCTGGAGAGGTCTGATTTGGCCATGATGATACATTCCTTGATGACATGATGTCTGGACTACTGCAGTGTGCTCAATGTGGGGCTGTCTTTGAAATGTATTTGGAAACTACAGTTGTTTCAAGAGGCTGAAAGCAAGCTGTTGACTAATGCCAAGGTGGGTTTGGGGGGCGGAGTTGGTTTTGTTTTGGTCTTTCTATTATGTGTTAGTTTAACTATAGTTGTGTTGCTTTATTGCTCTGTATATTTGTACATTTCCTTGGGTGTCATTTTAATACATAGGAACAAGTTGCCTTCTACTGAGTCAGACCCTTGGTCCATCTAGCTCAGCATTGTCTACACTGACTGGCAGCGGCTTCTACAAGGTTTCAGGCAGGAGTCTTTCCCAGCCCTACCTGGAGATGCTGCAGGTGAAGGTGATGATGATGATAACATCTCATCCAAGGTTAGTCATTCCAAAATCAGTGCCAAGCCCTACTTTTTCTCTGAAGTAAAAGGGGCTGTGGATGGGCAGGTGGAAAGCCCCTCGGGGTCTTATGTCTTCAGACATGGTGAGTAATTGCCATATTGGAAAATGTACTGTAATGTGTCAAATCTGCCCATTGGATGTATTTTCCTACAAGTCTTAACAATGTGGAATGAAGTTGTTGGTGGCATTTTTTTTGTTTTGTTTTTTAAAAAGATAATGCCATGCTGCAAGACTGTGGTGCTGAGCTGGCGTAGTGAGAATATGAGGCTGTTCCCACAAGCAGCCAGAACTGGGCAAGGGCAGCTGAGCTTGGACTTGGCAACCCATGAGAACTGCCTGGAGCTGAGTGGCTCCAGGCGGCACCTCGGCGTCAAGCCCGCCTAGGGAGCCTGCTGGTTAGCCAAGGTTAAGGGTGCGAGCATGCCCTTAACCCAGGCTACTTGCTGGTGTGTCAGTACTAGCTGCTCCCAGCCGGCGCTGATCCAGGAATTGGCTCCTGGCCGTTGCCAGAGGGTTCCCAGCCCTCAATGCACTGCACACTCATGTGGTGCATTGTGAGATTTCTGGGACAATGCATCCTGGCCCCTGAACCTCTGTGCTGCCTGGGGTGTGTATGCCAAGCAGCTCTTCTGGATTGCCTGCAGGGAAGGCAAGCTGCTGCAGTTTTCTGTGCCACCCGCCCTCAAGCCCGCTCACGGGATCGTGAGAAAAGGGCTCTCTAAATCACTATTAATCAAAGAAATTATAAAATCATAGAACTGTTTCAGATTAGCAATTGCCTGCACAGCCAGACACAACCCAATTGATAAGTTTGTCCAGCATGGTTGGCTTTGTCATCCAAACAAAACATTGCTGTTTGTTGTTAGACCATATCATATCTGGGCTTGATCTTGCCCACTGCTTCCAATTCCTCTTGGGGGGGAAAAGAATCAAAATATATGTCCGGTTAAGAGAGGTGATCACCCTCATGCTAGACTGTTGCGTTTTGTGCAGAGACTGTGAGGATCAAATGGATAATTTAATTAACACCAAACCTGGTCAAGGAGGAAACAATGCCTTCAAAAAACCTGGTACTTTTGTCACAGTTGTGAGAACTGGAGGAAAACTGCAAAGGAACATAAGGGATAATCCTGCCCAAGTTAAAACATTTTGAAGTTTTGTTGATTTGGGTATGGGTCATGGAGCTGAGTTGAATTTTCATGAGTTTCGATTTTCAGGTTGACAGTTGCATGTTTGACAAGGGAGAATTTTTCATCAGACAGTTAAGGTGGATGAAGGCAGGGATAGGGTCAAAGTGAGGGCTGTTACCTCTTGCATAGCCTGATGGGAGGGCTTACAGAGAAGATTGATGTACATACCACGTTTTGCTTTCCTTTGGATGAGAGAGGACTGGCATCCTAGCGGTCTTTGTAATTTTTGCTTCATATGCTGATATGCAAACAGAGCACAAGTGGAGGCAAATGGAAGGCAGATCTGCTACCACACATGAGATCCAGATCTGCTACCCCACATGAGATCCAGAGAGCGGGAAACCCAGCACCCCAAGGTGCTTTCAGTCTCCCATGCTCCGCCTCCATCTCTGTCCCAAAACAGCTTCTTTTATTCTGCCACATACAGCAGCCCTCTCCCCTTAGCTGGGGTTTCTCAACTTCCAAGCAATGATAACTTCCCCATTCAAAATGCTCATAGAGCATAACTAGCTCCTAACAACCAGTTCCCATTAAAGGACATCAACTGAATATCCAAGGCCTGATAAACCAAACTAGCAATCTGACAGAGGAATGACAGGCGAGTAGCTGGGCCAGTATATAGAGGGGGAGTATATAGAGTATCGATGCGCCTCCCCTCTATATACTCCCCCCTCTATATATGGAGTATCTCTCCATATAGAGTATAGAGAAAGCAGTTGGCCTTGGAAAGTAGGCATGGAGGAAGAAAGGGCCAAGAGGAGCCAAGGTTAGTTTTGGGGTCTGGGAAAGGAGTAGGGATGTACAAATTGATTCAAGTACAAAAGATGCACCAAAGATGATGAATGAACATCTTTGTTCATTCATCAACTTTGGAGCAAAATGATGAATGACTAGAAAGTCCAATCGACTATCAACAAAATAGTGGATTTTTAAAAAACAAAACCCAGTACCCCATGGGCTTGTGGTTTTGGGGGCTGGTTGGCACCCCTTGTGCACTACATCACAACCCACTCTGGTCTACCCTGGTGCCCCCCCATGGAGTTATGGGGCTGCTGAATTCCCCATTATTCCCTATGGGAAAACGCTTAAAGACGCACAAACCTAAAAACAAAACAAAACACAAAAAAACAACCTTTAAAAATCACCCCTTCGCCCGATTTCTTTGAAATTTGGGTTGTAGCTCCCACCCATTGGGAACTACCATCCATCCCACTCTTTTGCCCCTGGAACTCCCTTTTTGCCCTGAATCAATTCAGATTCAGATTCAGATCCAAATAGAATCTGGGGTGATTCGGTGGCGGGGTGGGGGGAGATTTGGACCCAAAATAAATTGGGGGTGATTTGATTTGGGTACAAACCAAATAAAAATAAATCATTCGTGCACATCTCTAGAAAGGAGTAGGGCGGAAACAAGGAAGTAAGGAAAGGGCAGCTGAAGCCTGAGGAAAGGGGTACAAAGAGGTGACAGGCAGAGGCAATAGGACCAAAGGAAGGAAATATGAACATATGAAGAGGGGGAGGTCAGAGAGCCAGGCCCCCTCTGTTGGCCTGGCTCAGATCAATGGTCATCTGGCTCATTCCTCCCGAGAGCTGTCTTCTTGCAGCCCTTCCAGTCCAGCAAGCCAATCTCCAGAAGAGAAATGGATGGAAATTTTAATATATGTAACAATTTTCAAAAATTGATGTTGTAATCTATTTCAGGAACTCTGGTTGAAAAGCAGGATAAAAATCTAAAACAAACAAACAAATAAATAAATGCACACGTTATCCTATACTGAATCAAATTTCTGCTTCACCTACCCCAGTATTGGCAGTTCTATCTGCCAGGTTTCAGGCAGAGAAGGGTAATTTTAAAAAAACATTAAAAATAAATTTTGTGGACTGATCTCCTTAAACACCCACACATTTAATTCCACAATCATGTAGGAACTCCATGAGAAATTTCAGGGCTTTCTCCCCAGCCATTTTGGAGATATTAATATTTTTGAGTATCCTATTGATCCCTAAGGAGAAATTATGATTCAAGTTGGGAATACAGGTGCAGTTCCCCCCTAGTGGTGGCCTGTGTTCATTGCACATGTTTGTTCACTTGTAAATCTGCCCCAGTTTTCGCCTTTCAAGAGGTTTTGTGAGAGATGGGAAAGCTGTGTATATAATGGAGCTGCCATTTTGCATGGCTCAGTCAGAACCTGGGTGTGGCAATGAGTGCACCCATCTCCTCACTTTGTAGCCTTTTCCGAGACTGTCCAAGTCACCCTTTATGTGACCCTTTATTTTATTTTTGGTATACCATCTTTAATTTCTTTTTGCACAATAAAGGTCTTTTGTTGAGAGTTATTATGCACATTGCATCACTAACATATCAACTTACACCCCTTATGTTGGCAACGGGAGGAGAGGTCTATCAATGGCTACTAGTCGGAGGGCCGTGGGACACCTCCAGCCTCAAGGGCAGGGTGCCTCTGAGTACCAGTTGCAGGGGAGTAATGGCAGGAGAGAGGGCACGCCCTCAACTCCTGTCTGTGGCTTCCAGCGGCATCTGGTGGGCCACTGTGAGAAACAGGATGCTGGACTAGATGGGCCTTGGGCCTGATCCAGCAGGGCTGTTCTTATGTTCTTATGTTCTTAACGGGGGAATTTTACCTTCTATCCTGATTGGCTCTTGGGTGGTCAGATTATTATTTTATTTTATTTTATTTTATTTCATTTCATTTCATTTCATTTTATTACGTTTATATCCCACTCTTTCCCCGGGGAGCCCAGAGTGGTGTACATGGTTATGTTTATCCTCACAACAGCCCTGTGAGGTAGGTTAGGCTGAAAATTAAGTGGCTGGCCCAGAGTCACCCAGTGAGTTTCATGGCTGAATGGGGATTTGAACTTGGGTCTTCCCAGTCCAGCACTCTAACCACTACACCACACTGGCTACCACACATTTTTTCCCCTCATAGAGATGGAGGTTCTTCTTATGCTTTAATTCTAATTGGTTTGATTTGCTTATTGTCACAACTGGGCAAGCAGAGTTAGCCGGATGGGAGAAATGTATAGGGCTGGTAAGGGATTGGAAGGGGGTTCAGCCACTCTCCTTAAGGGGAGGCTGCTTTCAGACTGGCCTTTGCCAGGGACTTTGGGGGATTCCTGGTTATTTGTTTATTTATTTATTTAACCTATTTCTATACTGCCCAAAATTTGCATTTCTGGGCAATTTACAATTAAAATCATTTAAACATTAAAATCATTAACATTAAAATGAGTTAAAACCCAACATTAAAAGTATTAAAACTATGAATCCAATTAAAAGCCTGGGTGAATAATTATTTCTTCAGTGCCTTTTAAAAAGTGGCCAGAGATGGAGAGGCTCTTATTTCAACAGGGAGTGCATTCCAAAGCCCAGCAGCAGCAACGGAGAAGGTCATTCCCAAGTAGCCGCCAGACAAGCTGGTGGCAGCCACAGACTAAGCTCTTCAGATGATCTTAATGGGCGATGGGTCTCATGGTGAAGAAGACATTCTCTTAAATACCCAGGGCCTAAGCTGTTTACTAGGGCTTTGTAGGTAATAACCAGCACCTTGTAGTTTGCCCGGAAATGTATCGGCAGCCAGTGTAGCTCTTTCAACACAGGAGTAACATGGTCTCTCCGAGATGACCCAGAGACCAATCTGGCAGCTGCATTCTGGACCATCTGCAGTTTCTGGATGATGTACAAAGGCAGCCCCACATAGAGTGCACTGCAGTAATCAAGTCTGGAGGTGACCAGCATATGTGCCACTGTTCTGAGTTCATTTATATCAAGAAACGGACGCAGCTAGTGTATCAGCTGAAGCTGATAAAAAGCAACTCTGGCCATCACCTCAACCTGGCACACCAGGGAGAAGTTCGGATCGAGAAACACCAATATATGGAGGGGCTGAGGCCAACCCCAGCGGAGGATCTGGGCTTTGCCTTGATCACTCCATTTTCCCCTGCCTCATCGGTTGATCAGCTTCCGGCCAGCTGTTCAAGAATTGCAGGGTTGGGCAGGCAAGGATGTTGGGCCTGTCTGCTCACTCCCAGTTTGGCTCTGCTTGGCTGAGTTAGTTCTGTCATCTAGCTAACCATGCAAAGCCTGTTATGTTCTGTATCTAGGTGTTAGTTTGCTTAATCAAGTTGTGGCCAGGTGTTCTAAAGTAAAGTAAAGTTGTGCTGTTGAGTCGGTATCAACTCCTGGAGACCACAGAGCCCTGTGGTTGTCTTTGGTAGAATACAGGAGGGGGTTTACCATTGCCTCCTCCCACGCAGTAAGAGTTGTTCTGTGGGCTCACTTCTTTTTGTAGATTGTTACCCTCCATGCATTGCAGCATGGCCATTGTGTCTTCGAAGACTCCATTCAGTTTTCCCCCCCGCTGCCTGAAGCTCCACTTCAGAAGGACAGCTCAACTACGCTTTCCTGAAGCTGCCCCAGAAGAGAGAACAAGGTTTCTGCTTGATTTTCATGTCCGACAGCAGCTGAGGAACCTGAGGAACTCTGTGTCCCAGCACAAGGGACCCCACAAGCTGCCAACAATGAGCTCGAAAGCCTTTTGGTGTTCAGAACAGAGCAGTGACAACTCATGTCTGCATGTCTCTTTGTTTAGCAGTGGGTTGCCAGGTCTGCCGAGGCTCAGACCCTGGAACACAGGGGGTGGAATCTGGGAGCTAAAGGGTGGTGTCATGCAGATAAGGGGAGGATCCTGATGGACATGGGGGAGGGGAAGATAGCACAAATAGCAAAACATCATAGTAAAGTAAAGCGTGCCATCAAGTCAATGTTGACTCCTGGCGACCACTGAGCCCTGTGGTTGTCTTTGGTAGAATACAGGAGGGGTTTACCATGGCCATCTCCCGTGCAGTATAAGATGAGGCCTTTCAGCACCTTCCTATATCGCTGTTGACTGATATAGGTGTTTTCTGTCATCACAGTGGTAAGGTTATAGCCATTATTATACTCGTAATCCCGTAATTTTGGTGGTCATTTTAGTAGAGAGATCATGCATCCTACTTCCCTTTTACTTCTGTTACCCAAACATTGCTTGCCTTAAAAAAAAATTGGGTTTACATAAATTAAAGGAAGCCTAGCTTAGCAACTCCCTTAAAAAAAAAAAATCCAACAAACAGAAATAAAAACTGGTTTTGAGCTCTCTCTCTCTCTCTCTCTCTCTCTCTCTGTGTGCTTTTTTAAAAATACACAAAATAAAGAAATCTTTTATGGATTCAGCACACTGAATGAAACTATTCCAGACTCTTGGGTTTTATTTCCATTCAAAGTAATGATGTTGTTTCTGGCTGTGTTGAGAACTGTCATGTTATTTTTGCAGAGGGACTGGGCCAAAATGGACACTGAAAAGAAAAACAACTTTCGTACTGAAAACAAGGTAGAATATCTAATACTTATGTTCAATTAAGCAAAAAACCTTTGGGTTACAGGGATAGTTATGGGTGTGGCAGCTCCAACTGAGCTCCAGAAAGTGAAGAAATTCAGTGCACCATGATGTTCATGCCATGGAGGCAGGAGAGCCAATGCTCAGTCTGAGATATTGTAGTGGTCTACTAAATAATCACCATGGAGGCACAATTTTGCTAGGTTCTACATGCTCCAATCTACTACCTGCATAAGCTGGTGGTAACAGTAAAAGCTGGGGACTGGTGTTACAGCAATATTTAAGAAGAATTTGGTAACACATGCCTTTTCTGAAATCTGGTGTCAAAGAGATGATCAAATTGAAAGCCCTAGAGGGCCAAAATGAGCCCCCTGGCCCAATTAACTCATTGCTACCCCATGTAAACAGAGAATTTATTTCATAACATACTTAAAATACTTCTGTGCTGTTCTTGACAGAGAAGCACTGCTTTGAGCTTGAGGGAGAGAAAGGAAAAAATACACACCAAGCAACAATGCACCAGCTGGAAAATTAGCTCCAGAATACCTGCACGGTCCTTCTTGGTCTCTGGCCACGCCCCTCTGTGTGTGACATCCCATGCAGAGGAGCGAGGCCAGCGACCTGGAAGGGCTGTGCAAGCTCATTTCCCAGGTGTGCTCATTGCTGGGTGCATGTTGTAAAACACATGCAGCCTGCAATGACCTTGGCTGGGAAAAGAGGGACAGCCAGAGCTCAGGGGGAGGAGTGAGGGGAGAGTAAGGCAGCCTCAGTAGCTGGGCAGCTTGGGTTCTTTGAACCCATATACCCTATTGTAACTCTGCCCCTGCCTTTGGGCCCCCACGCCCCACCACAGCTCATCCTAACTGGTAGTGATAGTGCCTGAATATCACTTGCCTATCTTCACTGATCTTCTCATCAAGGACACCCCTGAAACCTCCAGGGGTTTCTATCCCAGCTAGAACATGGCGTGAAAAATCTCTGCTCTGGACTCTGGAGTACTGTGGCCCTGAAATTATACAAGTTGTCCATAAGTTGTATATTATGAAAAACTGGTGCATAAGTGGTTTGTAAGGAAAAACGGGGAACATTAGCAGACATTTTGTCTGACTGTAGCTAAAATCACAGATGGTACAAGGGAAGGAAGCCAACTTGGAGTCATAGAAGCTATCTTAGATCTGTTCCTCTCTCCCCTCCACCTCCGTGCTGGCATTCACAGATTGAGTAAGAGATCATGTAAAGGCAGCTTGAATTGCAAGTGTGGGTAGGATACATGGAAGAAATTTCCATCTTCCAGTAAAGACTTTCTAAATAGCTTAGAGGACAAATCTATACAAAAATTAATTCTGGTCTAGGTTAAAAAAAAATCTTCCTGGAAGCGTTTTTAAATTTTATTTTAAATAATGACAAATATGCAAAGAAGTGATTGACAAAACCATAGCTCTGTAGTTGAATGTGTGTAGGAGGAAAGGAAAGTGTGATAGGGAAGGTGGGTGGACTTTTAGTGAAAGTAAGCATAACGATATTATCTGTTACATCCTCATTCACTTTGGTTGATGGGCAAAATACTCTCTGAACAGGATTGATGGCTATTTGTCAAAATAACATCTAATGTTGTTAGCATAGTACCCACTCAGTCGTCTGCTTGATGGTGAATCGCCTGCTTTGCAGACAGAGAAGGTCCCAAATTAAATTTCTGATATCTCCATTAAAATAAGTCTCAGGTAGTCAGACTGGGGAAGGCTTTGGAAAGCTGTTGCCAATCAGAATAGATAGTACAGGTATGGACCCACAACAAAATCCCTGGTGTACATATGTTTCCTGAGCATGGTGAAAGTTTTAGGCACTGGTGACTGTCTTGAAGGAGTATTCTTCAAACTGAGATTTCCCCCTGCTCCTTTTGTTCAAGTCTTCCTTCCCCATGCCATACCACTGAGTTCAATTAGCTCCACCCACCTGGTTGTGCGTTAACTGATCTTTGAGTTGGCGAACATTCTGCTCCATTGGGTTACACTGGGCTACCTTTGGGATGTTCTCTCTCTCTCTCTCTCTCTCTCTCTCTCTCTCTCTCTCTCTCTCTCTTAAGTGTTTCTTCTTCAGATTTTTGTGAGACTAACATATTTGTTGGTTATCTGCTGGTACTTCCCTCTCACCCACAGGTGCTCTGGTTCATAAGGACCATAACTTTCAGCTTTTTCAGAAATAGCTATGAGATTAAGCTTGATGAATGAATGACTTGACTCAGTATAAAGCAGCTTCATGTATTCAGACCAGAACTCAGCTAAACTTTGGCCTTCTTTGTGCATTAGGTTTCTGGTACCCAGTTAACTTAGGGCACTGTCAAAAAATCTTAGGCCTGGTATACATCTGTGGCAGAATGGGCTGGGGAAAGGCAGAAGAGCAGGGATGTGCACAAAATGGATTTTGCATTCTGTTTTGAACTCGAAATGAAATGCAAATGACTTAAACCTTTCATCAAAAACAGCAGTCAAGCTGTTGAACAATTTGAAATGTTTTGAGTGTTCCAGCCAAAGGGAACAATGGGGAAACTTGAAGCACCCTATTGTTCCCCATGGGTAGCTACTAGGGAGACCAAAGTGGGCTGTGTGGTAGGGCATGAGGTGTGGTAGACCTGCAACCCAACCCCCAAAAGAAATGTAAATTTTCACAAAAGATCCTATGGGGATTTGGGGGGGGGGAGGTTAAAAATGTGTTAAAAATCACCCACTTGCCCATTTCTTTTGCGGGTTGGGTGGTAGGTAGCACCCCTTGTGCCCTACGACATGGTTGTGTCCCTACCACACTTTGGTGACCTAGGAGCTACCCAGGAAGAACAATGGGGTGTTTTGAGTTTCTCCAGTGTTTGTTTGTTTGTTTGTTTATTTATTTATTAAAACATTTTTATACTGCCCAAAACTTACGTCTCTGGGCGGTTTACAAACAGTGTTCCCTATGGCTGGAATAAGCTGCACTCACAGAGTGTATACACACAAGTTTCACATTGCAATTTGCAATGCATTTTGCAACTCTGCCTTGAAAAACACTGCAGAAGCACGCAGCAGAAGGGAATCTGTCCCTCCCAACATTTCAAACACTGTCCAAACATGGCCAAAAAAGAATCCACTGCCCGTCACAGTGCCAGCGCTGCAGTAACATCATTGGCACAAGTTGCCAATGGGGGCACAGTTGCTCATGACATCACTTGATTTGCATAACAACAAGCCAACCAAGAAGCAATGAGGTTGCAAACCAGTCGGAAGCCAGTGCCAGATAACCAATTAGCAAGGGAAAAACAGGCCTCCAAAATGATGCTCGAAACATCGAAACTTTTGATTGAAATGAGGCTGTTCTGCTCCAATCTTGAAACAAGCCCTTTATTTAGAGGGTGTTCTGATGTGCCCCCCTGCTGTCAAATATTTGGCCCACAATCTTGCTGCAGTTTTATTGAGAGAACATTGCTGTGAGTACAGTGAGGGAGGGGTTAAGCCATCACCGGCCCGGGGAAGCTGGCCGGCAAAGCCAGAGAGAGCCGAGCACAATCAACATGCCCCACCCCTGGAATCCCAGCCAATGGTGACCGTGTGAGTGCCATGCTAATGCCATGTCTTCAGTCCGGTGATGCAAGAAGCATGTGAGTGCCTGGATCTGCCATGGTGGCTGGGGAGCAGGGAAGGGCTCTCCTCTCCTGGAACCAGAGGTCGGTGGACTGCAGTTGGACGAACTTCTGTGGTGCGATTTACAGTTTAAAACTGAAAACAAGGGGTCGGCACGTCTGGTTTCCTGTTATGTCTGAATTCAACCTTTGTTTTAAAGTGCAGGCCTCAGTCTCATAGTAGGTGTCCCATCCAGTTGGGCCCTCAGATTAATATTTATTCAAAATGTAATGAGGTTATATTAAATGTTATGTGGATCTTATCCTGCAGTGCAGCTGTGTGTGTAAAGAGCGATGAGTTGTGCAGTTTGCTAGTGCTACTTATTTGGGGAGGGGGTCACACAATGCTGACTGCTTTTCTGTTTGATGTTTTTGTTGCTGTTGTTTGTAAAACCTTTTAAATTTGGAGAAAGGCATTACTGTATGTACCCAGCAAAGTACGGTCCCAATTTTTCTTTAAAAAAACAAAACAAAAAACACAACTCATTTGAAATAACGTCCCAATATCCTGAGGAGAGGAAGAAAATATGTACAAAAACACATCAACAGCAGCTTGGAGATTTGATGGACAGTGGGGGACCGATTGCAACCAACTGCTGCTGGTGCGGATGCGCTTGGAGACGGAAGCATTTCCAGTTGAAGAGCAGCTCCACATTTGTGCACCAGTGTTTCATGCGGCAAATATGTAAAGAGTATAATCTTTTGCTCTTGGACCCCCACCCCACCACCTTCCACCTGCCTGGGATCGCGGCTATGGTGATTGCTGTTGGTGCAGCAGGTAACACCTCTCCCATTCCAGGCCGCCATTGCTGGGTGTGGGTGGGGAAATGACACGGGTTATCCTGCAAGGGGCATCGCTGTGTTAGGTATATAAACACTAAGTAATTTGGGTGGAGAGCCATGCTCGATTGGAGGGGGTGCTGCTGGGGTGATGTGCCACAGCACAGCCCTGTGTGGTGCATACCCGTGTTTCTCCGTGGACGGCTGCCAGCTTGGCTGGAGTGATGAGACAAGTGCAGCTGTGAGTGAGAGTGCCTCCCCACTTCCCAGCATCCCCATCCCTTTCCCCTCTGAATCGGGGGAACACGTCCCTGTTGCCAGGCAGAATGGGGAAGAGAGGGGAGGGTAGCAGGGGTGTGGCGCTGTGGCCAAGAGCTGGCCAGTGAGAGCTGTGGCATGCATAGAGCAGCCAAGTCCCTGGGCAGGCCGGGGCAACTGCGGTGTGCATAGAGCATCCAAATCCACCGCTATGATTGCGGTCCCAAGATCAGCACAAAGCCGCAGTTATGCAGTGTCTGGGTTTGGACATGACCCTTCGGCAGCCAAACTGGAGGTCTTGGCATAAGGGGTCCCAACCCAGATCAGGACTGCAGTAGTGGGGAAGGGTGGGGCTTCATTGCACCCAGGAGAAAAGCCCCCTTTGGTGCCAATGGGAGCTTCCCTTCCTGGGGTAATAGCAGCTTCTGGGAGCCTGATGCTGAGCAGGAGCATGGTAGGGCAAAGAGTAAAAGCCCTCTCCCCTCACTGTCGTCCCGATCTGGATTAGGGCCCCACATGGCTGATGCTTACATTTTAAATGCACCCAGCAGGCATGTGGGCTGACAACCCACGCTCATCAGGCCTGTAACATCGCATGTGTGCAAGTTACACAGATTGCACAAACACAAAAACTATGAACATGAATGACGGAAGAGTAAGCCCATAATTTCTAACAGGCTTACTCTTGTGTGTTGTCATTCACACAATTTGCATAAAAAGTCATCAAGAACAGTAATATGGTATTTCACAGAGCTGGTATCTAAAGCTAGTGGTGCCCATACCGATTGGGGTCTAATACAACAAAAATATGACATAAGAGTCAACCTCTCCCTCATTGGAGTCATCCAAAGTGGGGAAAAGATGGGAGTTGTACCACTGCCTACCTTCTGTTTCAGCTTGCTGATAATTAATACGTTAAAACAATCTCTGAAGACAACTGTGACTGCTTGAAAACACAGTCCGGGGTGATTTGACAAAATATGGATGCTTCCCCCACATTGCTGTTGTCCGTCACTTATTACTTGCCTAATAAATACTTTAATTACATTTAATAAATAATGTATCCTGGCTCGACGAAATGGTAATTCTTTTAAATTAATTATTAACCGCACGCAAAAAGGTTTATTGCAAGTACCACGAAAGGAAATTTCTGCCTTTAATCTAATGTGATCATTCATTATGCACAGTAAAGCCTCCATTTGCATATTATTAGCGAGGTAACCTTTAGCCTTCCCAGCAACAATTACGAGGGGTCTTAATGCTGAAAAGCATTAGTGCTCTTGGTTCGGCTCCCAATTCTAACACGAACAGCATTGTTTATGGCCTTCTGCCAGCTGCTTTATAACAAAAACATCTCCCTAATATACTACAATGACAACATGTCCAGTAAATGTATTATGTCAAGTTTTTAAAGGTGGAGCTGCAGATGGTAAATTGATGGGAAGCAGTAAATGTGAGGCTGTTTAATCCCCTTGAGGGCTGAGCAGTAAAATAATCCCAATAAGGTTTAAAGCAAAAACCGCTTAATGGTCTTTGAAGTACCGGATTGCCCTGCAGAAGTTTGATTATGCTTTGCCAATTACAGAGATTCACCACTGGCAGTTTTCCATATTCCTCTGTCAGTTACACACATCTCAAAGGGCAGAAACACAGTTAGAGAAGTCACATGGTACACCAAGGGCAATGTCAGGTTTCAGGGGGTCCTCAGCAAATTATCCTCCATGGACCACCTCCTACCAGGATGGACCTCTTGAGACTTTCTCCATCACCACTTCACAAAGACTCTGGAATAATCTTATAGAGCAGGAGTGGGGACTTCTGAATGCCCTTGCTTCTCAACATCTGTCCATAAGAACAGCTTTGCCAGATTCAAGCCCAAGGCCTAACTACCTAGTTCAGCATCCTATTTCACACAATGGCCCAACAGATGCCTCTGAGAAGCCCACAGGCAAGAAGTGAGGGCATGCCCTCTCTCCTGCTGTTGCTCCCCTGCAACTGGAATTGAGGGTCATCGTGCCTCTGAGGCTGGAGGTGGCCTACAGCCACCAACTACTAGCTATTGATAGACCTGTTCTCCATGAATTTGTCTAAGACCCTTTTAAAGCAATCCAAGCTGGTGGCCATCAATACATCCCATGGCAAAGAATTCCATAGATTTAATGATGCACTGTGTGGAAAAGTACTTCCTATTGTTGATCCTAAATTTCCCAAAATTCAGCTTCATGGGATGACCCCTGGTTCTAGTGTTGTGAGAGAGGGAGAAAAATTTCTCTCTGTCCACTCTCTCCACTCCATGCATAATTTTATACACCTCTATCATGTCTCCTCTTAGTTGCCTCTTTTCCAAATTAGAATGCCCCAGATGCTGTAGGCCTTATACGGAAGGTGCCCCAGGCCCCTGATCATCTTGGTTGCCCTCTTCTGCACCTTTCCCAGTTCTACAACATCCTTCTTAATATACGGTGACCAAAACTGTAGCACTCTAGATGTGGCCACACCATAGATTTGTATAAGAGCATTATAATATTAGCATTTTTATTTTCAATCCCGTATATATGTATGTATGTATTTCATTTCATTTCATTTCTATACCGCCCTTCCAAAAATGGCTCAGGGCAGTTTACATTAAAACAACACTAAAATCAATTAGCTGTTAAAATTGAAAACTGTAAAAACAACATAAAACCATTATTAAAACAATTAAAACAGGTTTTAAAACCCTAGAAAACCAGGCCAAATCTTTACGGTTTAAAAACAGTTTAAAAACCCTGGAAGGCCAGGTCAAACAAATAGGTCTTAAGGGCTCTCCTGAAGGCCAATAATGATTTCTGCCCGGAGTGCATTCCACAGCCCAGGAGCAGCTACAGAGAAGGCCTGCCTCTGAGTCACCACCAGACGTGTTGATGGCAAGTGAAGACAGACCTCGTCATATGGCCCTAATGATGGAATTAATGACCCTAGCATGGAATTGGCCTTTTTCACAGCTGCTGCACACTGAGTCAACACTTTAGATGAGCTGTCCACCTCAACCCCAAGTTCTCTCTCCTGGTCAGTCATCAACAGCTCAGATCCCTTCAGCATATATGTGAATTTAGGGGGGTTTGCCCCAATATGCATCACGTTACACTTGCTTACATTGAACCGCATATGCCATTTTGTCACCAACTCCCCCAGTTTGCAGAGATCTTTTTGGAGCTCTCCTCACAATCTGTATTGGATTTCACTACCCACAGTAGTTTAGTGTCACCTGCAAATCTGGCCACTTCACTGCTTACCCCAACCTTTTGATCATTTATGAACAAGTTAAAGATCACTGGTCCCAGTTTTGATTCCTGGAGGACTCCACTACCTAATTCCCTCCATTGAGAAAACTGTCCATTTGTTCCTACCCTCTGTTTCCTGTCTTTCAACCAATTATTGATCCACACATGAACCTGTCCCCTTATCCCATGACTGCTAAGTTTACTCAAGAGCCTTTGGTGGGGAACTTTGTCAAAAGCTTTTTGGAATCCCAGGTATACTATGTCAACCAGATTACCTTTATCCACATATCTCTTGACACTCTCAAAGAACTCCAAAAGGTTAGTGAGGCAAGACTTTCCCTTGCAGAGGCCATGCTGGTTCTCCTTCAGCAAGGCCTTTTCTTCTATATGTTTAACAATTCCATCCTTAGTTATGCTTTCCATCAGTTTACCTGTCACTGAAGTCAAGCTAACCAGCCTGTAATTTCACAGATTCCTCCTAGATCCCTTTTTGAAAACTGGAGTTACATTGGCTACTTTCTGGTCCTTTGGTACAGAGCCTGATTGTAGGGGCAAGTTACATACTTTTGGTAGGATATCAGCAATTTCACATTTGAGTTCATTCAGAACTCCTGCGTGGATACCATCTGGCCCTGGTGATTTGTTAATTTTTAGTTTTTCAAAACAGTTGAGAATATCTTCCCTTGTTATCTCAAATTGGACCAGTTCTTCAGCTTCTAAACCAGAGAAGCTCAGTTCTAGAAAGGGTATATGGTAAGTATCCTCCACCATGAAGACAGATGCAAAGAACTCATTCAGCTTTTCTGCAATCTCCGCGTCCTCCTTAATAACCCCTTTCATGCCGTTATCATCTAAGGGACCAACCTTCTCCCTGGCAGGTTTTCTACTTCTGATATATTTAAAGACATTCTTGTTATTCCCCTTGACACTTCTAGCTATATGCCCCTCAAACTCTCTCTTTGCATCCCTTATTGTTTACTCCCATTTCTTTTGCCAGAGTTTATGTTCCTTCCTGTTCTCTTCATTTGGGCAGGACTTCTATTTTCTGAAGGAAGTCTTCTTCCCTTTTATAGCTTCCCTGACTCCACTTGTTAGCCATGCTGGTGACCTCCTGAACTTGGTGGCACCTTTCCTCCTTCTTGGTATATATTCCAACTGAGCTTCTAGTATTGTGGTTTAAAATAAGTTCCATGTTTTTTGGAATGATTTGGCCCTCCTGACTTTCCCTATCAGCTTCCTTTTAACCAGTCCCCTAATTTTTGAGACGTTTCAGTGTTGGACTTCCTTGACAACTCTCCACTTGCATATATGCTGAATTGGATCACACTATGGTCACTGTTCCCCATGGTTCTGCAACTCTGACATCTCACACCTAGCCCTGGGCATCACTTAGGGTTAAGTCCAAGGTCACCATCTCTCAGGATGGTTCTGCAACTAACTGTTCTAAGGCATAATGAGTGGTAAAACCCTGGTGGCGCAGTGGTAAAACTGCTGCCCTGTAACCAGAAGGTTACAAGTTCGATCCTGACCAGGGGCTCAAGGTTGACTCAGCCTTCCATCCTTCCGAGGTCGGTAAAATGAGTACCCAGAATGTTGGGGGGCAATATGCTAAATCATTGTAAACCGCTTAGAGAGCTTCCAGCTATAGAGCGGTATATAAATGTAAGTGCTATTGCTATTGCTATAATGATTTAGCATGTTTAGAAATTTGGCCTCTCTTTCATTACCTGAATGTGAATTTACCGAATCTATGTGTGGGTAGTGGAAGGCACTCATTATTTCTATCTGTCTCTCTTTGATGCCTCTCTTACTTGCTTCTCCAACTCCAGGTCACTCTCAGAGTTTTGATCTGGGGGGCGATAGCATGTCCCTAGTAACACATTTCCTTTCAGTCATACATAACAATTAAGGATGTGCAAACTGATTCGGGTACAACTCGATTTGTATCTGAATCTAGCTGATTTGGGTGATTTGGAGACAAAACAAATCACCCCTGTGGTCCATTGGCTAGATTCGGGTACAAATCGAATTGTGCCTGATTCAATTCAAATTGATTTGAGATTCAGATCCTGCCTATTAATTCCCACAGATTCCCAGCTTTCATTTTTTTTTATAGCTAAACTCTAACCCCTGTAGAAGTGGAGTTATGGCGCAAAAGGTGTGGTCACTATTTCTCAAGTGTTTGGATTCTTTGGTGTATAATAACTTTCCCTCAATGAATCCCTATGAGGATTCATTACACACCTTCATTTCTTCTAGTCATTTTGACTTTCTTTTCGACAGTGCCAACTGTCAACTGCCATGTGCCAACTACACTACACTCCCACCTGCAAGGTAGTGGGGGGTACTACTCAGTTTATGTTCTAGGATTTTTTCAAGTGTTTAGGCTCTATGGTGTCTAATATCCTTTCCTCATAATGAATACCTATGAGGATTCATGACACACCAAAGAGTCTAAACACCTCAAAAATTCCTAAAATAAAAACTGAATACCCAGTGGCATGTGAGTTGCAGGGTAGTTGGAACATGGGATGCCACTAATTCCCCACCCGTACCTGCAAAGCAGTGAGGTCAAAATGAACAGGAGAAATGAAGGTGTGTAATGAAGACACCAAAGAATAAACACTTCAAAAATACCTAAAAAATAAACTGAGCACCCCTCTGTGTGTGTGTGTGTGTGTGTGTGTGTGTGTGTGTGTGTGTGTGTGTGGCGGGAGAGTGTAATTGACATATGGCAGTTGACAGTTGGCACTGTCCAATAATGGTCAAACTGAACAGAAGAAATGAAGGTATAATGAATCATAGGGATTCATTATGAAGAAAAGTTATTAGACACCAAAGAATCTAAACATTTCAATATTCCTAAAAATTAAAATGAGTACCCCACTGCCTTGCAGCTGGGGGTGGGGTGTAGTTGACACATGGCTGTTGAGAGTTGGCACTGTCCAGTGACAGTCAAAATGAACAGAAGAAATGAAGGTGTGCAATAAATCCTCATAGGGATTCATTATGATGAAAAGTTATTATACACCAAAGAATCCAAACACTAAAAATAATTACTGCACATTTTGCTCCATAACTTTGTTTCCTATAGTGGAAATGTTCAAAATCAGTAAAAGACATTAGAAAAATCATTAAAAATCTATGATGTGTCTCACTGTCTTGAAATTTGGGTGGTAGGTTGCAACCATGGGGACCTACTCACCACCCAAATTTGGTACCCCTAGGACCCTGTTAAGTGGTCCGAATTGGCCCAAATCCAAATCAAAGCAAATACAAATCAAATCTCTGGTGACTTGGAGGGGGTAGATTTGGATACAAAACAAATCGAATCAAAAAATTTGATTTGTGCACATCCCAATAATGATTCTGTGGAGGACTCCAGTCCATCCACCTAGGTTTTCTAACCTGTTGGAATTTATCCCTTCTTTAATATATGGTGCTACTCCTCCTCTGATCCTCCCCTCCCTGTCCCTTCTGTAGAGTTTATATCCAGAAATAATAATGTCCCAATGGTTTTCACCATACCACCAGGTTTCTACTATGCCCACACTATATCCATATTTTCTTTAGTAACTAAGCATTCCAGCAAACCCATCTTCACTTGGAAGCTTCTTACACTGGTTTATAGATACCTATATCACAAGTCTCTTACTTGGTGTGGGTATGTACTATCTCTCTTACGATCATTTGGTAAGCCCTGGTATCCCTCAGGGCTCCGTATTGTCCCCGATGTTTTTTAACATCTACATGAAACCGCTGGGAGAGATCATCAGGAGATTTGGTGCAGGGTGTTATCAGTAAGCTGATGACACCCAAATCTTTTTCTCCATGTCAGCATCATCAGGAAAAGGCATAACCTCCCTAAATGCCTGCCTGGAGGCAGTGATGGACTAGATAAAAGGTATCAAGCTGAGGCTGAATCCAGACAAGACGGAGGTACTTATTGTGTGGGGTAGGAACTCGGGAGATGATTTTGATCTGCCAGTTCTGGATGGGGTCACACTTCCTTGGAAGGAACAGGTACACAGTCTGGGGGTGCTTTTGGACACAAGTCTCTCCCTGGTGCCCCAGATTGAGGCAGTGGCCAGAGGTGCCTTTTATCAGCTTTGGCAGATACACCAGCTGCATCCATTTCTTGAGATAAATGACCTCAAAACAATAGTACATCTGCTGGTCACCTCCAGATTGGATTACTGCAATGTGCTCTATGTGGGGTTGCCATTGTACGTAGTCCAGAAACTGCAGTTGGTCCAGAATGTGGCAGCCAGGTTGGTCTCTGGGTCATCTTGGAGAGACCATATAACTCCTATCCTAAAAGATCTACACTGGTTGCTGATAAGTTTCCGGGCAAAATACAAGGTTTTGGTTATAACCTATAAAGCCCTAAACAGCTTGGGCCCTGGATATTTAAGAAAATGCCTTCTTTGCTATGAACCACAACACCCTGTGAGATCATCTGGAGAGGTTCGTCTGCAGTTGCCAGCGGCTCGTCTGCTCAGGGACGGGCCTTCTCCATTGCTGCCCTGAGGTTTTGGAACACACTTCCTGCTGAAATAAGAGCCTCCCCATCTCTTACAACTTTTTAAAAGGCAGTCTAGATGCATTTGTTCACCCAGGCGTTTAATTAGCTATTGGTTTAATTGTGTTTTTAATAGTTTTAATGTTTTAAATTTTAATTGTAATGTTTTAATCTCTTTATTTGTTGTTTTTTATTGTTTTGTTGTTAACCGCCTTGCATTTTGGGCAGTATACAAATGTGTTAAATAAATAATAAAATAAATAAATCTGACCTTTTTGGCCAGCTGTCATGTGTTACCTTCTACTCAACTCCTGGCTCTATCCTGTCCCATTCTGGTTTATCCAAAACATGTGCTCCCTCACACCTTAGGGGATTTTTCTTGCCAAACCAGATACCACCCAGTCCCTGCTGGTAATATCCCAGGCATCTTTTTAAAAGCTGCTCTGCGACATTCTTGATTTTAAGTACCAGCAGTCTGATTCCATCGTGGTTCAAGTCGAGCCCATCCCTTTTGTACAGGCTTCGCTTGCTCCAAAATGTATTCCAATGCCTGACCAATTTAAACCCCTTCTCCCTGCACCACTGTCTCTTCCACGCATTCAGACCCCTCAGCTCTGCCTGTCTTGCTGGCCCTGCATGTGGAACAGGTAGCACTTCAGAGAATGCTACCCTGGGTGTCTTGGAATTCAGTATGATACCTAGCAGCCTAAATGTTATCTTCAGGACCTCCCAGCTGCATTTCCCAACATTGATGGTGCCAACGTGCACCATGACAGCTATCTCCTCCCCAGCACTGCCTAACAACCTACCTAGATCCGCAACCTTTGCACCAGGCAGGCAAGTCACCGTGCAGTCTACACACAGGTCACAGACCCACCTCTCTATGCCCCTAATGATTGAATCACCCACTACTAGGAGGCCCCACCCCTTGGAGAAGTATCCTCTATGCAAGAGGATATGGGTGCATCACCCAAGGAAGGAGTCCCTGCTAAGCGAGCCTTTTCCTCTTCTTCAGATCAACATCCTCCTTCCCCGAGACCTTCATGACAGCAGAAGCACCCTCATCCTAGGAATGGGATGCCTCTATCACATCCCTGAGGCTCTCATTCACACATCTCTCTGCCTCCCTGAGCTTCTCCAGGTCAGCCACTTTGGCTTCGAGGCAGCTAACATGTTCTTTCAGAATCAGGAGCTCTTTGCCCCGAGCACGCACCCAGGACCTCTGCCCATCAGGCAGTTAGTCATATATGCAACACTGTGCAATACAGTAAAGTACCCCCTCCCCTGCTGGCATTCTGCCTTCATAACTGGTTTGATTGGCTATTTAGAATATACTTGAAACTACGTTTCAGGTGCAGTTGCCAGCTAATTAAAAGTTTTAAACTTTGTTCTCCAAGGAAATTAAAGGCATTGTGTAGTATTTAACTTATCCTCATGCTGTGTGTCTCTGTGTGATGAAGGGGGACCATTTTTGTGCCTCCCCACTGAGTTTCCCTCCAATCTCCTGCTAAACTCCCGCAAAACCCCTTCAATATCTGTTTGCAAACTCCTGTTAGCAAATTACCTTGGAGCAAAGTTCCTCTGGTCTGAGCAAGATCTGTTGGCAAACTGAGTCACCTCAGGCATGTGACCCCTCCAACAAGCTGAGTCACTCCCCTTGAACTAATCCCCCACTCAGGCTAACTGGAATTACTCTGTCAAACACACACACTTCCATCCAGCCAGAAATGAAAGCTTAGAAAATTACTAGCTCTAATAAACCTAGCTTGTTCTTTCCCCTTGGTTTTCCTGTTGGTTGGTTGGTTGGTTAGTTGATTTGTTTGTTTGTTTGTTTGCTATGTTTCCTTGTTTGATATCTTCTTTAGGAGAGAAATGCGAAGCCTGTTGCCCCCTTTGTCTTCAAGATCTGCCGGCAAACAGTAGGACTGTGCAATTCTTCGAATTCCCCGCTGAGCACTGGAAAAAACTACACCTCCCAGCTCTCCCGGTGCACCTTCCAAGAAGGCACGGAAACACAACAGAGCACCCTGCTCTTTATGGGGCCTTGGAACTGGTCAGTAGTCAGTTTGGAAGCTGGGTCCTGCAGGGAGGTGAGTACTGGGAACACTCGGGTCCAGGCAGCACCAGTAGGGTTGTGGGCACTATTCAACTATTTGAAACTGACAAAGTTTCAAGAACTTTTGATTACGTTGATGCCCTCTAAGCTATGGATATGACTCTTTGACTATTGACTCCTTGAAGATTGTATAGTTTTTATTACATGATCAATAATGTATTCATTGGGAGGACTGGTAATCAGAAGTATGAGGTCTTGACCATTGTTTATCTTTCCTTTTTAATTATCTGTAATACCATATATAATTTCTGTATCTTGGAAATTCAGTTGTTAATCATGTTTTATACTTTTCTATTGCAAAAATAAAAAAAACTATATTTAGAAAAAGAAAAAGAAACTGAAGAAGTGCACAGTTCTAGTAAAGTTCAGAACATTACTACTAAAGCTACTAAAGCTAATACTACCACTACTACTACCATCACCACCACTCCTACTCCTACTACAAAGATTTATATACCACTTTTCAAAAATTTCAACAAGGAAATTATCAATGTGGTTTACATAGCAAAAGGTATAAGGAAAATGTAGTAGCAGCTGGTACAGGGGTGGTAGTCATAAATGAGCCACTGATGCAGCCTGCTCCTGTTCCCACTCTCCTCTCCCCACCCCAGCCACCTTGCTCTGGGGAGAGGAGACCAGGAATGAGCCATACTTGCAGTTTTCTAACTTCCCCCTGTCCTGCCCATACTGTCCGCTGCTGAGAAAATGGTTCCCTGTCTGCAAAGGACCCACAGCCTTTAACTCACACATTCACACACATGGCACCAGGAGCAGCTATTGTAGAGATGCTGTACTGGGTTGAATAGAGGCAGTTGCTCTGCCCCTGCTACACCGCTCATTGAAGTTTGAGCCCCACCGCCCATTGAGGTCATCTGAGGAGGTCCGTCTCCAGCTACCGCCAACCCGTTTGGTGGCTACACAGAGAGGGGCCTTCTCAGCCGCTGCCTCAAGATTGTGGAATGTGCTCCCTGCTGAGATATGACCCTCCCCATCTCTGGCAATTTTCAAAAAACACCTGAAAATTCATCTTTTCACCCAAGCTTTCCCAGCTTTTAAAAACTGTCTGTTTTTAATTCTATGGCTGTTTTTAAATTGTTGCATTGTTTTAACTTATATATGTGTTTTAATTGTTTTTATGTTAACCGCCCAAAGACGAAAGTTTGGGCGGTATAGAACTTCAATCAATCAATCTATCAATCAATCAATGTGAGAGAATCACCACTTTGAAAGGTGCCCCTTTTCATATTAGAAGGGGTTGTTAGTGGGATGTGTGTGTGTGTGTGTGTGTGTGTGTGTTGGAAGGGCACTTTTCTTCTGCAATTGATTTGTCCTGATGCATGAAGATTTGCAAGTTTCTCAGAAGTGGGAGGTACTCTTCCTACCAAAAAAATAAAAAATAAAATCCCTCCTCCTTTCCCAAGGAGGGAAACAGAATTACTAGCAATATATATCCCCATTCAATTATGTGTTCGAACAAATAAACCCCCGACATTATACAGATGTTGCGCAGTCTCCAAATGCAAATATTGTAAACCTGAACATGATTCAACCAATTTTCTATAAGGCAAATAAATTTAATTCGCTTGGTGTCTCATCATCTTAAAGCCCCTTCAGGGATAATCAGTGACATTACAGTTCTCTGAAGTCCTTTCTAATGTGTAATATGCTACTGGCTACTTTATAGCTAATATACATGTGGCAAGCAAACAAATTGTCCCACAGTGATTTCCTTTCTGCTGAAGCGATTTCCCCATTAATATGAAAGTGGCGGGGGTGGGGGGTAGATTTAAGGAGCATCAGTATGGGGAGTTGGTGTTGCAGAGGGGCCTTCACTCAGTGGTACAGCACCTGCCTTGCATCCCAAATTTAATTCCCAGCATTTCCAGCTAAAGGATCTCAGTTAGCAGGCCTAAGTAAAAAGGTCACTGCCTGAAGGCTTGAAGAGCTGCCGTCAGCCAGAACCTAGCTAGACAGGGTAGAGCTCTGGGTTCATGAAGCAAGGAGAGAAGAGCTGGTCTTGTGGTAGCAGGCATGACATGCCCCCTTAGCTAAACAGGGTCCACCCTGGTTGCATATGAATGGGAGACTAGAAGTGTGAGCACTGTGAAATATTCCCATTAAGGGGAGGAGCTGCTCTGGGAAGTGCATCTAGGTTCCAAATTCCTTCCCTGGCAGCATCTCCAAGATAGGGGTAAGAGAGATGCCTGCCTGCAACCTTGGAGAAGCTGCTGCCAGTCTGTGAAGACAATACTGAGCTAGATAGACCAATAATCTGACTCAGTATATGGCAGCTTCCTATGTTCTTATGTTCCTAAGGTGAGGCAGATGCACCAGGTGGTGGATTGTTGGGGCATCAGCAGGTCAGTGAGGTGCCCCCACTGCTACAGTTGGACAGATCTAGCCCTTGAAAGCTTCATTAGGAACATAGGCAGCTGCCTTATCCCGGCTCAAACCCTTGGTCCAGCTGGCTCAGTATCATCTACACTGACTGGCAGCAGCTTCTGCAAGGTTGCAGGCAGGAGTCCTTCCCAGTCCTGCCGGGAAATTCCAGAGCCGCGTTCTTCACTGCAAGGCCTGGGTGGCAGTGGCAGCCCCCATCCGTCCTAATTTCGGCTTCCTGGCTAACTGTTTCTTGGGCCTGTGTGAAGTTTCGGCAAGAGGCAACCATTCCCACGGTGCAGTGCTACACTTTGCCCAGCACTGGTAGGTGGGGTGAGGGGCCCTTTCGGGGAAAGGGAGCCCTCCTGAGCCATTGCAAAGAAGAGCCCCCGGTGGCGCAGTGGTAAAAAAAAACTGCCGCCCTGTAACCAGAAGGTTGCAAGTTTGATCCTGACCAGGGGCTCAAGGTTGACTCAGCCTTCCATCCTTCCGAGGTCGGTAAAATGAGTACCCAGAATGTTGGGGGGCAATATGCTAAATCATTGTAAACCGCTTAGAGAGCTTCCAGCTATAGAGCGGTATATAAATGTAAGTGCTATTGCTATTGCTATTGCAACATTCTGCAAGGCACACACAGGGCACTGGGAAGTGTCGTTCTTCCCAGTACTTTCCTCCTAGAGCTCTTGATAAAGGACTCCGTCTCCCATAAAGGGCCCTCCCGGCACTGAGAAAAGTGCAGGACGGTGCAGAAGTGAACACAGTGGGAAATGGTTTTCACATTGACTTGGGGGGGGGGCAATGTAGCATAGTGAAAAATAGTGAAAATCACTGACATGATTCATGAGTCACCGTGGTGTACTCTCCTGAATGAACAGAGCTTTTCTGCATACAGCAATACGCACGCAAGATCGGCATGCACAATTGGGGATGCCTTTCCCCCCAATGCGCCACCCCTCCCAACTGATATAGCATCCCTGTGCTTTGTAGAGGGGCAAAGTGGTGAGGGAAGAAAGAGCAGGTGCCCATCAAAGCTCACTAGCTAGGACGCCATTGTTTCTGCTGCTGCAACAGGGGCGAGACACAAATCTGGCACACCACAGCATCTGCCACCATGATAAGGGGATGGGCGGCCCTCCAAGGTGGGGCCTCAGACGGCATCTTGCTGAAGGCCCCCTCAAACCTGGAGCTGACCTCAGGGAGCAGAAACAGCGGGAATGATCCTGCTTCTCCACCAGAGGTTATTATTCTTATTATTTTACATTTTATATCCCGCTCTTCCTCCAAGGAGCCCAGTACTACATATTTAAGTTTCTCCTCACAACAACCCTGTGAAGTAGGTTAGGCTGAGAGAGAAGTGACCGGCCCAGAGTCACCCAGCTAGTATCATGGCTGAATGGGCATTTGAACTCGGGTCTCCCCGGTCCTAGTCCGGCACTCTAACCACTATGCCACGCTGTCTCACTGAACATGTGTACCTGTGAACAGGTTCACTGAACATGTGTAGGAACATAGGAAGCTGCCCTATACTGAGTCAGACCAGTAGCCCACCTAGTTCTGTGTTGGCATACAGTATGTGGAGCTGCTACATCAAGGTTTCAGCCAGAAGGTATGAAACTCTTCAAGGTTCCTCTCCCAGTCCTACTTGGAGAAGTCAAGGATTGAATCTGGGACCTTCTGCATGCAAGCAGATGCTCTACCACTTACTTATGCCCCATCCCCGACGGGAAAGATCGTGCCACGGTAGCGCTCATGTGTAGTCACCCATCCAAATGCAAACCAGGGTGAACCCTGCTTAGCAAAGGAGACAATTCATGCTTGTTGCCACAAGACTAGCTCTTCTCCTCATGTAACGGGCTGGTTTAAAGTAGCTCAGTTGTTTTCAATTGAAAGAACTCATAGATGCTAGTGATCTAGAACTGCCTTCCTTTAGAGCAGCACTATCTTCCAAATTGTATTATGAATGTGGTCCATTTGGCACTTCTTTGAGCTACAGGAATTTGCCAGAATCCACTGGATGCATCCAATTTAAAAAACACAGCTGCACCTGCTACCTTTGGGAGGAAAAAAAAATCCTCTAGTGTTGGTGGGATGAACTTTTCTTGAACCACAGCTCCATGCAGACTCCTTAAATCCACACAGATTCTAATTTTCTCCATTTTTCTCCCCTACAGGCATTACATGCAAGCGCTCTGCAATTGGCTGTGTTATTATTTTCTCAATTATACCTCTCTCTTCCATGCTCTTTAATTTGGCTTTTACTTTGTGGCATAATGGGACAGGAATCCTCTAGGAGGAAGGCGTACAATATATAGTTCAGCATTATTCTTCAAAATAATATCTGCTGGCTCTCATGTATACATGTATTTATTTTACTACCTGCCAGCCATGTTTCTATACCACCTTCGAGCTGTTGAGATGTTTAAATGTTCTCAAGGTAGTTTACATATAATAAAACAATTTGAAATTTTCATACATATAAGATTATTAAACATTTTAACAGAACTATTTTAAAAATAAACATCTATATTTTCAGTTATTTCCTGAATGCCTAGCAGAATAAACATGTTTTCTCTTGTTTCCAAAATAAGACAAAGGTAGAACACAGATTAACCTGTAGAGGGAGTATTTTCCCACAGCTCCAGAGCCACAACCAAAAAGGCTCTGCTCCTAGTAGAAACAGATTTGAGCTCCCAGAAACATGGCACTTTGGAGTGAAACTTCATTGTCAGAGTTTAAAACCCCGAGGGGCTCATGTAGAAGAGGGTGTCTCCTGAGATTATCGGGGCCAAGGTCATATAGTGCTTTAAAGAGAGTCTGTATAGTACAGAGGTGGGCAAACATGGCCCTCCAGAAGTTGTTGAACTACAACTCCCATAATTCCCAGCAATTCCCATCATTCCCAGCCCACAGTGGTGGCTGGGAATGATGGGAGCTGTAGTTTAACAACAGCTAGAGGGCCATGTTTGCCCACCCCTGGTACAGTATAATGTTTAGAGTTCTGGATTTAGTCTGGAGTAGACCTGGGTTCAAATTCCCACTCAGTCACAAAACTTGATGAGTATCCTTGGGCCAGTCACTCTCTCGTGCTCAGCCCAATCTGCCTTAGAGGATTGTTGTGAGAAGGAAAAGAGCCATGTATGGCAGAATGACAGCTTTATTGCTGCAGACAAACTAGAACAGTGGTACTTACACAGTGGGTTGCCCCTGGCACAGCATCCCCTATTATTAGAAGAGCAACAGTATAGTTAGTCCCCATTACACCTGGGTTTTAAAACTGCTAATTTCTAAAGGACACCAGCTGTAAAGTTCTGGAAATAATCACAACACTCCAGTTAGCCAACTTGGGTTGTTTTCCTGGAGCAAAGGATGGACCTGAAGGGGAAAAAACAACCCCTCTTCATCTAAACGTAGTCATGACTAAATCTGACTGATTGTAATGGGGAGGTTGTGTAATTAACTGTTTCTGCTGGTTTGAGGACTGTCACAACTCACTTCAGAAATGTGGTTGTTTGTTTCTGCATACCTCATTGTTTATTATTCAGTTTGGGCTAGTGGGAGCAATGTTGATACCGTATACTTTCTAGATCAGGGGGTCCCAATCTTGGGTCCTCAGATGTTGTTGGACTACAGCTCCCATCATTCAAAGGCCATTGTGGCTGGGGATGATGGGGATTGTAGGCCAAGAACATCTGGGGACCCAACAGATTGGGAACCCTTGTCGACAGAAAAAAACCCAACCATTCAATGCATCTTCCATACACCCAGCCATTGCTGCAGCTACATTCTCCATGAGGAGATCAACATAAGGATCTCGGTGGAATTCTCTTTCTCCGTCTCTCCACTCCTCATGGCCATGGGCCAACATTATGCACAATGGGAAACCCATTAGTGAAGCATTGGCTCCACTAAGCGTCCCTTCTCCTCCCCAGGGCCCAGCCAGCAAGTTGCAGCTAATATTATAATCCTTTATACAATCTATGGTGCAGCCACATTTAAAATATGGGGTGCAGTTCTAATCACCGAATCTCAAAAAGGTTGTTATAAAAATAGAAGCAGAAGTGATGCAGAAGACAGTAACCTATTAAGATCGCCTCTTAACATCATCTGGAGAGGTCTGGTTATGGATGCCACCAACTTGTTTGGTGGTGACTCGGGACCAGGACTTCTGATAAAAGGTTATCATAATATTTGTGGCTTTTTAGCTCCAAAAAAAGCCGATTAAGGGAAGACTTTACTAATTATGCATATAATTATGCATGTGGATGCACAAATCCAGATAGGTTTTTCTCTCTCACACACACAATACTGGAACCAGGGGGTCATCCCATGAAACTGATTGCTGAGAAATTTTGAACTGACAAAAGGAAATACTTTTTTCACACAGCACATAATTAATCTTTGGCGTTTTCTGCCACAGGATGTGGTGATGGCATGGCCATCAGGTCGGATGACTTTAAAAGGGGCTTAGAAAAATTCATGGAGGACAGGTCTATCAGTGGCTACTAGTCTTGATGGCTATAGGCTCCTTCCAGGTCCAGAGGCAGGATGCCTCTGAGTACCCGTTGCAGGGGAGCAACAGCAGGAGAGAGGGCATGCCTTCATCCGACCCCTGTGAGTTTCCCAGAGCCATCCCAGTTGGCCAGTGTGGGAAGAGGATGTTGGATGAAACAGGTTTTGGTCTGCTCTAGCAGATCTCTTCTTATATTCTAACATCCTTGCATTCCAGAGCTAGCATGCTGAAAGCTCACTAGAGCGTTGGAGAGCCAGTAGTGGCTGGTGCGGGAGGCACCTTTAAGAGTAAATTAGTACTGTACATGTTTACCTCCCGTACCGCCACATCTGAAAGCTCTTCCCAGCAGCGGTGCAGCGCCCAGCACCCGCTACAGCTGAGGATCGGCTCCACCACTCAGCTGGCGGAGGCCATTTGTGTAGCCAGCAAATGGCCTCCACGCATTTGCAGAGGACAGCTGAGTGGCAGAGTCGATTCTCCACCACAGTAGGTACTGGGTGGCATGCCGCTGCTGGTTAGAACTTTCAGGTGGGGCAGGACGAGAGGTAGGCACCTACTAATTTACCCTTAAAGGTGCCTCCCACCTCCCTCCCCCATGCACCAGGCGCCACCGAGGAGAGCATACTACCCCATATGCTGTAGCTGCACCCAAAGCATGATGGACAGTGTGCCCTGAAAGTTGGGGGGGGGATCTTGTGGAAATGTCCTCATCCAAAGAGTCAAAATGATGCTGTCAAGATAAAAACCACAAAACATCCATTATAAATGTTTCCCTCTCTGTTGTGAAAGCAGTGAGATGGTTTGCTTCCCCATCTCATTATTTATTATCCCATTTGCGCTTCTTGAAGAGGTGCTGTTTGTCCTAGATAAAAGGAATCACTCAAAACATCATAACCAGGATAAATTGGATAAATCCTAGGGCTGGGGGGCTGGGATCCAGCTATAATGAGGCAAATGTACTACAAGATCCTGAAGACCACCCCTTTGGATCCAACGAAGGCCCATCTACTCTGTTTGCAGCAGCCTCTGGGTGCCCACAAGAGGGGCATGAAGGTGATAGTCCTTTCTGGTCCGCTGCATGTGATATGCAGAGGTGGTCTACTTCAGAAAATGGAGAGCCCATTTAGCCAACTTCTCATAAGTTAGTTTGGAGAACATAGCTGAAAGCTATTGGGATGAATATATCCCATTCCTTTTCATGCCTTCTAAACTAATGGCCCTGCCTTTATCTTGTGGTAGAGGCTCCTATGGGTTAGTTGCACATTTGAACTTAATACAAGCAGCCTCTCGGCCTCGGGTGTCTCCCCAGAATGTCCTGAGCACTTGCGCAGGGCATCCTGGGACTTCTGGGGGTCAGGCGGCCCCCGATCCCTGCCTCCTCTACTGGCTCCATGACAGAGCTGGTAATCGTGTGGGTGGTCAATCCGGGCGCCCGGGGCCGGCTCCCTGCTCATCTGTGGGGAGAGCCCAGTAAGGCTTCCCCGACTGCTTGTATGGAGAGCCTCTTGGTTTGGTACGCAACTGGCGACATATTTTTTACATTGAAACCGGTTCTGTTTTTAACTTGTAACATCTGGTATTTTATTTTTGCATCATAAAGAGGTCTAGGTGGAAGAAGTCAATATGCGCATAGCATCACGAACCTATCAACATGTTTATAGATGTACTTTCTCCTGTATGCTCTGAATCTGCAGCCAGTCATTTCAGCTCCAATATTATGAGAGGAATATTTCCTCTTAATCTACTCTGTCTGCATCTCTCAGTTGTGTATACCCTGCCATTTCACCCCTTAGTGGTTATCTTTCCCCCCTCTAAACTAAATCCCTTGCTAACTGGTCAAAGGAGTGGTGGTGGCTGTCTTATAATTAGCAGGGAGGAACAATTGTCCCTTTTCAACCCAGCATAATGTCTCTCCTTTGGCTGTTGCTTGCCGATGTCTCCCTTGGTTCCTTTTTAGACTGTGAGCCCCCTTGGGACAGAGAACTTCTTATTCCTTCTGCTATGTAAATCAGTTTGAGAACTTGTTGTTGTTGAAAAAATGGTTTAATATAAATATTCACAACAACAACTTTAGTCCTTTGTAGCCTATGCTGACTGACATCCAGGCTAAGTTACTCATGAGTAGGCCTAATAAAACTGATGGGGGAAAGTCATGTCTAATTTGTCCCATTAATTTCAATGGGATTACTCATGGGTAATTAGTCAGGAAGTCAGCCATTGTCTGTAGTATGCTTTCTCTTGTGTCCCTCAGCTTCTCTTCAATAATTCCTCCCCATTTTCTGAGAGGGAACCTTTCCCCTCTTTTGTCTCTTCAGATAGGGACACACCGCTGCCTATTTTTAGAAATGGCTTCCTTGGACAGCAGTGGTTACAACATCAACCTTTTCCTCCCTGGGACCTGAGGTCCTAATAAGTATGAACTATCTTCATTCCCTAAAGCCAATATATATATATCATGCAATAAATTCTGACTACCTTGAAGGGGAAAGACTATTAGAAGGAGAAGGGAATCTCTTCACCTTAAGCTGACCCTTCCAGCCCAGAGCACAAGGGAATACAATAATTATGGTCCAAGAATAGAGGCATTGATTCCAGGTTGCTTGGATGACCCACGGAGATGAGAAATGTTTTCACACAGCTATGGCCATGGAGTTATTCCAGGAGCCAGTCTATGCAATCAGAATATTAGCTTGGAATTGTTCTTGAGCCAAGATCCTGACACCCTGTCTCAGCAGCTCTGTCACCGAGCCCAAGGATGGACTTTTCCCAGAGAGCATCTTCTATACATAATTCAGTAATAAAACAAGGCTACAGCAATAAGGTGCAGCAATACAACAACTGACCCTATGACTGGTCAGTCCCTGTTTTCTGACCCACATCATTGGTAAACCACTGCCCCAGCTTTGTTCCTGGTTTGTCTATAGCCCGATTCAAACATTATGCTGTACATGTTGGAGCTAGGACCCTGGAAGCATCAGCTCTCAGCTGCAATGTCCCATAATGACCACTGGGGGGGTTAGGGTCATGGATAAAAGTGCTGGACTTCTCACCTCAGTGTTAGACTCCACTCCAGAAATGGCTGTGCGTTTTGTCTCTCTCTTCAGCCATGAGCTGCAGCTGAAATTAAGGAGCAGGCTTTTTCACATTTGTTTGGAACCTTTTCTTTCAATAAATCCTTGTAGTTCTTCAATTCTAAAGAACTGTCTCAAGACCTCTTGCTTTGCTGATTTCTCACCAAACTGGTTTTGCTTTGCTATATTTGAGGACTGAACTGCCATTATTCCCCTACAGTACACTGATATATGTGTTTGTGTGAATGACTGCACCTAGGTTAATGTTAAAAGTGAACCTGGCTATAGGGCCTTCAAATGCATGGCACTGATAGGAAGCATACTTATGTACATGCGTTCAAAATTATATGTGAATGACTGTACACTGTGTACACTGTACAGTCATATGAGTGTTAAACATAAAGTGTAAATGGGGCTTATATTTTTGACTTCTGGAGATATCTTGTTAAAATATTTGTGTGAGGACCGACCTACTACAACATCTCTTCGAGGAAATCTTATCTCTTCTGCAATAGCTCTGGCCTCAACCAGTTTAAGAATCAAAACAGTGATAGTTATTTTGTTTCAGTACATACTAGGCAAATGTGTCTGAGCCACGGTTAATTTCCTTCTATATGCCATAAGAAGAAGGTGTACAAAGGAGATGAGCCACGATCTGTTTTCAGCTGTTTAAAACATACCACACCAGCTGCAATGTGTGAAATGACAGATTGTGCACTGCCATAATGCCATAGTGTTCATGCGCGCACATTTTCCTCCACGATGCATCCACCCACTGAGAGACTGTGCAGTGAGACTTTTCAACTCTGTCAGCACAAGTACCCTCATTCGGCTCTTATTTTTAACACACTCCAGATTTTACCAATCACACAGGGGTCAGTCCAGGGGTAACTCCTGTTTTATTCTGTCTCTGATCCCCCCCCCACTTCTTCCCTTGTTACGTATAAGCTGCAAATCTTGATATGCAACAAGAACTAAAGAAAACTGCATGAAGCTCTCCGCTGTTTTAGTGCAACAGTGTCATGAAGAGATCGTGACAATTGATGAATATAGTAAGGATGCAGGATCACATTCCTGATGGGGATCTCTACTTGGGTAGATCCCAGTGAGTTCTGAGATCCACGGCTCTCTTCTCTTCCCTGACTATAAGTCTACTTTGTGCCTCGCCAGCACCTAGTCAGCTGGGCTGTGCATCAAATTGGAACAATAATCCGAATAACTGGAACAACAATAATTGCTACTGATTCTGTACAGCCCATATAATATGTATGGTTTTAGCATTGCATGATTCCGGAGTAAAATGCTTAATAGTGAGCCGCATCTGATACAATACTGGTCAATGTCTTCTGCTTTGCATGCAGAAGATTCCTGGTAGGGGTGTGCACTGAACCGGTTTGGCCAGTTCAGTTTGAATCCAATCTGGATTTGAACTGACCTTGCCCAGTCCTGCCCAAACTGGGTCCGGACTGGTTCGACCACTGAACCGGGCCAAACTGGTTTGTGGGATATACTTTTAAATGTGAATTACAAGTAAAGGGACATTCCTAGGCAGTGGCGGCAAGGCAGGGGGGAAGCTACTTACCCAGGCTGGCTGGCATGGCTGCACGCCCCCCTCCTTTACTAAGCTGCTGGCTTGGAGGCAACTCAGTAAATGAGAGAGAAGTGCACTTGCCATGCCGGGAGGGCAAGTGGCAGTGAGCAGCGGTGCCGGCAGCCATGCCAGCCATTGTAAGTAGCTTCTTTCTCCTCTCACCACTCCCGCCTGGCCACCCCTGTTTGACCTGAACTGGTTCACCTGAACTGGGCCTAGTTCATTTCGATCACGGACCAAACTGCCCCCAGTTTGGTCTGTGATCAAAGCTCCAAACCAGTCCCAGTTTGAGGTAATCCAGTTTGGGATGAACCGTTCATACACACTCCTAGTTCCTGGTATCTCCAGGAAGGACTGATGGAGCAGAGCTGGTCTTGCGGTAGCAAGCATGAATTGTCCCCTTTGCTAAGCTGGGTCTGCCTTGGTTTGCATTTGAATGGGAGACTACCTGTGTGAGCACTGTAAGAGACTTCCCTTCCCTTAGGGGATGGGGCCGCTTTGGGGAGAACACCTGCATACTTGCATGGATAAGGTTCCGAGTTCCCTCCCTGGCATCTCCAAGATAGGGCTGAGAGAGATTCCTGCCTGCATCCATGAAGAAGCCACTGCCAGTCTGTGTAGACAATAAGCTAGACTGAACTAGATGGATCAATGGTCCGACTTGGTGTAAGGCAGATTTCTATGTTTATATGAAGACTCCTGTCTGAAATCCTGGAGAGCTGCTGCCGAACTATTAGAACAGATGTTTTGACTCAGCAGAAGGCAACTTTGCTTGTTTCAAGCAATGAATCGCTTAGAGATGCAATGGCTGACCTCCCCAATGGCAGGGACCCTGGGCTCATAGGAGACTTCCAATTTGTAACTCTTGTATTTATCACAGCACACAAGTAGCTCTCACACTGCACGGTAGTGGGCTCTAGCACACAGGCTGGTAATTACAGGACCATCCCAACAGCTTAAATGCTCCCCTGCTGAAAATCTTCCATCCCATCCCATCCCTGCTGCACTCCATTTCCATTAGTGACTTCATTTCAGTGCAACTTGGCTAACGGTTTTAACCAACATAATTTATTTTTGCGGACAACAGTGACCTCAAGTACAGAGATCTATCATGGTCTCTATTTGCTTGTCTCACATTCTCTGCCAAGATAAAGCAGATGGCTGGAACTATTAAAATGGTGGAAAGCAAATTGGGAGGGGATGCATAACAAAAATCAGCACAGACATTGTCAAGGTCATTGCACACGCTAGATTGGTTTGTATAAATTGCCAACACTCAGACTGTGAAAAGGAAGATAACAAAGTCCATAGGATCATTTGGTCCTTTGTTTATATCAAACTATCAGTTTACAGACTAACATAAGCAAAGCAGGAGAGGAAAAGGGAAAGATCCATGCCCTAAGGTAGTGTGGAGGACCGAGGCCTAGACCTCTTTATTTTGTAAATAAGCCCTTGTAAATGAATTGTATTATATTATGAACTGTATTCATTATTGTAAATAGGATTTCTGTGTTAAAGAGCTTGCAAAGTCCCTGTGTTGCAAAGAATGCTGGCAGGGTCAAGAGTTCATGCCTGATGCACTATTAGTTTCACTTTGAAAATGTCAGTTTGACAGTTTGGTTTTGGAGGGAAGGGAAGATTTGAAAAATGGAGGGTACATTGAGTTACCCTGATTGGATTGTTTGAAATGCTGTTGGAGGAAAAATGGAGTATATAGAGAAGGGTTGTTCAGTGAGGCAAGTTAGTTGAAGTAAGAGTCCTGGATTCAGAGACACGGAGAGCTGGAACAGAGTCAGAGTCAGAGAGGTGCAAACTAGGAGTCAGGATTGAAGCTGGAGTTGCAAGAGTTGGAAAGAGTTGGAGTTGGAGTCAGAAGAAGAAGAGTGCCTTGCAGAATCAGAGAAGAGTTCAGGTTGCAGTCAAAGCAGAAGGCCTGGAGAAAGACAGTCTTACAGCAGAACTAAAGAATTGCTGGCACAGAGCTGCTGGAATCACTGGCAGAGAGGTGAAATTGCTGCAGAAAGGAAATCACTAAGAACTGGAAAGAAAAGAACCTGGGGCTGAATTGAGGAAAAAAGGTGATAATAGGAACATGGGAAGCTGCCATATACTGAGTCAGACCACTGGTCCATCTAGCTCAGTATTGTCTACACAGACTGGCAGCGGCTTCTCCAAGGTTGCAGGCAGAAATCTCTCAGCCCTATCTTGGAGGTGTCAGGGAGGGAACTTGGATCCTAGATGCTCTTCCCAGAGCGGCTCCATCCCCTAAGGGGAATATCTTACAGTGTTCACACATCAAGACTCCCATCCATATGCAACCAGGGTGGACCCTGCTTAGCAGAGTGGACAAGTCAAGCTTCCTACCACAAGACCAGCTCTCTTCTCATCAAAGATTCAAAGATTCATCAAGGACTCGAAGTTAGGGCTCAGTAGAAGTCACACTGGTTGATGCGTTTTTGACCACATTTTGTTCCTTATGCTCTATTGGTTAATGGTTTTTTATACTAAACTTGTGAAGCAACTTCTGATTTAATATTGAACTATTTGCAAAGTAAAATTACTTGTTTATCTTTCAAAGAAAAATTATAGCTTCTGTTTACTCCAACCCATGCCTATAGGCCTTACCACTCTACCAAAGCTTGTTTTTGCAACAGAAGTTGAAAGGCTGTTGTGGTAGACTCAGCCTAGAGCACAAAAGTCTATTTAGTGGCAGCGGTTAAACTGGTAGGTTGTCAAGAAGATCTGTGTCTCGTGTTGACAGCAAGGCAAATCCTCCACAGGTGTTTACAACCTGAACTCCAGAAGGGGAAAAACAACACAGGGAGGTGGAAGGGCAATCAACGATTGTCAGAATTGAGATGTAGGCAATGGTTGAAAGGGAGGCAAGATCAGACATCAAGCCAGGGGTCAGGAATCAGCAGTAAGAGCCACAGAATAAGCTGAGGATCAGGAAAGGTGGAGACCCATAGTCAGGAAAGCCATCTTTGAACAAGAAGCATTTGCAGCCCTTCACGCTGAGCACAACCAATGGGCAGCTTAGATGAGTGGAGCAATTTCAGTACCTGGGAATCCGTGAGTGTCTAGGATAGGGTTTATCGACCTTGGGTCTCCAGATGTTGTTGGACTACAGTTCCCATCAGCCCAGTAACAATGGCCTCTGCTGATGATGGGAATTGTAGGACAACAACAACAACAAATATTTATATACTGCTTTTTAACAAAAGTGTCCAAAGCGGTAGATAAATAATTTTACATAGATAAATAATTAAATAAATATAAGATGAATCCCTGTACCCCTAAAAGGCTCACAATCTAATAAGAAACACAAGATCAACACCAGCAACATCCACTGGAGGGATGCTGTGCTGGGGGTGGATATGGCCAGTTGCTCTCCCCCTACTCAATAAAGAGAATCACCACATTTAAAAAGCTGTCTCTTTGCCTGGTTAGCAGGGGGCAACAACAACACATCTGTGTTATGCCCCTACTGTTGGATAGTGAAGAGGAGGAAGAGGAGGAGGAGGAAGTTGGCAACCCTCCAACAGAGCACCAAGAGGAGAACTCTTCTGTCAAGCTGCAGGAAGAAACTGTAGCAGACCAAGTTGAGGGGTCGTTAGAAGCTGCACAGAGAAAGGGGGTGCAGAGCCAAGCCCCGAGCCAGAGAACATACAAACATTAACACCCCAACAACAATGATATGAACGGCGCATGCGACAACTGGAAACACTCAGACAGAGCAAGTGGCTACTTAACAGGCAAGATAGACACTGAATCGTTGACAGATGAGTGGAGGAGGAACCCAGTTAGTCAAAGCACTATGAATCAGGCCAGCAGGGAGTGAACGGTGCTGATAGCAACAAGTCTCTTTGAGCTTGCTACAGCCAAGCCTGCAGCTCTGAGAAAACCCCTGCTTCATGTGGCTTCTGGAGACCCAGGTTCCCCCTGTTGCTACCCTGCTAAACTGGCCGAGTCCTGACAGCTGCCCTAGCTGCAACGCCTCCCCCCGGGAACCCCTTGCACTTCTTTGACTCTGGAACCATGCAATCTGGTGAGCGTCCTGAGTTGCAGGGGAGACTGTCTTCACCTGATACTTTCAGTAAAGTGTTCTCTTGTGTTTTCCTTGCAGACCAGGGAGGACACCGAGGAGCTGCCTATGACCCTGCGTGAGACTTCCACGAAGACGTTGGACGGACGGACCGGAGAGGATGCCAATGAACTCCCCATGGCCCTGACAGAGACCTTGACATGGACACCGGACGAACAGGCTCCTGACAATCTGAAGACTCAAAGTTGAACACTCTTGGTCTAAGGAAATGCTCCAACTTGTGGTCTTGGCTACTCATCACATGGAATACTTGTGCACTGAGCTGGGGCTCCAACACAGCAGGGGAGAAATGGGAGAGGCAAGGGAGACAAGGGTAAAAGTACTCCTCTGAAAAAGTCTTGTGGGCCATTATGCTGAGGACCTGACCTGATCTCAACATAACAGCAGCTAGGGGTGTATCTAGGGTGGGGCAGGCAGGGCACGTGCCCCGGGCGCCACTTGAAGTGGGGCGCCATTTCTTAATATTTTTTTTAAAAGGCTGCCGAAAACAAAATGGCCACCGTGCATGCTCAAATGGCCTCTGTGAGGCCCTAGGCCATACCAGGCCTCACAGAGGCCATTTGAGCATTCGTGGTGGCCATTTTGTTTTCAGCTGCAATTTTTTGGGAAAAAATTATTTTAAAAAATGGCCACTGCACATGCTTAAATGGTCCCTGTGAGGCCCTAGAGGCCATCGGGGGGAGGGGGAACCTTTGCAGACCCCCCCCCAGCCTTTAGGAAGCCCTTCAAAGGGGCTACAGGTAATATTTTTTTAAAGAAAATAATATAAGTCACTGTACACATATTCAGATATGTGACTTGTATGTGACTTTCAGACTTGTATTTTTCCACTGATATTATGGTAAAGTTATCTGAAAGATGGGTGTCAGATATTTGGACAGGGGGTGCAATTTCAATGCTTGCCCTAGGCACTATTTTCTCTAGATACGCCTCTGACAGCAGCAGTCAATCTGCATGGATTACCCATTGTGTTCACAGGCCAACATTTCCTTATGGGCTCCACCACTCTGTGATGCTTGCACAGAATCTCTCCAAATAACATCTAGTTCAACTGAGGGATCTGATCCACACAGGCATGCTTTTGTGCATGTGAGCCAGGATCCTCTGCTAAAATGAATGGGAAACTGTTCTGCTCAAAAACATTGTATGCCCATTAGAGTGCCGGGATCACCTAGCCACTAAAACAAAAACAAACAGAAGTACTGAAGGAGCTCCCAAAAGTGCATGCAACATATGCTCTTGGGGGCACCATCAGCCCTATTCAGACATTGAGGCCATGCACATGAGCAACGTTACTCAGGTTAGGGAAGCCCTACTTGGGTAGGGCTTCTTGTGTGCAGCACTGGGATCTAGCCCGATCCCGGCATTGCCTTCAACAACAACAACAACAATTCATATACTGCTTTTTGTTTAATGCCTTGCCTTCTGCTGTTTTAGATGGCAGATTTAAGGGGACACCGCTAAGGAACCAGCTATGTCCATGTGGTTCGGGTGACACTGAGTCCGTCTCACATGTTCCTTTATACTGTACCTACTATAGGGACATTTCTACTATCTGGATTGAACCATTCTTTAAAAATAGGCCCTGGTCAATCAGAAGAGTATTACATCTGCTGTCTATTGGTGGATCAACATGCAGGTGTTAACAGCGGCGACAGCAAGATTCTGTGCGGTAGCCTGTAAACTGAGACGGGAGCAACTGATAAGTTGTAACTGAGATTTCTGTATGACCTGGCATTTTGTTACTTAGTTTTACTGCTTTGATTTTGTTTTGTTTTATGCTGATTTGTATTTTGGTGCATATGTTCTGGTCACTGACTGTAATAAATTACTTACTGACTATACTGCTTTTCAACAAAAGTTTCCAAAGCGGTTTACATAGAGAAATTACAAATAAATAAATAAGATGGCTCCCTGTCCCTGAAGGGCTCACAATCTTAAGAGAAACATAAGATGGATAGCAGCAGCAGCAACAGTCACGGGAGGTACTGTGCTGGGGGTGGATAGGGCCAGTTACTCCCCACCTGCTACATAAAGAGAATAATGATGTTAAAAAGGGCCCTCTTTGCCCAGTTAGCTGGGGTTCCCCACAAGCCCAGGTTTTGTCCCAGCCCAGGTCTCTCCCTCACTTGGTTCACTGGCTGGGTGCAGGAGGAGGACCAAGGGACAAGGGCCCCTTCAGTCCCAGAGTCCCAGGGACATCTGTCCCCCACCCTTGTCCAATGCCACCTGTGCCACTGCAAGTGGACATGGCATGGAGGGTAAGATCTGCTAGCACAGGGGGAAAGTAAAAATAATAATAATAAAAAAAACACCAACTCAGAATGTGTATTTTAGCTGTTGGGCACAAGTGGTCCTTTCATGAGATGAGGTGAGGCAGGCACCTCTGGTGATGGATTACTGGGGTGGCACCAGTGTAGCAAATGCCCCCTTCCTTTGCCATCGGAGCAGCTCTTCAAAACCACCCCGACCTTTGCAAGCTTTGCAAAGAGTGCCTCTCCTCACAATGCTCACAAGCCAGTCCTTCACTTGCCAACTGGGAAGGAGAGAGAGATAGACCATGCAATCCACCACCCCCCACCCGTGAGTGCTAGCCATGCCGCCTGCATCAGCAGTATTCTAGTCACAAAAACCATCCATAAGCTCCCCTCTTGGGTGCCCAGAGATAGAGATGTGCATGAATCAATTTTTTAGATTCAATTTGTGCTTGAATCAAATTACTCCAGTTTGTTTTCTCTTCGAATCTGTGCCCCAAATCACTCCAGATTCAATTTGGATTTGATTTGATTCAGATTTGGATCAATTCAGACCACTTATAAAGGTCCTAGTGGCACCAAATTTGGGTGGTGGGTAGATCCCCATGGATGCCACCAACCACCCACATTTCAAGGCAGCGGGACACTTGGTTGATTTTTAATGATTTTTTGTTTTGTTTTTACTGATTTTGTATATTTCTGCCATAGGATATAATGGGGATTTGAAGTTAACCTAACCCTAACATGGATCCCCAGCTTTCATTTGTAAAAAACAGTTAAAATCCAGCCCTTATAGAAGTGGAGTTATGGAGCAAAGTGTGCGGTCACAAGTTTTCAAGTGTTTGGATTCTTTGGTGTATAATAACTTTTCCTCATAAAGAATCCCTATCAGGATTCATTGCGCACCTCCATTTCTTCTGTTCATTTTGACTGTAATTGGACAGTGCCAACTGTCAACTGCCATGTGTCAACTACAGCACCTCCCCACTGCCACACACACACACACACACACACACACACACACACACACACACGTACGTACTCAGTTTATTTTTTAGGATTTTTTTTTGGAAGTGTTTAGATTCTTTGGGGTTTTCATTACACTCCTTCATTTCTTCTGTTAATTTTGACCCCACTGCTTTGCAGGTGGGGGTGGGGAATTAGTGGCATCCCATGTCTCAACTACCCCCCAACCTGCAAGCCACTGGGTATTCAGTTTACACTTTAGGAATGTCTGAGGTGTTTAGACTCTTTGTTGTGCAATGAATCCATAATGGATTCATTATGATGAAAGATTATTAGACACCAAAGAGTCTAAACACCTAGATTCCTAAAATTCCTAGAACATAAACTAAGTAGTACCCCACTGCCTTGCAGGTGGGAGCAGGGTGTATTTGTCACTTGACGGTTGACAGTTGGCACTGTCCGGAGACAGTCAAAATGAATAGAAGAAATAAGGGTGCGTAATGAATCATAGGAATTCATTATAAAGAAAAGTTATTATACACCAAATCATCCAAACACTTGAGAAATAGTGACCACACATTTTGCTCCATAACTCCACTTCCACAAGGGTAGTGGAAGGTGTTCTTTTTTTAAAAGCTTAGCTTTTTTAAAAAAATGAAAGCTGGGAATCTGAGGGAATTAATAGGAGGAATCTGAATCTCAAATCATTTCGAATCTTATCTGGCGCAATTTGATTTGGACCCAAATCTAGCCAATGTACCACAGGGGTGATTTGTTCTGTCTCCAAATCACCTGAATCAGCTAGATTCAGGTACAAATCAATTTGTACCCGAATCGATTCTCACATACATATGCAGGAATACGTCTTTGGATCCTGACCTTGCTGCCTCTTAATGCAGGTTATGTATTCACAGCCTCGAGGACAGGCCGCTCTTCTTTAAAGTGAATAAATAGCCTGCTATTTCGAAAAGAAAAGAAAAGAATCAAGATATAGAAAATACTGCTTTGAACAATTGCATTGAAATTTTACAGAAATTATTCCTCTGGCAGCCTTCACTCTCACGGCAAATAGCCCATAGCTGCTCAAGCACTGGTTCTTATGCTTGCAATGGAACACTGGCCAGTTCTAAAGTTGAAAATGCGCTCTCTCAAAAGAGCTATTTATTTGAGTAGGTGGCAATTTCCTCCCCTCACCAAAAATATAATGTTTCAGTAGCTATTTGCCTCTTGTCAGTTTCCATCCAGATTATTCCTTTAAAAACCCATTGCAGCCTTTGAAGCAGTCGTCTGTTTTCAAGGGAAATCTTCGTATGTGCTTTTCAATCTGTTTTTCAACTGCTTAATACATTGCCTAATGTAATGGAATCTATTACCATCTTGATTCTAGGGATCTTCTTTGTGCTTCAAATACACAATTAGGGGCTTCACCCAGAGACACTCTGACTCCTGGACTTTGGGGCTGAGGTCCAGGGCCTCCATACCCCTTGGGGGGCCCCAAATGTCCTGGGTGGTGTGGCTTGTGCCCTCAAGAAACTATGTGTTAAAAATGGTGCTTAACTTGCAGCAGGGCCCCTCCAAAGGCCTTTAGTTCCAGACTCCAGAATTACCTAGGTGTACCTCTGGCTTCAACAGTTGGATAACCTCATGGAGGAGAGGTCTATCAACGGCTACTAGTTGGAGGGCTATAGGCCACCTCCAGCCTGAAGGGCAGGGTGCATCTGAGTACCAGTTGCAGGAGAGTAACAGCAGGAGAGAGGGCATGCCCTCAACTGCTGCCTGTGGGCTTCCAGCGGCATCTGGTGGGCGACTGTGTGAGGATGCTGGACTAGATGGGCCTTGGGCCTGATCCAGCAGGGCTGTTCTTATATCCTTATGTTCTTATAAACATATCTGTAAGTATGGGTTGTGCAGTGAGATGGTGAGTGATGGGTCAGGGCAGGATTTGCAACCTGTTTGCACAGCTGTACATGTACATAAGAAATTATCTATCTATCTATCTATCTATCTATCTATCTATCTATCTATCTATCTATCTATCTAATGGGGCTGTGCAAAATAGCACTGATTCTATGAATCATATTTGGACAGCCTCTGAATCAGTTCCATGAGTTGGCTGAATTTGAAGGAGTCGCCAGTCCCCCTCCTGCTGAACCCACACTCCCCCTACTGCAGTACTTTACTCACTGTACAGGGAAGAAGCTTAACTTTACTTTTGTTCGCTCCCAGTGGTGAGGGATCGATGGTTGCAACAGTTACTTGACTTTTAAAAGTACCCCCAGTTGTCAGTATTATTTTCTTTTTACTTACTGCAGTCCTGAGAAAAGCACAGAGCATCTTGGGGAAATGTAGTCTTTAGAGGCTGAAGCCTTAGAGGAGCCATACTCATACATTCAAGAAAATGAATGCTGTAACCATGTACAGCCGTGCAAACAGGTCGCAAGTCCTGCCCTGACCCATCACTCACCATTTCACTGCACAACCTATGCTTACAGACAGGCTTGTAAGAACATAAGAACAGCCCTGCTGGATCAGGCCCAAGGCCCATCTAGTCCAGCATCCTGAGTCACACAATGGCCCACCCGATGCCGCTGGAAGCCTACAGGCAGGAGCTGAGGGCATGCCCTCTCTCCTGCCATTACTCCTCTGAAACTGGTATTCAGAGGCATCCTGCCTTTGAGGCTGGAGATGGCCTATAGCTCTCTGACTAGTAGCCGTTGATAGACCTCTCCTCCATGAAGTTATCCAAAACCCTCTTAAAGCCATCCAGGTTGTTGGCTGTCACCACATCTCGTGGCAGAGAATTCCACAAGTTGATTATACATTGTGTGAAAAGGTACTTCCATTTGTTGGTCCTAAATTTCTTGACAATCAACTTCATGGGATGACCCCTGGTTCTAGTGTTATGGGAGAGGGATAAGAATTTCTCTCTATCCACTTTCTCCACACCTCTATCAAGTCTCCCCGCAGTTGTCTGTTTTCTAAACTCAATAGCCCTAAGTGTTGTAGCCTTGCCTCATAAGAAAGGTGCTCTAGGCCCCTGATCATCTTGGTTGCCCTCTTCTGCACCTTTTCCAGTTCTACAATGTCCTTCTTTAGATGTGGTGACCAGAATTGTATGCAATACTGAGGTGTGGCCACACCATCGTTTTGTATGAGGGCATTATAATATTAGCAGTTTTATTTTCAATCCCCTTCCTAATGATCCCTAGCATGGAACTGGCCTTTTTCACAGCTGCCGCACCTTGAGTAGACACTTTTAACAAGCTGTCCACCACGACCTCAAGATCTCTCTCCTGGTCAGTTACTGACAGCTCAGATCCCATCAGTGTAAACTTGAAGTTGAGGTTCTTCATCCCAATGTGCATCACTTTACACTTGCCAACACTGAACCGCATTTGCCATTTTGTCATCGTCTCACCCAGTTTGGAGAGATCCGTTTGGAACTCCTCACAATCTGTTTTGGATTCCACTACAGTTTGGTATCACCTGCAAATCTGGCCACCTTGCTGCTTACCCCAACTTCTAGATAAATTATGAATAAATTAAAAAGCACCAGTCCCAGTACAGATAAACAGGGAAGCACCATATTCATGATGGTGGGTGCTTCAGTGATCATGAAACTGGATCTCCACAGCCTCGCAATCACGGAAGCACCTTGGATCCTACAAACTGTTCTCTATTCATACAGGCATGCCAGGTGGCAGGACATCCGACCCACTGCTGCTGCAGCACATGGTTATAGCAGTAGTTGTCTTCAACATATGACTAAGGCTAGTGTGCCTGATAGTTTCAAGAAAGAAACTCGGGCCCAGTTCAGACATAACAGGAAATCAGAGGTCCCTTCAACTCCGGTTTCCTAACCCAAATGGCTGAATTTGGGGAAATGGAGTTTGCGGTGAGGGAAGCAACCCACGGTTCCCCTCACCAAACTCTGAACCTTCAGTCAGAGTGGAGTTTCACCGCCGCAAACTCCATTTCTGCAGTGCCAGCATTTCATCCAAACTCTGGCACCACAGTTTGAACCCCATGGAACCAGAGTTGAGGGAGAAAGCTCTTCCCTGATTGGCTGTGTGGGCTGTCCTTCAGGAAAGTAGGAAACCTGCACAGCCAGCTCCCCCGCCTCTGCAGTCTCTCTGCAGAGAAGCAGCTCTCCCCAATGTCCAAGCACTGACAGGGAGCGCGGAACTGTGGGTCCATTGGAGCTATGGTTCCGTTTTATGTCTGAACTGGGCCGATTCCTTGCAAGGAACATGATAGTCATATGAGATGGCTTGAGGATCAAAAATCCAGATGTTCTCAGCTGCAGAGAGGCAATTGGCGTCTTGCTCTACTGGAGGTCATGGTATTCAGCTGTTAATCCAAGGTGCCTGGGGAGACATTCTTGTTACTCTTGGAAGAATATGTACTGTGTGACATAGGGAATCCCCCCTCCCCTTTAAGGCATTGCTGTTTGCGTGCTGGCTGCTGTGGTAGCTGAGAACACCTGCTAACAAGCTCTCTCCCAACACTGGGGAGCCAACTGGCACATAATGCTCTTTAAATTAAACCTCCTCCTCTTGACATTTAGGTGCTGCCAACGTACTGCTGCTCTTGCTTCAATGACTCACCATGTGCCAGTGGCTTGAGAAAGCCCTCTGCAAAACCAGAGGCATTGGAGAGGGCAACAAACAGATTGCTCTCAGCCGCTTCTACAAGGAAGAAATCCATGGGGAAGCCTGCAGAAAGCAAAGCTTCAGTTCCACCTCCCAGCAGGCAGCAGAGCATAATGGGCGGAGAGACCACAGAAGCCGCTCGGAGGAAAACAGACTGTTATGAAGAAAAGTCTAAAACAACATACATGAACACGTTTCTTCTAAGCAAAATAATTAGGGCTGCAAGCTTTATGCAGTAGACCAGCTATACGGCCTTAGTTAATCAAATGGGAAGGGCCAGATTTCGTTGGGGAGGGCAGGTCTTCCTCCATGGGGATTGCAGAAGGAGAAGGCTGGATTCCCTCTGTTTCATTCCACAGCTTTTCTGAGATTGTAATATCCCTTTGATTCTGCTCTGGTTGATTCTGGCAGGGCTTCCCAGATTTCAGAATGCCAGACTGGATTTTATGCAGGCAATCTAAGCTGCGGGCTGGGGAGGAGAATACACTATTCCCATTTTTTTTTTAAAAAAAGTATCAGTTTTTATTTTAAAAAACCATAGTGAAATATTTCAGTATTGTTCAATAGCAATATTGCAACATTGCCGATATGTGCGCATTAAAATGTTTAAAAATTGTCCTCACTGGGAGAACATTCCAGAACCTGGGACAACATCAGAGAAGGCCCTGTCCAGCATGCACAATTTAGCCTTTTTCAGTGTTGGCACACAGAGCAAAGACCTCTCTGATGACCTTGTTGGGCAGGCGGAAACCCTTGGGAGCTGGCGGTCCTTTGGATATCCAGGTTCGAGCCGGTTTATACTTGAACTGGTTCGGTTTGATGGCTCAACCTTGGACTGAACCAGGTCCAAACTCAGACCATTGCCCTTGAGTCTCCCTGGGCTAGTTCAGTGCATTTGGGGGGCATTTTTGCCCTCTGCGCACATGGCAGCCATTTTTGGGGCTGCCGCGCATGTGCGTGGGCCATTCGCATGACCATGCAATTGTGTGGTCATGCAAATGGCCCGTGTACATGTGCAGTGGCCCAAACAATGGCTGCCGCACACACACAGAGGACCAAAATGGGCCTGAAATGGGTAAGGGAGTCTGGCAAGGGGAGGGGAAACAGCCAGAGACACTCTTCCAAGGCCACCGCAGCACCCCCCCCCCCCGAGGCCACTGCAGCTCTCGGTGTTGATGTCAGTCTTTTAAAAAAATAATATTTACACCACATGCCATCCTCAAACCAGGCCCAAAGCATTCTAATTTGAGTCAAGCCAGGGCCCTCCAGTCAACATGCCTGGTCCAGTTCAAATCCAGTTCAGATTTGAACCGAACCGGGCAAACTAGTTTTGTGCACATCCGTAATCCAGGGCCCAAACCATATGGAGCAGTGGAAGCAGTGCTGAACCACCCACATTTCACTTCACTTAATGTGTGAGCCAATTTGGTTTATTGTTGTTATTACTAAATTAACTGTTGATATCGTGCAACCCAAACTGTTGAGATGAACACTTTATCCCAAGTCTGTCTCCTTAAAGGTTAGAACCATCTGGGGATTGATAACATTGAATTAGCGGGTGAAGAAATCTGCTGCCTGCTAGGGCTGTGCGAGCCGGTTTGTGGTCAAGCTGGCTCGAGGTCAAACTGGGCAGGTCTAGAGGTTCACCATTGAGCTGAACCGGCGCCCTGAAAAATGGAGCCGGTCTGTCTTGGAACTGAGCCACCCCCAGTTTGGAGCCCCACTTTAGGAGCCAGCTCAAGGGGCATACTTGTAAAGGGGAATCCAGTAACTGTGTGTTTGGGTGTGTGTGAAAAATGCTTTAAAATCTTTGACAGAAAGAAACCACAGCAGTGGAGGGAGAATGTAAACATATCATTTCTTTACCTGTAAGCGAGAACACAAGCTGATGTGGGCAGTGGCCTGGATGACGACAATCGCCCCTGCCGATCTGCCACCGATTGCACTGCCCATCGCGGGGGGGGAATGGTGATTGTGGTGGCTATGGTAGCCATGGTGGGGAATGGCAGCCATGGCAGGAGCAGCAAAGGGGGCTCCTCCAGCTCCACCACCCACCTCCCAAATGCAGGACTGGCCGTGTGTAGGTGCGACCTCCATTACAGTGAGGTCTGGGCCTGCGCAGAGGCCCCAAATGGCCTCTATGGAGGCCAAGATCTCACTGTAGCGGAGGCAACCAGTGGCAGTTCGCCAGGAGCCATCCCCGCCATAGGAACATAGGAAGCTGCCATATACTGAGTCAGACCATTAGTCCATCTAGCTCAGTATAGTCTACACAGACTGGGAGCAGCTTCTCCCAGGTTGCAGGCAGGAATCTCTCTCAGCCCTATCTTGGAGATGTCAGGTTAGGGAACTTGGGATCTTCTGATACTCTTCCCAGAGCAGCCCCATCCTCTGAGGGGAATCTCTTCCAGTGCTCACATATCAAGTCTCCTATTCGTATGCAACCAGGGCAGACCTTGCTTAGCTAAGGGGACAAGTCATGCTTGCTACCACAAGACCAGCTCTCCTCCATCTGGACTTCTGCCTGCTGCTGCCATCGGCTTGTGTTCATGCGTACAGGTAAATAAATAACATGTTTCCACCCCCACCGCACCCCCCACTGTGATTTCTTTCTGGCAAAGATTTTAAAGCATTTTTTATCCCACCCCCCCGGGCGGAATTACTGCTGTCAAATCTCTACTTGTAAAGGGGAATCCTTGCCAGATTCCCATATACAAGTATGCTCCTCAAGCCAGTCCGCAACCAAGCTCAGGGGACTTGATGCTTGGATAGGACCGGGGGTGGGGGTGGGGCAGCTCGATTGAGCCAGAGCCTCCCAGTTCAGTTCGAATTCAGTTCAAATTCGTACCGAACTAGGATTCTTGTTGTTTGCACATCCCTACTGCTTGCATTCTCTTCTATTTGTCAACACATGTTTCTCATCAGTCTCTTCTACATACATTGTATCTACATTGTTATTTCTCTTTGTAAACCGCCCTGAGCCATTTTTGGAAGGGCGGTATAGAAATTGAATTATTATTATTATTATTATTATTATTATTATTATTATTATTATTATACGCTTCTCATAACTGTTTTGCCTCCCCCACCCCCGTTGGCATCCCTCTGACCTCCTGGCAAGTCCTTTCCATCCCCAGGTTACTGTGCTGGAGTCCTTACAAGGCTAATGGAATACTTCCAAAGTTACACCAATTCCTCTGGAGATGAACACTTTCTCCCAAGTCTGTCTCCTTAAAGGCATTACTGTACTTGTTTAGAGGTGTACTTTCTTTTTGGAAGTCTCTCACATGGCTTTAGGACCTGGATTCCCAGCTACATCTGTGTACTAAAAGAGTCGTTACAGGATATCTTAGCAGCTCATCAGCAAAGCAGAAAGCAGTAGCGTATATCAGATTCTCTGAAAGCTTTTGGGGAAAATCTTTGGACAACTCTCTATGCCCCCGTCACTCTATCATGCTGTTCAATTCTCCCCCCCCACCACCTTCCATCATTGCTATAAATCTTATTGAAGATAAGCTATTAAAGGAAAGTTTACAAAGAAGCACTTGAGTTCAGAAAAAAAGGGTTGAGATAAATATGCCTCACTCCTCTTTCTCATCTGATTTTCTCAGTGTAAGAGATCTGCTTAGAATTAGGTCACTGTCTGCACATTTCTTTGCTCTCCTCTCTTTGCTGTATGAACCTTTCATGTTTTCAGACTCTGCCCTACAGTTTTAAAACATGTGAACTTTTCATTTTTCCTCCCAGACATGCCTTCCATCGAAACCAATTTTCTTAAGAAGACGTGCTGCTCCCCTCCATGGAAGTTGAACTGGGGTTTCAAACAGGTTGGCCCATCTTTCAAATGCCACTTCAAGTAAACAGCCTTCGGAAAAGACAAGGCAGTACAATAAACTCCCTGTAAAACTGCTCATAAAAATATCAAGGCTGAATTTGTAGCATACTTTCTTTTAAGCAACGTAGGAAGCTGCTATCTCCTGAGTCAGACTGTTGGGCAATCTGGCTCACTATGGTCTACGCTGACCGGCATCAGCTTCGGGCAGGAATTCTTCTCATCCCTATCTAGAGATGCTGGGAATTGAACTTGGGACCACTTGCATGGTAAGCAGGTGCTCCCCAGCCTTATTCCCATCCCCACTAAGTACCCCCATAAGGCGCCTTAATGCATGAGGCCAATGCATGCACTGGTTTTATGCATGGTGGTATGGCTCTGTTAGTTGAAGTATGTTCAAAACCCAGCCAGCATAGTGTAGTGGTTAGAGTGCTGGACTAGGACCGGGGAGACCCGGGTTCAAATCAACATTCAGCCATGATACTTGCTGGGTGACTCTGGGCCAGTCACTTCTTTCTCAGCCTAACCTACTTCACAGGATTGTTGTGAGGAGAAATCCTTGGAGGAAGAGCAGAATATAAATGTAAAATAAATTATAATTTTAAAAAACAAACACAGGCAATAATGGTGGCACCATGAATTGGGCAAACCCAGTGAGATCCCTGTAAAGATAACATATGGGAAGTCAATGATACCCATGGTCAGGTTCACAAGGCTGCCTGACCCAGGAATTTTCTAATGGCTCTGCTCTCTTTTTTGTACAATAAAGTTGAGGAAGAAGGTGCAGCCCCTTCCCCTTCAGTGCACGTGTGCACTCTATGGCATTACTCATGAGAAGAAAATCCAGCAGAGTAGCATTGCCTCATAAGAACAGCCCTGCTGGATCAGGACCAAGGTCCATCTAGTTCAGCATCCTATTTCACACAGTGATCCACCAGATGCCTGTGAGAAGCCCACAGGCAAGAGGTGACGGTACACCCTTTCTCTTGCTGTTGTTCTCTTGGAACTGGTATTTAGAGGCACCTTGCTTCTGAGGCTGGAGGTGGCCTATAGCCAGCAGACTAGTCCAGTCACAGGAGAAATTCTTTCTCTCTTATTATGATGGGTGCTGCTGCTGCAGAGTGGATTACTCTCTCATGAGAGTGGAAGGCCATGGAAAGATCCATTCACAATTCATGGGAAGAACCATCCGGGGGGTTAACGGGGATCGATCAGAATTGCTAATAATGTGCCATGATACCCCTTCTCCCAGAGACCATTCTCTCATGAGAATGAAAGGCCATGGAGACTTCTCCTTTTGGACAGAGGTATTTTTAGAAATGGGTAAAATTACACAACAGAGGTTAGATATGAGATCAGAGTTGGCTCTATTAAATGTATTTTCGGGACCTAATTTGGCATTATTGTCTAAGGATCTTATAGTTTTCATGTTAACTGCAGCTAGAATATCCATTGCACAATACTGGAAGCATAAAACCATGTCTCTGACATCTTGGTATCAGTCTATGTGGCATATTGCCATATCTGAAAAACTGACCCATATTATTCATCTTCAAGCGGGTCAAGCTAATTCTAATGAAATTTTTTTTGCATTTTAAAAATTTTATTGGTTTTTACAATATCTTAACAATCCAATTACTTTTAATTAAATAAATATTGACTTCTCGCTTACCAGTCTGCGCGGTTCGTGTTAGCTATACATATAAACCATTGCTATAGTAATTCAAAACATATATACTCCACATTGCAAACTCGATTTTACCCTACCCAACCTGCTTTTATTACTAAATTTCAAACCCTGCTGAAAGGTCCATGTTAGAAAAATAGTTCATTACGTAAAGAAAGAATGGTTCCCAATCTTCTTTGAAACATTCCAAGTTTTCATCCCTTATAAGTGCTGTAAGTTTTGACATCCCAGCGTATTCCAAATTTTTTATCAACCAATCTTCTTTTGAGGGCATTTTATTGTCTTTCCATTTCTGCGCATATACTATTTTAGCTGCTGTGGTTGCATACATAAAAAATGTTAAGTTTCTTCTGGAGAACTCTCCTTGAGTTATTCCCAGCAGGAAGGATTCTGGCCTCTTAGGAAATGTCGTTTAAAAAATTTTCTTCAGCTCATTATATATCATATCCCAAAAGGCCTTTGCCTTCCCACATGACCACCACATATTGAAAAAAGTTCCTTCACATTGTCCACATTTCCAAAATTTGTTTGAAACATTTTTATACATTAATGCTATTTGTTTCAGTGTCAAATACCACCTGTACATCATCTTGTAATAATTTTCTTTTAAAGTATAACATGCAGTGAACTTTAAACCGGTTTTCCATAATTTTCCCCAAGCTACCATATCTATATTATGACCCACATCTTGAGCCCATTTTATCATAGTCGTTTTAACCACTTCATCTCTTGTCTCCTCCAAACGCAACAACTAATACATCTTAGAGACTAATTTTTCATCATTTTCACACAACTCCTTCTCAAATCTCAACATTTGATCCTCAAAACCAACTTAAGATCCTTCTTCTAAATTTCATTCAGCTGATGATACTGAAACCAGTTTCTAACCAAATTTTGTACTTCGATTAGATTTTTTAATTTACAGCCCTTCTCTTGAAAACATAACAAGTCCCTATAGGTACCCCATCCAGATTGCATATTTGTCTCTTTACGTGCCAAAGCTTCAATCGGGGATACCCAAAATGGAGTTTTAGATTCCAGCCATTTTTTGTATTTTACCCACACTCCCATTAGACTCCTTCTTACATAGTGATTAAGAAAATCTTTATGCACTTTGGTTTTATCGTACCACAGATATGAATGCCATCCAAACCTTCTATCGAATCCTTCCAGATCAAGTATTCTGGGATTTCTTAATGTTATCCATTCTTTTAACCACGTCAAATAAACAGCATCAAAATACAACCTTAAATCCGGCAGAGTAAGACCACTTCTTTCTTTAGCATCTATTAAATTTTTAAATTTAATTCTTGGTCTTTTCCCTTGCCAAACAAATTTAGTTATCTCCTTTTCCCCTTGCTTGAAACAGGTTAACGTATTAATTATAGGAATAGTCTGGAAAAGAAACAATATTTTAGGTAGAACGTTCATCTTCACCACTGAAATTCTTCCCATTAAAGATAAGTTCATTCTAGTCCATCTTTGCAAATCAATTTTTACTGTATTCCATATTTTGATATAATTATTTGAAAACAACAAAGAATTTTTGTTTGTCAGCCAGACACCCAAGTATTTAATTTTCTTCTCCACTTTCAATTCGCTTATTTCATAAAGTCTGTCATTGGATTTCTGGTCCATATTTTTTGTCAACACCTACGTTTTACTCTTATTTATATAAAACCCAGCCAATTGGCCAAATTGTTCTATTTTTTCCAAGAGCCTTCCAATCTTCTCTAATGGATTTTCAAGAAAAAACACCAATTCTAATGATTTTTTTCATGATATGGTCAGATGTTATTCTGTTCACAAATCAGGATAATTCTAGTCATTCTCCTCCATCTAATTGCATATCTGGAAGGATGGTTAATGGATGTCATTATGTATCAGTGTTACTATTCATGTTTATGTATTGTGTACACACACACACACACACATATTTATATATTTTAAAGGCCAAGGAGACATGCATGTGGGCCAGATGATAGCTGGTGCCCTGCCTGGTTGCTCGACACAAGCAAACCACGGGGATGGGTACTCCGGCAACACCTCTACCTGTCTTGGCAACTGCCGTGAAGAAGCAGTGCAAGCAGTCCCTCTGCCAGTCCATTCATCCATTCGAATATATCCATGTTTATTTTTTACCATCACAGTGACCCTACTCTCCTGGGATCGCTGATAATCGAGGCTCCCCTCTCCCATGATTCCTGGTGGCAGATGATCTGCACACCCCACAATGCTGGTACAAACCCAGGAAATTTGAATGAAAGTAAAGATCAAACCCTGGTCCTGGTGTTTCTCTAGTCTGCCCACCCGGTACCACCAGGACACATGGAGTGGTATCTTCTCCTTTGGGGGCATGAAAGGGTTTCATGGAGAGGAGAGGGTCATGGTGTTAAAGTTCTATTATTAACAAGAAATAACGGGGGGCCTCGACAAGTGGGAAGCCTTTGATTTGGATGGCCTAATTCGTGAGAGTGTAGTCTGATGGAGGACTGAAGGTCTTGGAGCCTCTGGTCCTCCCCAGTGGACTGGCCCTCTCATGAGGAGACTAATCACAAGAACATAAGAACAGCCCTGCTGGATCAAGCCCAAGGCCCATCTAGTTCAGCATCCTGTTTCACACAGTGGCCCACCAAGCCACTGGCAGCAAGCCAGCATGAGGGAAGGAGTGTGGTTCGGTGTTCCTGGACTGCTTTGCTGGGCTCAGCCATCACAACAGTATCCTTGGTCACAGTGGACCAAACCCCAGGATCCTTTGCCCTACCTCATACCACATACCCCCTCCTAGGAAGTCCTCATGATCCCTTCCAGGAGTAACACTACATCCCCCCCATTGTCAGCAATTGTGCTTGTGCAAGAGTGTTTTGGTGCAGGGTTCTTATTGAGGTGGTGGTGCAATTGCTGTCAGGAAAAGGGCTTAAATGCCATTTAAAGGGATTTAACTGCCCTTTCCCTGCTGAGAGCAGGTGGTCCATTCTTTCTGAACAGGCACAATCACGCTTGGCACGCCCCCTTGAAGATCATGGACAAAGGCTGCCGCCCTGCAGACGTTCTGATGCCTTGCCCACTTACATGATTGTGTCATATTAAAAAGTACAAATATCTAACCCTCATGGGCCGTCTATCCAAAACTCTTCCATGGATTTCAGAAGGCAACACGGATGAGTTAAAAAGAAGGAACAGTGCAGAAGTAATTGATTGCTGAATACTAGGTGCCCAATTAGATTGTATACCCAAAAGGAGGAAAGGTACCACTAAGTCCAGGAGGATGCCAGCATGGCTAACAGGTACCATCAAGGAAGCCATAAAAGGGAAGAAGACTTCCTTCCGAAATTGGAAGGCCTGTCCAAATGAAGAGAACGGAAAGGAACACAAACTCTGGCAAAAGAAATGCAAGGTGACAATAAGGGAGGCAAAAAGAGAGTCTGAGGAACATTTAGCTAAAAGTATCAAGGGGAATAACAAAAACTTCTTTAGATACATCAGAAGCAGGAAACCTGCCAGGGAGGCGGTTGGACCATTAGACAATGAGGGAGTGAAAGGGATTATTAAGAAGGATATGGAGGTTGCAGAGAAGCTAAATGAGTTATTTGTGTCCATCTTCATGGCAGAGGATACTGAGCATATACCTGTTACTGAAAAAGGTTTTTCAGGGATGGAGGCTAAAGAACGGAGTCAGATCGAAGTGACAAGAGATGATATTCTAAACTAACTGGAAAAACTGAAAACTAACAAATCGCCGGGGCTGGATGGTATCCATCCAAGGCTTGTTATCCTGCAAATCCTGTGTTCCAGGGGTAACTGTGCCAGCATTGGCTGTGGGGAGGGACAAGGGAGTGTTGGAGGCAGATGGGGGGACTCTCAAATGTACTTAAGGGGTGTCCCTGAGGTAGCCTTCCTTTTGAGGGAAGAACTGCTGCTGTCTGCTTATGTTACTGCTGCTGCTGTTGCTGCTGCTGCTGAAGGAATGAGGTGGACTGCTGTACTGAGAAGAAGCCATGGCAGTGGGGAACTCAGTGACTTTTAAGGAACCTTTTAGTTTTAAGTGATTTTGTATTTTTCTGCCATAGAGAATAATGGCGATTCAAAGTGGCCCCATTTTTCTCTTTGGGTAGTGCCTAAGTGCTCCAGAGTGGGTGGATGTTATGGACCCACAGATGCCACCCATCACCCAACCCACAAGGCAGTTGGCCACTGCCTTGTAGATTGTAGATTCTGGGGTGTTGTATCTAAAATATCTACAATATTGTAGATTATCTGGTGTTAACTAACATTTTCTCATAAGGAATCCCTATGTAGAAGTAATGTACCTTCTGAGAGTCTAAACATAGTAAGTAAGTTAACACCAGAGATTCTAAAATACATTAAATTTCCCTAAAAACCGCCAGGGTGTCCCACTGCCTTACAGATTGGGTGGTATTTGGCACCCATGGTCCTCTACCCTCCAACCCATTTTTGAGCATCTAGGCACTACCCATGGTAAATAACACAGTCACTTTAAAACCTCATTATTCCCTATGGCATAAAAATACAAAATACTTAAAACAAAACAAAAAATTCCTTTAAAAAATCAACCATTTGCCCAATCACTTTGTGGTTTGGGTGCCAGGCAGCACCCATGGTGCTGTGCTACCCAACCCACCTTGCTGCCCCCAAGCCAGTTAAAATCCGATTCGAATCAAACTGAATTCAAACTGAATCTACCCTGATTTGAGGGCAGCAGATTCAAGTTTGAATCGAACCAGGCTGATTCAATCTGAACATGAATCAAATCACAATAATTATTGCATACACATTTTATTATTTATTTTATTATTTATTTATTTGATTTGTATACCGCCCTTCCAAAATGGCTCAGGGCGGTAAATCCCTAGTAATAACCAGCATTTCGTATTTCACTTGGAAACATATTGGCAACCAGTGCAGTTCTTTTAAGATTGTTGTTATACAGTCTCTTCAGCTTATCACAGAGACCAGTATGGCTGCTGCATTCTGCACTAACTGTAGTTTCTGGACTACATACAAAGGCAGCCCCATGTAGAGTGCATTACAGTAGTCAAGCCTGAAGGTTACCAGCATATGTACCACTGTTTTAAGGTCATTTTCCTCCAGAAATGGGCATAGCTGATGTAGCAGCCGAAGCTGATAAAAAGAACTCCTGGCCGTTGCTTCACCTTGAGAGACCAGAGAGAGTTTTGGATCAAGGAGCACTCCCAAGCTATGTTATTTTTGGAGGAGTGCAACTCCATTGAGAACAGGGAGATGTAAACCATCTCTGGTTCTGGCACTCACCCACCCACCCACAGTCAGTACCTCCATCTTATCTGGATTCAGTTTCAGTTTGTTATCCTTCATCCAGCCCATTATCACCTCCAGGCAAGCGTTTAGGGAAGTTATGCCATTACCTCATGAAGTTGATATGGAGAAATAGATTTGGATGCCATCAGCATATTGATAGCAATCTGCACCAAATCTCCTGATCATCTCTCCCAGTGGTTTCATGTTGATGTTAAAAGGCATTTGACAGTATGGAGCCTTGTGGAACTCCATACATTAACTCCCGCTTTGCAGAGCAACAGTCTTCAAGCAACACCATCTGGAATCTGCCAGAGAGGTAGGAATGGAATAACTGTAAAACAGTGCCACCCAATCCCAATTCCCTCAGGCAACCAAAAAGGATACCATGGTCGATGGTATTGAAAGCTGCAGAGATGTCAAAAGGACCAACAGAGTCACACTCCCTCTGTCAATACCCAATTGGAGATCATCCATCAGGCTGACCAAGGTGTCTCAACCTCATAGGTAACCCAAATGCCAGTTTGAAATGGGTCTAGATAATCTGTTTCTTCCAAGACCACCTGGAGCTGACACACACACACACCCAATCACCTTGCCCAAACATCGAAGACTGGAGACAGGTCTATAGCTGGCTGACTCTGAGGGATCCAGCACAGGTTTCTTCAAGTAAAGTCTAATAATATGAAATGCTTGACTAACAAGCAGAAGGTTGCCAGTTCAAATCCCCGCAGGTACTATATTGGGCAGCAGCGATATAGGAAGATGCTGAAAGGCTAGTAGTCGGAGGGCTTCAGGCCACCTCCAGCCTCAAAGGCAGGATGCCTCTGAGTACCAGTTGCAGGGGAGTAACAGCAAGAGAGAGGGCATGCCCTCAACTCCTGCTGTAGGCTTCCAGCGGCATCTGGTGGGCCACTGTGCGAAACAGGATGCTGGACTAGATGGGCCTCCTTGGGCCCAATCCAGCAGGGCTGTTCTTATGTTCTTAAGGCATCATCTCAATGGTAAACCCCTCCTGTATTCTACCAAAGAAAACCACAGGCTCTGTGGGTTCCAGGAGTCGAAATTGACTTGATGGCACACTTTACCTTTAAGGCAAAGAAGCATCCTGCTCTCCCTCAGAGAAGCATTTATAGTATGTGCCAGACCCTCTCTGATAGTATTATTGACACATGAAATGAACCAAGCTGGGCAATCATCAAGAGAACAGGTGGTAGGCCATATCATCTTGGTTTACCTCCTCTGTATGTTTCCAGTTCTACTTCTTAAGATATGATGACCAGAACTGCATGCAGTACTCCAAATGTGGCTGCACCATAGTTTTGTATAAGGGCATTATAATATTAGCAGTTTTATTTTCAAACACTTTCCTAATAATTCCAAGCATGGAATTGGTCTTTTGCACAACTGCCACACATTGAGTTGACACTTTCAATGAGCTGTCCATCATGATTCCAAGATCCCTCTCCTGGTCAGTCACGGACAGCTCAGATTCCATCAGCATATATATGAAGTTGGGGGTTTGGGGCCCAATATGCATCACTTTACACTTGCCAGCACTGAACCACATTTGCCATTTTGTTGCCCACTCCCCCAGTTTGGAAAGATCCTCTTGGAGCTCCTCACAATCTGTTTTGAATTTCACTATCCTAAATAGTTTGGTGTCATTTGAACATCTGGCCACCTCACTGCTTACCCCAGCATCTAGAACATTTATGAACAAGTTAAAGAGCATTGGTCCCAGAACAGATTGCTGGGGGACCCCACTTCTTACTTCCCTCCATTTAGAGAACTGTCCATTTATACTCACCCTCTGTTCCCTACCCTTCAGCCATTTACCATGCCACACATGAACCTGATACCTTATCCCTTGACTGCAAAGTTTTCTCAAGAGTCTTTGATAAGGAACTATGTTGAAAGCTTTTTGAAAGTCCAGCTATATATACTATGTCAACTGGATCACCTTGATCCACACACCTGTTGACATTCTCAAAGAACTCCAAAAGGTTCATGAGGCAAGATTTACTTTTTCAGAAGCCATGCTGATTCTCCTTCAGCAGGGCCTGTTCTTCTATATGCATAACAATTTTATCCTTGAAAATGCTTTCCATCAATTTGCCTGCGGCAGAAGTTATACTAATTGGCCTGTAATTTCCCAAATCCCCCTGGATCCCTTTTTGAAAATTGGTGTTATGTTGGCTACTTCCCAGTCCTCCGATAGAGAGCCTGATTATAAGGATAAGTTATATATTTTTCTAAGGAGATGAGCAATTTCATATTGGAGTTATTTAAGGACTTTTGGGTGGGAACCACCTGGCCCTGGCAATTTGTTAATTTTTTTTTTCAGACAGTTTAAAACTTCATCTCTCGTCACCTCTCTCTGACTTAGCTCTTTGGCCTCTGTCCCTGAGAAGCTCGGTTCAGACACAAGTATATGCTCAGTATCCTCTGCCTTAAAAAAAGATGAAAAGAACTCGTTTAGCTTCTCTGCAACCTCCATATCCTCCTTAATAATCCCTTTCACTCTCTCATCATCTAAAGGACCAACAGCCTTCCTGGCAGGTTTCCTGCTTCTGAGGTATTTTAAAAGACAGTTTAAAATACCCTTGATGCTTTAAGCTAAATGTTCCTCAAACTCCCTTTTTGCCTCCCTTACTGTCTCCTTGCATTTCTTTTGCCAGAGATTGTATTCCTTTCTGTTCTCTCCATTTAGGCAGGACTTCCAATTTCTGAAGGAAGTCTTCTTCTCTTTTATAACTTCTTTGACTTTACTTGTAAGCCATGCTGGCATCCTCCTGGACTTAGTGGTACGTTTCCTCCTTTTTGGTATACATTCTAACTGGACTTCTATTATTATGCTTTTAAATAAACTCCATGCATTCTGGAGCAATGTGACTCTCCTGATCTTCCCTTTCAGTTTTCTTTTCACCAGACTCATTTTAGAGAAATTTCCTCTTCTGACATTCAAAGTGTCTGTTAGACTTCTTTGGCAATTCTCTCCTCACATGAATGCCAAATCTGATCACACTATGGTCACCCTGCTTTCCCCCTGCCCACCCTTTTGGTCGCAAGTATAGCCTTTATGTGTGGACAAGTGCTGGATTGGTACCAAAAATCCCTTTGGAACAGGCTCCCATCCATCAAAGAGAACCCATCAGAGACTCAAGACACTACTTGTGTGCAGTTCAGTGCTTGACTGAGCATTTGTCAGGTTCTTGATGTTGGGATATGCAGCAGCTGCAGCTTAGTTTATGTATAGTTTGCATGCAATATACTACAAAGCCAGAGCAGGCACTATAGTTTCCTCTGTATTGGTTGAGCTAGGTAGGAATTTCTATTCTCCTTCCTGTTCTTGTTTTGTTCCTGTTCCATTGTGTATGAGTCAGCAAGTTCAGTACTGACCTCTTAGTGCCTCTGTCTCCCAAGTAAAGTTATCTTAAAAACCTTTCACTGGTGTTTGCTCTGTAATCCAGCAGACAGAACTCTCTCTGCAACACTCGACAGGCCATAATCCATAGCAGGTAGTCTTTGTTTGTCTTGTGGGTTGCAAGTTCTTTATTTCTTTTTATTTTATTTATTTACTTACATGTATATCCTGCTCTTCCTCCATGGAGCCCAGGGTATGTTCATGCCTTCCTCCACGAAGTACAGGGTTATGTTTATCCTCACAACAACCCTGTGAGGTAGGTTCAGCTGAGAGAGAAGTGACTGGCCCAGTCACCCAGCTAGTTAAATGGCTGAATAGGGATTTGAACTCGGGTCTTCTTATTCCTAGTCCAATACTCTAACCACTACACCAGACATTCTGCAGGCTTAGAATAGTCAGCGCTGGGATAAATGTTACAAAGATCCTACTAAGCTTGATGCAGTTTATTGTTCCTTTATTTATCTAAATAGCACAGATTGCTACCAAGTTTTGGCTACCAAAAGGGAAAGCCCAACTCTTTAATCATCCATGTCAAGGACCTCGATAACTTTGGATGTTGACTCCTACCAGAAAAAGCAGGGAGCAATTAATATGCAGAAATCCTCCTGCTGTTTCCACAATGAGCACAGAGTGCTATCCTGTACTACTTGATGTGTGTGTGATAAATGCTCACATGACAAGGTTATTTGGTGCAGAGCAGCTGGAGTGGTTGTCATGGCAACCAGTCCACAATGCCCATAAATCTGGTGCGTAGTTATCTTTGCTGCGTATGCAAAACACACCTGTACACAAAACCAGGTCTAGCATTTTCATTTACAGATCTCTCTCTCTCTCTCTCTCTCTCTCTCTCTCTCTCTCTCTCTCTCTCACACACACACACACACACACGATTCTTGGGGAAATCTGTTCTTTCGTAAGGAAAAAAACGATCAAGCATCCTTGTGAAAGCTGAGTCTTTAAGGCAATTGTGATGATAAAGAAGGAAAATGAGGCATCATATCATACACAGAGAGATTATGGAGGGGGTGATCTCATGATCCTTGATACTGATGCTGCAAATATCTATGCATTTGTACTACCAATATAAAGGTTGCACAGATCTGTTACTGTGGATAAGTGTCCAACAGACAGAAGGATCAAGTATGGCATCAGATCCGCTGGGCAAACCAGTTTAGGAATGGTTAGAAAAGAATATCATGCCACCTAATGGCGCAGTGGGTAAGCAACCTGCCTAGAGAGCAGGAGGTTGTTGGTTCGAATCCCTGATGGAGTGTTTCCCAGAATGTGGGAAACTCCTATATTGGGCAGCAGCGATATAAGAAATTGCTGAAAGGCATAAACTCATACTGTGTGGGGAAAGGCAATGGTAAACCACTCTTGTATTCTAGCAAGAAAACCACAGGACTCGCTGGTCCCCATGAGTCAACACTGACTCAATGGCACAACCTTTCCTTTCCTGCTCTGCAGTGCACACCAAGTACAATACTATACACAACTGCCTGAGTAAGGTCCATTGACTGAAGTTTCAGTAGGACTTACTTGAAAGTGGGTATGGATAGGAGTTAGTACAGCTAAAAGATATACAGAGAAATGGGGAGAGATAAAGGCAAGGGAGGGAGCGCCTGGCAGGGAAAGGAAAGGAGGGGTGAGAGAAGCAAGGGCTTAGGGCATGGATAATGGGACAGGCAGAGGCCAACCAGCCAAGGGAGAAGATGAGAAAGGCAGTCATGGATGGTCCCTCCCTAGCCAAGGAGTCTAGGTGGGTTAAAAAGATGGAAGATGGCAGTCGGGCCCTCCTTCCCTCGGGGAGGCCCACAGGACCCCTTGGGCATGCAACTGCTCCATTGAGAGCACCGGAGATGCTTTAGGTTTGTTCACTCACTTCAATTCGGCATCAGGGTTGGTTTGTCCCGGCCCCAGCCCATGAAGTGACTGAATGTTGAAGCCTTAGTAGGTAAAACTGCAATGTTGTTAGTGTTCTCATATTTTATTTCTGGAAACCAAAAATAAGGATTTGGAATGTTCTCATTTTCTTTATTTTTGGTTGAGAAAATGCTAGCGTCAATAACGATCTAAGGAGTTTATTTAGGATCCCAGGATGGATAAATCAGGGAGAGGGGGTGCCAAAGAGTCACTCCCCTCACAAACAGCTCTGTGCATTTCTAGGCCTCCTCCCAACCACCACAAAATTTCTGCCTTTTCGGCCCAGGACCTACCCTGCTGTGCCAAGCGGCTGAAGTGCCATGTTTTTTGCAGAATGAAGAATTTCCAAAAGGGCTGTAGCCGCATGCCAAGAAAATCTATTTTTTATTCTGTCACCAGTATGGGCAGAAAGCCATAAACCGTCTGGCATCTATCAGTGCATGTGGGTGGTCTTTAACTGGCAATGAAAATTGCATCATCTGGCATGAATGTCTAGCATGAATTATATGACGGCAGCCAGGAGATGGAAAGCAACTGCATATACCTTCCCTACATGAGAACCAGTTCATAAGTATCAGTTTTAGATATGCCACTGGATTGCACCTCAAGTGAAATTTCAAGGTGAAACAGGGGTTCCTGCTCAAGTGAAACATCCAAGGAATTTTGAGGGAAGCAAACATGTTTTGATAGCAGCAACATTTCTCCTGATATGTTTGGTGCATGCGCGCGCGCACACACACACACCATATTCTGTAGGCTAAGGCAGCTTACAATATTGCAAAGTGTGTGTGCCTGAATTCCCTAAGCAGTAAGAGATTCCACAAACAGCAACAAGACATAAGTATGAGATGTATCTCTGTGGCAGAACACTTGCTTTGCACGCAGTCAGAGGGTCTCAGATTTAATTAGGGGTGTGCATGGAACCGGGCCAGTTTGGTCCGGCCCCCATCGACCCCCCCCCAGCCTGGTCCGGTCCCAGACCGGTCTGCAAACTTTCTTTAATTTTTTTTTTTTAAAAATGTTAAAGTAGGTACCTGTAGCCCCTTTGGGGGGGGCTTGCTGTAGCCACGGGGGGGGCGGTCTGCACAGGTTCCCTCTCCCACTGCAAGCCTTCCTCATCACTGCCACGGCCGGGAAAACATAGCCTTTTTGGCCCTTTAGGGCCTCCATAAAAGCGAGTGGCCGCAAGTGCCCTCTGCGAGGCCCAGTTTAACTTTTAAAAAAAGTTTGTGGGCCTGTCAGACCGGACCCGGTGGTCCGGTTCCAGTCCGACAGAACCGGGGGGGGGGTTTCGTTTCGATCACGAATCCCCGGACCGAACCGTCGGACCACGGACCGCCAGACCAGTCTTGCACATCCCTAGATTTAATCCCTGTCATCTCCAGGTGGGGCTGAGAATGACTGTTGTCTAGAAAGCCACTATGAGTTAATGTAGTCAATAATGGACCAATGGCTTCACTCAGCAGAAGGCAGTGTCATATGCTCATATCCAGGTTTGTTTTCCTTTGGATGAGAAAGTGGTTCTGATGAGATGGAAACTGTATCAGAGCATTTTTCATTGGAAACAATTCTGATGAAAACGTTCCCAATATCAGCAATAGATTTGATGCAGTGCTGCATCATATCAGCATTGCATCAGACCTCTTGGAGGATGAGGCAGCTTGCCTTTAAAGAAGATCTGGCTTTCAGTGAAGACAGCAGCTGCTCAGAAGGCAGCCGTGGTAACAGGGAATCAAATCTTTATCTTTCTTTCCACTCTACCACCCTAGAATGCTCCAGGGCAGGACCCAATGCCATTACGTTGCGTCCATTTCCTGATGCATTACTGGGGGGAAATGGCGGTGTCCTGTAACTATAGGGATCTCTCCCCCCCCTACAATCTGATGCATGATACCAATGTATCGACGTGATGCAATTCAGACTGCCATTATGACTGAATGCACAATTTGATCATTACCAGGACCGGGTTGATTCTGATCCCGGTTCTATAATGAGTGCTGTGCACAGTCCTCCTACAAAGCAGCCGGTCAGGGAGCCTACATCAGATCTCCAGAAAGAGATCCTGTACCCCAGAGATGCCTTCAGCTAACTCTCAATTCTCGGAAGGTGTGTCTCCTTCCCATAGCTCTGAAGGAATCTTCTTCCATGTCAAAAGGTTCCACACCCTATTTCCTAATCATTTATTTCTATGGAGCAAAAAGCAACCAATCATCCTGGACTATTACCCAGTGAAGGAATGGTCAGCCAGCACTATAACAATATTTTTCCTTCCTTTTGATGGCTATGTGTTGTAAATAGTCAATTCCTCACTCAGGATAGGCTCCCAGTTCTTTGAGCACACAGCATAACAGTAATGTGTATTTGCCCCCACGGCCTTCTTCTCCTACCTGGTAGGGGTGTGCATGGAACTGGCTGGCCCGGTTCGGTTTGAGTCCAGACTGGACTCAAACCCGACCGGGCCAGTTCGGTCCAGCACCCCGTCGAACCCACCCCGGTTCGGTTGGGGGGGTTCGCGAACATATTAATTTTTTTTAAAACCTTACTCCCCTTGGGGGAGTTGCTGGAGGCAGCGGGGGTGTGTGTCTGCGGAGGTCCCCCACCCCACCCGGCTGGTTCAGCCAACTCTTTGGGGGGGGCTACTCCAACCCGGACTTGGTCTTTGCCAACTTGCTGTCTCACACCCGCCCAACCCTGCTGCTGTCCCTGTGCACCCTGTGCACTCTACCCATGCCTTGGCCCCCAGCACCAACCCACTGCCTTCCTCGCACTCTCTGCCTCTACACACACACACACACACACACACACACACACCTTGTTACTACAATGGATCTTTCTCCCTGGCACACTCTTCAAGAAGCCAACATAGTTCCTAGAACTCCCCATCCCCAATCTATTATTACATATGGCTGAAAGTTTGTTTCCACTATATATTCCATTCAGTTGCTGTGCAGTGATCTATCCTGCACTGACTTCTGAGGCATGTAATAAGTGCAGGCCAAACTACACACTCCGTGGAAGTTCTGTGATTGTAGCAGCAGAATAGGGGGGAAGATATCTCCCCGACAAGCACTTTGGAAGGCAAACCTATTGAACTCTCCTTTTCCCAGCATCATTGCCCCAATCAAACTGGGAGGACTCTGACATTTGCTCAAATTTCATTTTGTTATTAATAATTTTTCAAACAGGATGAGTAATTTTGGCAAAAATGCATTTAGGAAAAAATATTTCCTTCTTTCAAATTGATATTGTGTATAAAGTATTCATCACATTCCTCAAAACCCTCCTCTTTTAATAAACATAAAAAAGGAAAAAAACTAAAACTAACTAAAATACTGTAGTCACAGAATCACTCTGAGCATTATTTTCTGCAAAAACATCTTTCACAATACATAAAATTCCAAGAATGGTTTCTAGAACTTGTCATGAGTTTTCCTTTTAAAACAAGCCATTTTTTTACAAGTACCCCAAAGCAGTAGATTGGTAATAGCAATAGCAGTTACATTTATATACCGCTCTATAGCTGGAAGCTCTCTAAGCGGTTTACAATGATTTAGCATATTGCCCCCCAACATTCTGGGTACTCATTTTACTGACCTCGGAAGGATGGAAGGCTGAGTCAACCTTGAGCCCCTGGTCAGGATCGAACTTGTAACCTTCTGGTTACAGGGCGGCAGTTTTACCACTGCGCCACCAGGGGCTCAATGGTAATCCACTGGTAATCTACCAGTAATTTCACTCTTCTTAAAATATTTGGTGCTAGTCCCACTTGTTACAAAATAAATACAACCCACCATTTCCTGCAACATTTACTACCTGGATAGGCATTTATAGAGAGAGGAAGGAAGGGATGCCGTGTGCTGGTATTTTGTGGCCATCTACATACATTTACATAAAGCCCTAAACAGCTTAAAAGGTAAGGCGTGCCATCAAGTTGATTTCAACTCTAGGCACCCACAAAGCCCTGAGAACGTCTTGTTCACTATGATTCCCACCACCCATTAAGATCATCTGGAAAGGTTCATCTACTGTTGCCACTGGCTTGTCTGGTGGCTACTCAAGGACAGGCCTTCTCTGTTAGAACATAAGAACATAAGAAAAGCCCTGATGGATTGGGCCCAAGGCCCATCTAGCCTAGCAACCTGTTTCACATCGTGGCCCACCAGATCCCAATGGAAGCCTACAGCTGGAGTTCAGGGCATGCCCTCTCTCCTGCCGTTACTCTTCTGCAAGTGGTACTCAGAGGAATCCTGCCTTTGAGGCTGAAGGTGACCCTCCGACTAGTAGCTGTTGATAGTCCTCTCCTCCATGAAGTTATCCAAGCTCCTCTTAAAGCCATCCAGGTTGTTGGCTGTCACCACATCTTGTGGCAGAGAATTCCACAAGGTGATTATGCATTGTGTGAACAAATACTTCTGTTTGCTGGTCCTAAATTTCCTGGAAATCAATTTCATGGGATGACCCCTGGTTCTAGTGTAATGGGAGAGGGAGAAGAATTTCTCTCTATCCACTTTCTCCACTCCATGCATGATTTTGTAGACCTCTATCAGGTCTCCCCATAGTCACCTTTTTTCTAAACTAAATAGCCCCAGGTGTTGTAGCCTTGCCTCATAAGAAAGGTGCTCTAGGCCCCTGATCATCTTGGTTGCCCTCTTCTGCACCTTCTCCAGTTCAACAATGTCCTTTTTTAGATGTGGTGACCAGAATTGTACACAGTACTCCAGGTGTGGCCACACCATAGTTTGTATAAGGGCATTATCATATTAGCCGTTTTATTTTCAATCCCCTTCCTAATGATCCCTAGCATGGAATTGGCCTTTTTCACAGCTGCCGCACATTGAGATGACATTTTCAATGAGCTGTCCACCACGACCCCAAGATCCCTCTCCTGGTCCGTCACCGACATCTCAGATCCCATCAATGTATACTTGAAGCTGGGGTTTTTTCGTCCCAATGTGCTTCACTTTACACTTGCCAACACTGAACCTCATTTGCCATTTTGTCGCCCACTCACCCAGGTTGGAGAGATCGTTTTGGAGCTCCTCACAATCTGTTTTGGATTTCACTACCCGAAAGAGTTTGGTATCATCTGCAAATCTGGCCACCTTGCTGCTTACCCCTACTTCTAGTTCATTTATGAATAAATTAAAAAGCACCGGTCCCAGTACAGATCCCTGAGGGACCCCATTTCTTACTTCCCTCCATTGTGAAAAATCTCCATTTATCTCTACCCTCCGTTTCCTGTCTTTCAACCAGTTAGCAATCCACATATGTACTTGTCCCCTTATCCCATAACTGCTAAGTATTTGATAGCATAACTGCTAAGTCTTTGATGAGGAACTTTGTCGAAAGCTTTTTGGAAGTCCAGGCAGACTATGTCAACTGGATCACCCTTATCCACAGGCTTGTTGACACTCTCAAATTACTCCAAAAGGTTCGTAAGGCAAGATTTCCCTTTGCAGAAGCCATGATGGTTCTCTCCCAGCAGGGCCTGTTGTTCTGTGTGCTTTACAGTTTTATCCCTGAGGATGCTTTCCATCAATTTGCCTGGAATGGACATTAAGCTAACTGGCCTGTAATTTCCCGGTTCACCCCTGGATCCCTTTTTGAAAATCGGTGTTACATTTGCTACTTTCCAGTCCTCCAGTACAGAGTCTGGTTGCAGGGATAAGTTATATATTTTAGCAAGGAGGCCGGCAATTTCACATTTGAGTTCTTTGGGGACTCTAGGATGGATGCTGTCCGGCCCTGGTAATTTGCTAGTTTTCAGTTTTTCCAGACAGTTTAGAACATCATCTCTTGTCACTGCTATCTGACTCAGTTCTTTTGCCTCCATCCTGAAAAGCCTGGTTCAGGAACAGGTATATGCTCAGTATCCTCTGCCATGAAGACGGACGCAAAGAACTCATTTAGCTTCTCTGCAACCTCCATATCTTCCTTAATCATCCCTTTCTCTCCCTCATTATCCAAAGGCCCAACCGTCTCCCTGGCAGGTTTCCTGCATCTGATGTATTTAAAGAAATTTTTGTTATTACCCTTGATGCTTTTGGCTAAATGTTTCTCAAACTCTTTTTTTGCCTCCCTTATTGTCACCTTGCATTTCTTTTGCCAGAGTTTGTGTTCCTTTCTGTTCTCCTCATTTGGGTAGGCCTTCCAATTTCGGAAGGAAGTCTTCTTTCCTTTTATGGCTTCCTTGACTTTACCTGTTTTTCATGCTGGCATCCTCCTGGGGTTAGTGGTACCTTAGTGGTACCTCCTGGACTTAGTGGTACCTAGTGCTGCCCCGAGGCTTTGGAATGTGCTCCCTGTTGAAATAAGAGCTTCCCCATCTCTGACAACTTTTTAAAAAAGCCAATTAAGACACATTTGTTCACCCAGGCTTTTAATTACATTTACAGTTTTAATACTTTTAACTTGTTTTAAGTTTTAACTTGTTTTAAATGTTTAAATTTTGTTTTGAATGTGTTTTTATTGTGAACTGACCAGAGACATAAGTTTGGGGCAGTCCAGAAATTTGTTAAATAAATAAATAAATTGATACATATGTGCACGGTATCATGTCTTAGCCCCCCCTTATCCAGAAACATGATGGGGAACGGCAGAAATTCTGGACCTATGCAAATGTAATATTCAAAGTGGATACAATGGCTGACACACTGCACATTACGTGCATGTCACAACATAACATTCACATAGTTGCACAAGAACTGCATAAACACAGTTGTGCAATTGATGGCCATTATTTCCATTTGGTTGCCAATTGTGCAACTATGTTTGCATTATTCTTCCATTTAGCACAACAGCACTGTTGTGCAAATATGCTAAAGTTATGTTGTGACATGCACATAATGTAGTGCAATACCATATTTGCCCCAATAGAAGATGACCCCAAATGTAAGACACCCTTAAAAATAAAGATTAAATACAGGTTATACCTGTATTTACCCAAAAGGAACAGCACTTTGAATTTAAGACAACCCCCTCCTCAATTTCCAACATCAAAGAGAAAAAACCTAGTCTTGGATTCAGGTAAACACAGTATGTTGGCCATTGTACCCACTTTGAATGTAACATTGTTACATATGAGGCTGACATACAGTGAGTAACCTTGCACAGTATGTCAATCCATCTGAATATAACAGACACATGATTCTTGATCTGCACACACATACAGTTATTCAGCTCTTACATTCACACATGTTCTACAGTACCTGCAATGCATTCTTGAGAGGCACAATGCCACGTTGACCTTTAAAATGAATGCATGTGCAGTCACTCAAAGGAAACATGTACACACATATAGAGTACAGATACCTCTACAACATAATACATGAAAGGCCCTTTTGTGCACCCTAACATCATGAAGGAGTTTCCTCTCCCATTTGGATCTGCCCAAATTTAAGATCTATGTTAGAGATCTTCCTCTGTGTGCCTTGCCTTCAGAGGTTAGGTGAATGGTGACCAGGGACAGGATCTTTTCTGTGGTGGCACCCATATTCCCAGGCAGATTCAGCAGGCAAAAAGCACAGATTAAGGTGGTCATTCTCCAAGGCTTTTCATGGGTGACTGGTGTTTCCTGATTTCATTTGACTTAAGACTGCTGATTCTTGCTGCAGTGGCTGCCATTTCACTTGCTTGTTTGTGTTTTTTATTATCCTATGAGGAATTCTTGCTATGAACCACTTTGAGTATTTTTACTTATAGAAAAGTGGTATTTTAAATAAACAACATTTTAAGAGACGTGCCAAACATCTTCCCAAAATGCTGATGATTTTTTTTTTAAGGTAAAGGAGTCAGAAAATGGGTTGCCCCTGTTAAATATGGTCAGTTGGAACATATGCAACTAAGGCCTACATATTCTGGAACAGCCCAATTAATCTTAATAGATTACTCTGGAGTAAATAAGTTGTGACTTGCACCCACCAGCTTCTCTGGTTGACCTTTGTATGGCCTATACACTGGAGACAGCCCTCTCCTAATTCTGGTAGGAAGCGATTATTGCACACAGAGAAAGGCATGTGGTATGGAAAAGAATATGGCTGGAAGGAGATCCTATGTCCTCTGATGATAACCGCATCGAATAAATCCTGGAAGCCTTTTACAGATTCATAAGTGTAACTCATTGGGTGTGGGGGCAGGCTGCAGAATGTTTAGACAGCTGTCCAGGCTTTTCCAGAGGAAACCTGTGTGGCTCTCCCATATATGGACATAAGACTCCTGGGAATTGTGTCTGCTAAGGCACCAAGCTTGCACTGTGAGAGGTGTTACATAGCTGAGAACAGGAAAACAAGATACTCCGCTTTCCTGATTTACAAATCCACTCCTTTTTTTAATTACTATAACTTCCACGCTAGTGCATGAGCTAATGCAACAAACGTGTGCAGCAAAAACAGCAGATCTGTGAAGAATGTAAACTTCTACCCCTTGGAAAGAACCCATGTGTGGCTCATGATCACAGGTGGCACTTGTAGATACTGAGCCTTATGATGCACTCACCTCCCTCTCTTCCTCCAGGTACCACATTTCTTTAATGTGCTTATACATGGCATGTAGAAATGCAGGTTGGCCAACCCATAAAGGGGAGGGGCTGTAGCTCAGCAGCAAAGCACATGCTTTCTATACTGAAGGTCCCAGGTTCAACCCCTGGCATCATTTGGGAGGGCTGGAAAAGACCTATGACAGAGAGCTACAGGCAGTTAGTGTAAATGAGGGTTTCCCAAACTTGAACTACCAAAAGTTGTTGTACTACAATTCCCAATGGCATTTGCCATTGTGACTGGGGATGATAGGAGTTGTAGTCCAACAACATCTAGGGGGACCTAAGGTTGGAAACCACTGGTGTAGACAATATGGAGCTAGATGGACCAATGGTCTGACTTGTGATAAGACAGCTGCATATGTTCATAGGGACACACTTACATAGGAAGCTGCCTTATACCGAGCCACACTCTTGGTCTATCTAGCTCAGTACACTGACAGCCAGCAGCTCTCCAAGATTTCAGGCAGGAGTCTCTCCCAGCTCTACCTGGAGATGCCACCAGGGACTGGACCTGAGGCCTTCGGAATGCATAGCAGATGCTCTGCCACTGAGCTACAGCCCCATCCTCATCTGTCTGTGCTTGCTGATTTATTGGCCGCATTTGCACATAACGGGAAAACGGAGGTGAAGGAGCCTGAGGTTGAATTTCTTATATGTCTGAGTGTGCACAACCGTGGTTCCATCAGAAAAGTGGCCCCAGGTTTCCCTTCCCAGACTCCAATTTGAACCCTCAGGTTGTAGTGAGTTTCGCTGCTCCTACTTGAAGTTTGTGCTCAGCAGCGTTACGCCTGAAGGCAGAATTGGAGCTACACTGAGCTGTAACCAGGAGGAAGCTCCTCCCTCACTCTGGCTGTGATTGGCTGCTGGGGCTGTCCTTCATGCCAGAAAGAAGCCATTGCAGCCAGTTACCCCCCCCCCCACACACACACATAGCAAGTTTCCCCTCCTCTCTGCTGTATCAGACTGCAATTCTGAACGTTGGCAAAGCACACCAAGAGTGGGGCGGGGACCGCAGGCCCATTGGACCTATGGTTTCCCGTTACGTGTGAATGCGGCCATTGTCTTATATGGCAGGGATAAATTAGGCATTTGTAGCATTCAAGGTGTGAAAGGGGGTAGAAATGCAATAGAAAAGAAAGTATTCAAAACTTGGAGGGGGTTACCAAGAGCACTCCTAGCCTTCGGCTGGCAAAGGTCAACCATGTGGTCTTGGGCCAGCTCTTCTTCTGTATACAAATTGTGTGTTCAGCCACTGAGCTGTGGTCCCTTCCTGCCCGTGTTTGCCTACTTTTACCTATATTTGCCTTCCTGCCTATGTTTGCATACCACACTGTACATGGTCCTATATGCAACCTAGTATGAGTGAAATGTCCATCCACCCTTCAGGAGCTCATTATTACAGCTGCAATCTTTGGATTTTAATTTTTTCTTATACAGCCTTCTAGTGTTGGCAGAAGGGGACTGGCAATATGGTTTCACATATATCAAAGGCTGCAAAGTCATTTTTTGAGAGCTAGCGGCTCACGTACAAGCCCCCAAGTGCTTGTTAGAGGTGTGACTCGTCCCAAACCAAGTTAGGTGTTGAGTGTTGGCAGAAGTTATTTCAAATCCTTTTCAGCAGTCAGCCTTTGCAGTCCAGTAACAGTAAAAAATAAATCTTAACTCTCTCTTTAAAAAGAAGAAGGAGAAAAGAAAATGCTGCTTAATGCAATATTTGAGTCAATTACTTCCTTATTTTGGCTTAGTCTTGTCAGAGGAAATGAAGTATATATGATCATTTAACCAGCTGCAGCCAATTTGCAATCCCTAAAACAGTCTTAGGGTAACTTTATGAATTTTCCCATGACTTTTCCAGTATGTTGGTTTATCATCCCAAAAGGAGAGAGGGAGGGAGAGAGAGAGAGAGAGAGAGAGAGAGAGAGAGGCCACATTTGTATGTAATGGCAAACCATCAGTAGACAAACCCGAGGTTACAGGTAAATTTTTTAAAAAAATAATAATAATATAATATAAGTAACTGTACACATATCTAGTTTGGCACTATGTACAGAGAATCAGGGCTTGTAAATAGTGAGCTCAAGCTTATGAGCTAGGATTGTATTCATTTGCTCTTACTTTGCTTCTTGTGATAAGTGCGTTAAATGTGATGTCTTAATAATATGGCTATTAATGGTGAGTTTGTCTTTGAATCAGTGTGAAATCCTTAGTATTAAGGCCCACTGGGAGTTTCTTTCTTGCTTTTTCTCATGTTAACTGTCTTTCTGAAATACTAGAATATATTCCAAGCAGTGACCCAGTTTACTCTGCATATCCTTTAATTATTTTCAGAGTATCTGGGAAAAGTCAAATTCTCCATTTATTTTTAAATCTTGTGTAATAGTGATGCTACAATGCATAGTAGAGAATGAGACAGGCACTTCTGTTTAGTTTTCCAAGTACACCTCCACATAGTATTTGGGTATTTCATGAACTCCAGCATACTGAAATTTGTAGTTTTCCAGCATTTTTTGGTCTGGCTACGTCCACTGCTAAATAGTTTTTGAAATATTAAAAGATTAATGAGCTTGACTTGTATTTTTCAGTTGATATTATGGTAAAGTTATCTGAAAGATGGGTGTCAGATGCTTGGACAGGGGGCGCAATTTCAGTGCTTGCCCTAGGCACTATTTTCCCTAGATACGCCTCTGGTGGTGTAGACAGTGAAGGTTAAATCTCTTCATAGGACTGCTAAGCTGTGTTTGTCATTTTAGAATTTCATATTGCGTATGCTGACCTCCATCTTTACTACTGGACAATGATATCTATTGTGTGCTCCACACAAATGCAAGAAAACCATGTTCACTTGATGGCACACACGGAACAGATGAAAGATATAGAACAAAACCAAGTAAGTGAAACAGGACCTGTTCCAAATTATAATTCTAGAAATGTAGGTTCTTTCATGTGTCCACGACATGTGATGCCACACATCTCATCAGGCTGCAAATCAGGGCAAATAGTTGTGAATTGCCTCTGGACAGATGACCTCTTACTCTCCGGGATTTAGAGTAACTATATGCTATATCTGGAAACTGTAGTGTTCCAGGCCCTAGTCCAAAGAATACAGTACTACACAGGTTCATATTCACAAGGGTATTGCACAGACAGTAATTAAATATCAGAGAAATAGCTTCTATAAAAATAGTCATTTTCTTATATAGCTTCTAGTACAGCATAACATAAAACATCGACAAAGCATAAGACAATAGTACTGACTACATAGTAAGTACTATTGGCAGCTTCATCCAATCAGCTGCAAGTCCAGTTCAAGGGGGAGCAAAGGTTGGTGGTAAGCGTGTTGTCTGAGCCTGCCAGCATCAAGTTCTCTCCACCACTTTCACCCAACATTTGTAGCCAAGATTTGCAGTTGGGAGGTGAATATTGGGCAGCAGAGGGAACCTGACATCGGCTGGCTTGGATGAGAGATCCAAGGTACCAGACTGTACTAGACTGGTGGTGTATCACCTGAAGCTGTCCTATGAAAGTTCATGTCAGGAAACATTGACTCAAAGAGCATAGTTCAAGTAAGGAAAAGCCAGTGAGGAAGAGTCAGGCCTGCTTCACATATAACAGGAAACCATGATTTCCCCCTGCCACCCCCACACACATGCTACCCAGATGATTAAAATTGCCATCTGGTAGAGAGAAGAGAGTAGGGGGGTCTGGCTGCATGGGCAGGGGAACGGGCTGTGTGAGCTTCCTTCGGCGATGAAGGACACCCCTGGCAGCCTATCACAGCTGGAGAGAGGAAGGAGCTTCCTGCCCTCAACTCTGGTTAGGGAAGCTACAGACTTCGGATGACACGATGCCAGCAGTAAAACTCAGGTAGGAGCAGTAAAACCTACTAGAAATCAAGGGTTCCATTTGGAGTTTGGGGAGGGTCGCTTATGCTCCAAAACTGTGGTTTCACGCATTCAGAAACCCACAAATTGGAACCTCTGGGTCGTTCACTTCCAGTTTCATGTAATGTGTGAAGGAGGCCAGTATAAGGAAGCCCAAAGGCAATCTAAATCTACATTTGGGATGATGGAAAAGAATATTTATATATACCACTTCTCAACAAATGTTCTCAAAGTGGTTTACATAGATCAATCGATCGATCAAGATAGATGGTTCCCTGTCCCCAAAAGGCTCACAATCTAAGTAGAGGCAAAAGGCAGGCACCAGCAACAACCATTGGAGGGATGCTGTGCTGGGGTTGGATGTGGACAGTTGCTCTCCCCCTGCTAAATAGAAGAGAATCTCTGCTTGAAAAGGTGCCTCCTGCCCAGTTAGCAAGAGCCACTAAGTACACCTTTTAATCCTAAAATTTCTCATCACTATACAAAACCATAACTCAGCGAAACCAGTCAGCACTCCAGTCCTCTCTTGATAGGAAGCTTATTGTCAAGTACTACTTGTTTGCTGCGGCTTCTTTGACTTAGTCTAACTCAGATTTATGATGAACCAGTGGAATGGATTGATCAGCTTTACAAAATCTGCAAACAACCTGAAACACAAACATGAAGTTTCAGGTGAAGAGGCCTCATTTTTAGGCCAGAGTCGGATCCCACCCACCCATTGCCCCCCGCCATTCCTATGTGGGGCCCGATACTAGCCCCTTTGGCATTTCTTCTGCTTCCTGCTGCCACCACCAGCATTACCTTCTTCCTCCTCCATTCATGGCTTCTGTCTTACAGCTCCCACCACCGCCATTACCCTGGCTCTTGTGGTGTCAAGAGAGGGGACAGGATGCTCCCTCTTTCACACAAGGAAGATGCACATGTGCCCTGATGTCAGCTTTTCCCAGCAGGCTCTTGGACTGTTGAGCAAGGGGGTGACAGGGCAGGGGGCAGTGTGAAGGGGCTAGCACCTACCTCCACATGGTAATGAAGGGGAGCAGGGAACAACAGGTCAGGGGCCCTCGGTGGCTTCTCATGAGTAGGTGACTCATGTTCTTTGGACATGTCTACACAATTACCATGACACCTCTGTTCAAATGAAATAAATAATCAAAGATGATTTTATTTCTGTTATCCATGACAAAATGCACAGAGGACAAAAACAAAGGGCCTCCGGTGAATTGGGTGAGACCGTGGCCACGGTGTAGAAAATCAGATATTGATTATTGTCCCTAGCTATCTCTCTTGGACGATTTTCCTTTAGGGACCTAATAGTCCCCACTAACATTTGACAGCCATTACAGGCCTACAGGAAAGGGACAATAGATCTCCTATGAATTAATGTTTGCTCATATTCTCAGGTTTGTACAGGCTTGCTGTAAAATCCCAAATTGATTTCAGGGTTTTATAGCTTTCTTTTAAGCCACTCAGTGGTTGTGGCCTAATATATGTGATTGATATTTTGTCACAGAGTGTTCCTGAGGTGAAAAAATCATCAGGGTTATTAAGTCTGACCAAGAGATATCCTTCAGGGAATAATTCAGTTTCTGGTTACTCTGGCGTAGTCCTACTGAAGTCAATAGGAGTGACACTTCTGTAAAGGGACCCTTTATGACTCCTACCTCTTTTAGAGCCAGGGATTTCTGGTGATTATTGGGTAGAAGCCCACAGGGAACATCTGGAAAACTTCTCAAATGTCTTTTGGGTGTAGGCCTAGGATGGCAAAAAATACTGCATCGTGTACATTTTTTTTGGTGAATCGGTGCTTTTGAGCTTGTTGTGAGGTTACTTTGCCATTTCTGGCATGGCTTTTGGCTCTATTATTTATTTAGTCGCTTTTCATGTCTCAGCGAGCTATCTGGCTGGCCACTGTCGGAGACAGGAAGGATGCTGGACTCAGTAGGCTCTTGATCTCATCTGCCAGGCCTCTTTTGATGCTCTTTGGTTCACAAGTTAACAGAAGCATCACTAGAGAATGGAAATCTAGCTTGGGATCAGCCATGGCAAAGCCAGGAGAATTAATCATGAAAACATGTTTGGTCACTTCAGGCAGATAGCGTCCTAAGAATAAATCATATTTTCTTGCAATTTAACATCTGCTTAGCATCAGCTGTGTGCCAGCTGCTTTACAACGACTATAACAAATATTTATAGACAGTTTTTCAACCAAAGCTTCCAGAGCGGTTTACATAGAGAAATAATAAATACATAAATAAATAAGATGGCTCCCTGTTCCCAAAGGGCTCACAATCTAAAAAGAAACATAAGATAGACTCCAGCAACAGCCACTGGAGTGGTACTGTGGTGGGGGTAAATAGGGTTAGTTACACTTCCCTTGCTAATTCAAGGGGCCAGCGTGGTATGGTGGTTAGAGTGCTGGACTAGGACTGAGGAGACCTGAGTTCAAATCCCCATTCAGCCATGATATTTTATTTATTTATGTTATTGATTTATCCGATTTCTATACCGCCCTTCCAAAAATGGCTCAGGGCAGTTTACACAGAGAAATAATAGCTAAATAAGATGGATCCTTGTCCCCAAAGGGCTCACAAACTAAAAACAACAACAACGTAATATAGACACCAGCAACAGTAACTGGATTTACTGTTCTGGGAGTGGATAGGGACTCTGGGCCAGTCACTTCTCTCTCTCAGCCTAACCTCCTTCATAGGGTTGTTGTGAGGAGAAATTTAAGTATGTAGTACACCGCTCTGGGCTCCTTGGAGGAAGAGCAGGATATAAAATGGATAAATAAATAAATAGAATCACCATGTTTAAAAGGTACCTCTTTGCCCAGTTAGCTTTATAGATCACTGACAAAGCATGGTCCCTGAGTAGAGGGTGAAATCTACATTGAACAGTACTAAGAGTCCCAGAAGACTAGATAAATAGCAGGACTGGGGTTCTATCCTGGCATATTCTTCTCTATGACTTTCACTCATCCAGTGGCATCACGCTCTACCTCCTACCTAGGCAGCTGCCTCATACTGAGTCAGACTATTGGTCCATCTGGTTCAGTGTTGTCCACATCAGAGATTCTCCCAGTGGCCTTTGGCTAGGGATTATGGGAGTTGAAGTCCAGTAACAACTGGGGACCCAACCTTGAGAATCCCTGGTCTACACTGACTAACAATGGCTCTCCAGGGTTTCAGAAGGTCTTTCCCAGTAAGCCTATGCATTGCATCTGTCCAATCATCAGGACTGAGGTGACGCAAGCCCAACTGGAGCATTTTCCACTGGAAACGATTCAGATGAAAAATGCCTCCAGTACTGGTAATCTATGGGATACCACACTGCACCATATTGGTTTGGTATCAAACAGGAGTGGAGAGTGGTGGTAAGGCTTCCTTTATAGATGTGGCTTCTTTACTGAAGACATCATCACCTGCTGTCTGGGCAGCTGCAGCAGTGGCATTTCAAATCCCCCTCTTTCTTTTCCTAGTCTTGCCCTTCAATGCACCAGGAAATTAAGCAACATCATGACACTGTGCCTTTCCCTGTGCATCACTGGAGGGAGAATGACCATTCCCTATAACCATAGGATGCAACCACCACCACCACCCACTGTCCCAGCCAATGCACAAGGAAAAGGATGCAACATCATGACTTTGGTTCCTTAACTGGTACATTGGAGGGCAAAAGCAAGGAAGGAAATGCTGTCTCTGGGCTGCCTTGAAGGCAGCCAGTTTCTTGGGAAGATGTCACATCTTCAGAAATGGTAAGCCCCACCATACTCCAACCTGATGCATCAAGCCTCATCAAGCCTGTTTTTGTTTTGTTTCTTGGTGCGTTGTGATTTTATGTGTTATGTGTTTTTAGTACGTGATGTTTTAGTGCTGGGTTGAGAGCCACCCAGAGAACAATCTGTTATGGGGCAGCTAACACTTCTCCTCCTCCTCCTCCTCCTCCCCCTCCTCCTCCTTCTCCTTCTCCTTCTCCTTCTCCTTCTCCTTCCAATGATGTTTTGACTCAATGCAATCCAGACCACCCGCGGGATCAAGTCATTACTGGGGTTGGGTCAATATTGATCTCAGTCCCAGTAATGACAGCTGTACACTGCTCTATTTCCCATCCCTACCTAGAGATGCCAGGGATTGAAACGTGCTCTACCACTGAGCTATGGCACCATCCCCTGCACCCTTTTAATGCAGGCCATTTTAATGACCTTCGTGCCTGCACAGAGGCCCAAACAGGGCCCAAACTAGGCCTGAACCAGCCCAGGCTACTCAAGGGAAGAGACATCGGGGGGGGGGGGGGGAGCCACTGCTGCCACCACAACCCCGTAACGATGCCAGCAGCATTTTTAAGATACTTCTTGACTTACTTCCTGCCTGATCTACCTTTACAGAAGCTTCTCTGTCCCAACTTGCCCTTTACTAGTACACCTCCAAGCCCTTTCGAACCAGCTGGGTTTGAACTTGAACCAGGTCCAATTTGATGGTGTACAGAACAACAGGACCGGACCGGGTTGGCTCACATCCGATTTGGATTCTAGCTGAACTGGCTTTTTTGGTTTTGTGCACCTCCCTATCTCCCATCTTCCCCTGCCACAATAAATTGTGGCTAGGAATTATGGGAGCTGTAGTTCAACAACAGCTGAAGGGCCAAGTTTGCCACCCCTGCTCTAGTCCCTATACCCTACTGTAACTGAGCCTAAGTACGTGAAACAAAATTATTGCATATTCTTCTCCTGCTAACTCCTGCCTCCCCCCACTTCTGTCTTGTCTCCTTTGCATCTGTTTTCTAAATTTAAACCCCCTAAGGCTAAGTACACTGATTTCCATAAATGCATATATTATTATTTCTTGTTTACACAGTCAGACAGGTGTTATTGACTGGTTTGTTTCATCCAGACATCGAGTCCTTCCCAAGGACCTGGGATGGCTGGATTTTATCATCAATACTGTTGGTTATTATAGAAATTGTCACAAAATATAGGCTGTTCCCAGTAAAGTTGCTTTTTGTAATTGGCTGATGGTGATTTCTGTGACCCCTATGGTGTTGAGGTGCTCTTCAAATTGTTTTGGAATTGCACCTAGGGCGCCAATTACCACTGGGATTATTTTGGTCTTTTTCTGCCACAGCCTTTCCATTTCAATTTGTAGATCTTTGTATTTTGTGGTTTTTTCTATTTCTTTTTCTTCTATTCTGCTATCCCCTGGTATTGCTGTGTCGATTATTTTGACTTGTTTTTCTATCTTTTCGACTACAGTTATATCTGGTGTATTGTGTGGCAGATGTTTGTCTGCTTGTAGTCAGAAGTCCCATAATATTTTTGCATCTTCATTTTATACAACTTTTTCAATTTTATGGTCCCACCAATTTTTGGCTACAGGTAGCTTGTATTTTTTGCAGATGTTCCAGTGTATCATCCCTGCTACCTTGTCATGCCTTTGTTTGTAGTCAGTCTGTGCGATCTTTTTACAACAGCTGATTAAGTGGTCCACTGTTTCATCTGCTTCTTTACAAAGGCGGCACTTGCTGTTTGTTGTTGACTTTTCTACTTTTGCTATTATTGCATTTGTTCTTAGTGCCTGTTCTTGTGCAGCCAGTATTAAACCCTCTGTTTTTTCTTCAAGTTGCCATTCTTAAGCCATTGCCAGGTATTGGTGATGTCTGATTTTCCACTTATATTGTGCAAATATTGACCATGCAGGGGCTTATTTCTCCATTTTTCTGCTCAGTTCTTGGCTTGTTCTTTCTTGTAAGTCTGCTTTGTTTCATAGGTGTTGAATAGTTTCTCATTATTGACCATTTGAAGTGCATCTTCTTCACTGTCCTTGATATATTCTTCAAGGCCTCTTTTCTCCTCTACTGTTTGATGGACTTGCAGCATTCTGCTTGAGCTGCCAGGGAGGTATAGCCTATCTACATCACTGCGAGGGTACAGAGCATGATTGATGGTCATGATTTTCCTGGTCTTACGATCTAGCGTCTCTAGCTCTGCCTGGGTCCAGTCTATTATTCCTACAGTGTATCTGATAACAGGGATAGCCCAGGTGTTTATGTTGTGTACGGTGTTCCCGCCATTGAGTTTGGACTTGAGGATTTTTCTAACTCTCCTGATGTATTCACTTCCCATTTTTCTTTTAACTTCAGTGTGTGCGATGTTATCAGCCTGGAGAATGCCCAAGTATTTGTAATGTTCTTTCTCTTCCAGGTTCTTGATCTTGCTTCCATTGGGCAGTTCTATTCCTTCTGTTTTTCTTATTTTCCCTCTGTTCATTATTAATGCACCACACTTGTCTAGTCCAAACGCCATTGCTATATCGCTACTGAATATACGGACAGTGTTTAGCAGTGATTCGATTTCTGACTGGGACTTTCCATACAACTTCAGATCGTCCTTGTACAGCAGATGGTTGATTTGACTTGATGTTTTAGATGTTTGGTATCCGAGGCCTGTTTTGTTTAGTATTTGTGAAAGTGGAGTCATGGCGATTACAAACAACAGAGGGGATAGTGAGTCCCCTTGGAAAATGCCTTTTCTAATGCTAACCTGTCCAAGTGTCTCACCATTGATTATTAACTGTGTACTCCACATGCTCATTGCTTTTTAAAAATAAATATCTGAATGTTTTTGCTGACACCAGTTGTTTCTAAACATTTTAGTATCCATGTGTGAGGCAATGAGTCAAAGTTTTTCTTGTAGTCAATCCATGCAACACTTAGATTGGTTTTTCTTCTCTTGCAATTTTCGAAAATCATTTTGTCAATCAGCAGCTGGTCTTTTGTGCCTCTCGTATTTGGGCAATTTCCTTTCTGTTCAACTGGAAGCTGCTTATTAGTTAATAAGTTTTGTATTACTTCATCTGCGATTATTCCAGTTAATAATTTGAACATGGTTGGCAGGCAGGTGATTGGTCTATAATTACTTGAAACTGCAGCTTTTGCTGCGTCTTTCATTAGGAGATGAGTTTTCCCAGTTGTTAGCCATTGTTCAATATCACCTCCTTGCAAAATGTGATTGAACTTTTTTGATAGTTGTTTATGGAGGCTTGTTAGGTGTTTATGCCAAAAGCCATGCAGTTCATCGTCACCTGGAGCAGTCCAATTTTTAATTTTCTTTGCTCTTTCACTTATTCTGGTGTTATTATTGGATCTTGCATTTGTTGCTTACATTTTTCAACCTCTCTCATCCAGCCTGCTTTTTTATTATAATCTATTGGATTGTCCCATAATTTCCCCCAGAATTGCACTGTTTCTTCTTTATTTGGTGTTTCTGCGTTTCTTGCAGTTTCTCCTTCTATGCTTTGGTAGAAACGTCTCTGATTCGACTGGAATTGGAGATTCTGCCTGTGTTGTGTGATTCTGGCTTCGTATCTGCTAATCTTCTTTGACACTGCTGTTATTTGCTGCTTTATTATTTCCAGGACTTCTCTAATTTTCCTTGAATCTAGGTGGTATTTTTGGATCAGATACTGTTTGGTGTTTTCATTCTTCAGCTTCTTGTCTTTCATATCTTTCAATTTACTAGCATCTAATCTGAGCCTGGAGATTTTATTTTCTAATCTAATCTTCCATTTAGGTGATGTACTGCTTTCTTTTTTTACAGGTCCATTGATCTTATATCCAAGCTCTTGTGTTGTTATTGTTGCTGCACTGTATATTATTTTTATTCATATATTATTATTGTTATTATTATTATTTACATTTTTTAAATTATTATGATTGTTATTATTATTATATATATATATATATATTTTACACAGTCAAACAGGTGTTATTGGCTGGTTTGTTTTATCCATACATCGAGTCCTTCCCAAGGACCTGGGATGGCTGAATAAAATCAATGTTGTTGCTGTTATCATTAGAGATATCATCGCAGAATATAGGCTGATGATGATGATGATGATGATACCTTTTGGTTTAGGCCCTCCTCTGTACTGTATTTAGCATTTAGTTTTCTGCTGGAGAAAATCTGTGCAAATTTATATTTCACTGGAAAATTGGGGGCAGATTTAAAGATGCAGGAGCCATTATATTTTCCATTTTCTTGTAAGCAAAATACACACACGAAGAAACAGAAGAATGCTTGCAGAAGCAATTAACATCAAGTCACTATGAGACTGACCTTTTGTCTTTCCAAGATCTGATCTTTGTTTCTAACATGTTTTAGGCTTTCATTCCCCCACCCCCACCCCTGCAAAGAAATTAATCGCACATACTAAGAAAAATGTTTGGCTGCTTTAAGATTTGAAACTTGATATAGGGGGAAAACATGTTTTCCCCCCTATAAGTTGTTATTCATTAAATGAAAAAACATTTGGGCACAGAGTCAAAATTCCATTTAAATATGGGCATGGGAAACTGTGAAGAGGTGTTTGTTTCATTCAGGATTTTGAGTTGGGGGGTCGTTAGCCATTGTTTAATTTACTGCAAGCTAAGCAAGCCCTTTTGCTACAATCAGCTTTCTGTATTATTCTTGACTTGCAGTCTAAATGTTAATCTGAGGCTTCTCCAGGATCCGATATCTGCAGAACTCAGTCAAAATTATGTTTACATGCACTGAGTTATGAAGACTGACTTTTTCCTGCTTGTGGTTTTGCAAGAGGGCCAGGAATCAAAGACACAACTCAGTAATCCAAAAACCTTTGGTTTAAGATGAGAGTTAAGATGTTTTACATTTTCACTCGTGCTCTAAAAAGAATGGAAATTGCAAGTGAAGGTGCCCATCTTAATTTACGCACCATAGAAGCTGTGAAGACTTTGCACATGGTATATGATGATGGCTTTAAAAATGAGACTCCATGCACCCATACTTTGCCTTGTTTAGAGATGCATCAGGCAGAAATTCATCAGGGACATGTAATTGATTAGGCAAACTGCACGTGTTAAATGTCTGCCTGGATTCATCCCTCCCCAGCCAAATGCCCAACTGAAAGACCAAGGTACATACACACTCTGTCGCCATCCACACTAGGGATGTGCTTGAACCAAACTTTGGAGAGGCGGCAAAATGATTCAGCCTCCTGCAGCCAAAACATTCCGGTGCAGGGCAAGGGGTACCTTTAAAAGGAAACAGGCAGGTCATACCTGCTCCTCTGTTGAGCTGCCACCCTGCCCTGCCTCACCGTGGCACTGTCATTCCTTAAATACAATTTGAAAGCAGCAGCTGTGCTGCTGTCCCTTTTAAACTGCCATGCTGTGCTGAGGGGATGCTGCTCCCTGCAGCCCTCGTGTGGCATCAGCAGATGACATCAACAGCATCCCATGGGGGGGGGGCGATTTAAAGAATGACAGCACCGCGATGGGGCAGTACGGGGCAGCAGTGGCTCAACAGAGGAGCAGGTACGACCTGCCTGCCTCATAAGAACATAAGAACAGCCCTGCTGGATCAGGCCCAAGGCCCATCTAGTCCAGCATCCTGTTTCACATAGTGGCCCACCAGATGCCGCTGAAAGCCACAGGCAGGAGTTGAGGGCGTACCATCTCTCCTGCCATTACTCCCCTGCAACTGGTACTCAGAGGCATCCTGCCTTTGAGGCTGGAGGTGGCCCACAGCCCTCCGACTAGTAGCCATTGATAGACCTCTCCTCCATGACCTCTCGACCTCCATGACCTCCCGACCTCCATGACCTCCTCTCCTCCTTTTAAAGGAGGCAGTCAAGTCCTCCCTGCCTGCTGGGACATGCATGAAACGTGCACATCCCTAATACACACACACACTGCAGCCACACACACACACAGCAGCTATTCACACACAGACACACACACACAAAGCAGCCATGAACACACACTGACACACAAACTCCAGCCATACACACACACACACAACAGCCACACACACACACAGCAGCCACACACACACACACACACACACACACACACACACACACACAGCAACCACAAACATACACACAGAAACACGCACAGTGCAGACACATACACATGGCAGCCATACACACACACACACACACACACACACACACACCAGCCACTCAAACACACAGCAGCCACACACACACACACACACACACACACACACACACACACACACACTGTAGCCATTCACACACACACATACAGCAGCCACCAACAAACAAACACTGCAGCCACACACACGCGGCAACCATTCACATACACACGGCAGTCCCACACACACACTGCAGTCTAGAGGAGCCTAGAGGAGTCCTTTGCAGCCTAGCTGAACAGAGCACTCTGCACAGAGTAGCATGTTGGTTTGGCTGGTGATCGGGATGAAATGAACATAGTTTTGAAGAACCTACAACCATGGAGTTACTGACCACCAAAGTTGAACAGCACCTCTTCTATGGCAGAGGAGCAGTATTAAAAGATATATCTGCAGTGGGGGAAGGAAAGAAGAGGGCAGGGAAGGAAACGGAAGGGCTGTGCTCCCAAGGATGACAGGGAAGTTGCTGACCACCACACTGGTTGTGGGCAATGCTGTGGGCACTGCAGCTTCAAAAGTCCTACTGCACAGACTCATTTAGCAGTAAAAAAAAAAAAAAAACATTTTTCAGCTTCTTAAAAATACAACTTTGAGGATCCATTGGGAAATAACTATTGATTGAGTCCCAGAGGGAAATACAAAAGGCACTTTTCTGGCATGCAGTCTAAAGACTGAAACTGTGCAAATAGACTACAAAATAATTTAAATACCTCTTCCTCAGTCTGAAAGAACATTGGCAGCCCTTGTTCAAAGGAGAAGAACTTCAAACTGCCCTATCTAAGCCATTTCCCAATGGATCTTCACCAGATTTTCAGGGGAGGTGTCACCTAGAGAATGTGTGTTGATGACCACACGGATCAGATCAGACAAATGGTTTTGGTTTTATAAGCAATCGAATGTTTAGGGCTTATAATGGTGGAAAGTTGGAACTTCTCTCCATCTTAACCTTACTGGCATGACTGTGCCAGTATACTAAGCTCACAATGGCATCACCAGGCATGCATATCTGTGGCATCAGTACAGGAGAAAAGGCACCAGCTCCTCTGTCACATGGCAAGATATTTCAGAAGCTTGAATCACAGATGCTTCAAAAACACCTTAAGACACTCAAATAATCTGCACTGCGGTGGAGGCCAAGTGTTTAGTGAAAATTGTCTCCCTTTCTCCATCTTATTCTCCCTAAGCTGCAATGAATGGATATCATTCTGCTGTGACTTTCTTGAGAGGCTCCACAGCGGGCTGCTTCTTCAGAAGGGGCATTTTAGCTGACAATGCGGAGATCCTTTTCCCACATCACTGAAAGGGAGTTCTGATTATGCACAGGAGATGACAGCAGTGCTGACAGCTTGGATGTCTTCCAAGCACTGCTGGATGCAGCACCACCACTTCAGCCTTCTCCCTTATTTTGGCACAATTAACCCTTCTTCTGGGCAAGATTTCCTTAGACAATGCACCACAGATGCTGTAGATAGAATGGCCAGGCTTTACAGACTCAAGGAAACGATGTGACGTGAAGTTGGGTCTCTTATGGAGGGGAAAAATAATAATTAGTTTATTTTATTTTCCACCTGCTATTTCTCAGGCCCCATGAATTACATTTTAACGGAATCGCGGCTGTCAATTCCATCTCTGTGCTGCATGTCAGCAAAAGGTTGAGAGTTACGCACACATCGGCTTTTTCTGCTGCCTTTTAGTGCAGCTCTGATGCATATATGCAGCATGAAGAAGGTGGCATTCCATTTATCTCTGACCTTTGAGGACTCCTTTCTTTCATCTGTTAGCAAAAGATGAGTGGAAGACATCCCAGCCTTCATTTGCAGCAAAGCAATGACTATCTTTAGTTTGGTTAACTTTAGTCTCCATCGCTGGAATCATGCTGATGGCTCAGTCAGAAGAATGCTCTGCAAACCAAAATGTGACCATTAAACCAAATCATCATAATTCTTGTAATGCTAAAAGTTGGAGTTGATCGGCAGTAGGTTCAGGGAAACTAGACAATACATGCGGGTTTTGTGACTTGAATTTCCGCATCTTGGTTTCACCCACCAGCAGCTGGGGGGGAGGGGTTGATGATGGGTGGGGTGGTCCTGGTCCAGGGAGGTGGATGTCTAATACCTATCCCTCATACCAGTTCACCAACTTAAATAGCACTCCAAGGGAGGATTGGTAGCTCAGTGGAAGAGCATCTGCTTTGCATGCAGTAGATCATAGGTTCAATCTCTAGAATTTCCTGGCAGGGCTGGGGAATACCCATTTGAAATCCTCAAGAGCCGATTCCAGCCAGTGTAGACAATATTGAGCTAGATGGACTCAGGCAGCTTCCTATATTCCTAAATTTAGATAGATCTCAAACTGTCCTCCCGCTGTGGTTGGACTGTGACTCCCATCATAGCCAGGAGCCAGGAATGATGGGAGTTATAGGCCAACATCTGCAGGAAGGCCACCGTTTGAGAGCCTGGTGTAGACAAGCCTGAGTTAGACTGACTACTGCTCTTCTCTGGTGTTAGGCAGCTGTCCATGTAACCCTCCTGCAAAGCTGCTATTAATCATGGAGGGGGGAACCAACAGGTATGAGATTGGGCCCGTAAGTTTCCACTCCTTGGCTAATAGCTTTGGGGGAGGGCAATGTGGACCAGGGCTACAGTGTGGGTAGGGCAAGAGTTAGACCCCCCTCCCTCGGCACTGTAGCCCCAATCCAAATTGCCCCTCCACCATTGCTGCTTTTGAAAAAAGAAAAAGGTATTGGGAGTTCCAACCATGGAACACCCACATCTCATCCAATGTGGCCCACAGAAAGGACAACATGAAACATTGACTTATTGAATACAGTAAGATTACAGCAGCTCATATAACAGAATCAGGGATGGTAATTATATAGGTAAGTATAACTTTTTAAACAAAGGGAAGAGAAGAAAAAGAAAGAAAGGAATTAGCTGATGGAATTTGGTACCACAGATGTGATTATAGCCATGGGCTTCTGGGACATCCCTAGGAGGGTGTCGGGATGGTGGTGAGTGGCACTCCCCCTCAGCCACACTCCTCCTTTGCCTGTGCTCCTCACCCCTCTCCCGCTCCTCTGAGTATCTAGCATAGCAACAAGAGCATGACTGAACTTTCCAGTGCTGAGCAAGCTGGATACTAAATGTGAATGTGTGCCTTAGGCATGTGCTAAACAGCCTTAGGTTGAGCCAGGTCACCATCAAACCAGTCCAGCTTGAAGACTTACTTCAGCTTGAGGTCAAGCCAAACCTCCTGGGCTGGCTCAGGACCAGTTTGGGTGTCCTAAAGTTAAAAAAAAAAATTAAAAACACTCACCGCTGTGTCCGACAGCCTTGCGGGGTGCTGCTGCAGCCATGGGGAGGGTCTCTACCATTTCCCTCTCCACCTGCTGGCTTCTCCCTGGTCTTCTAAGGGTCATTTTGGCCTGTTTTGGGGCCGTTCCAGCTAGGAGTGTGCAATTTGGATTTTCGGTGTTTCGATTCGGATCCGAATCGAAACACCCCCAATTCATTTTTGGGTCTGAATCTGACCAATCCTAATCCACTCTGATTCAATTTAGATCCAAATTAATCTGAATCTAAATCAATTCCACCCAAATTGCAGAAGGATTGGGCAAAGGGCTGATTTTTGATGAATTGTTGAAGTTTATGCATCTAAGATTTTCCCCCATAAGGTATAATGGAGGTGTATCGCTTAACGTTGGGGGGAAAGAGGTGGCCTAGGATGGTGTGGGGTTGGTGGTAGTGCCCAATGGGGGCAAGGAAGCTACCAGAATTTTTTCAAAGGATTTGGACAGAGGGCTGATTTTTGGTGATTTGTTGAAGTTTACGCGTCTTTAAGGTTTTTCCTCATGAGGTATAATGGAGGTTTCAGCAGCCCCATAACTTCACTTGGGGGGTGCTAGGGTGGCCCAGAGTGAGTGGTAGTGTAGTGCACATAGGGTGCCAACCACCCCCATGGCTTCTAACCCATGGTTCTGTTGTTTCTGAGGTGTTCTGTTGTTTCTGAGGTGTTCTGAGTGTGGATTCTATGATAGCAAATGAGATTTTCAATGAGACACCATGAATCCACTCTCATGGAATGTTTTACCATTGCCTTTCTCCTGCACAGTATTAGATGATGCCTTTGCCGTTGTCACTGAAGTGAGAATCTGCCTCCAGCACCTTCCTATATCGCTGCTGCCCAATATAGGTGACTACAAATATATATTGACTAAGTACAGTCTGGGAAGCACACCTCCGGGGATTCAAACTAACAGCCTCTTGCTCCCTAGGCAAGCTGCTTCCATGCTGCACCACCACAGCTGATCTACAGTCAGTGCCTCCATCTTATTTGGATTCAACTTCAGTTTGTTATCCCTCATCCAGCCCATTACTGCCTCCAGGCAAGCATTTAGGGAAGATATGCCATCTTCTGACGAGGTCTTGTGGTGATCGGCCCTCTCCTCCCCTAAAGAGTGAACCGGAATTGAATCCTGTCCTGTCTGTCAGGCAGTGACCTCTAAGGATCAGCCACTCAGCATAGAGTGACCGGGACCTAGAGGGTCTGGTGGCAGGAAGTGAAGGGGGTCTTTGTTCTCAGAAGGAGCCAGGAGGGGGATGAGAGAAGATGGGGAGCAGGCTTTGTGAGCACCAGCAATGAAGTCTGGCTGCCTCATGTCCAACAGCCAGCCGGGAGACTTCTCTCATGGAAGGACATCTGCAGATCCTTAAGAGACAGGATTGCAGGAAACTTGAATTATCTCCTGGAGTTTGGGGTGAGTTCAAGGGAAAAGGAAGCCAAGGGCTTTGGCTTCGGGGAAAGGTTTAGCCAGGGAACCATGTGTTAGGTAGCCTGTGTTAGATTTCTTTTGATTTTGTGCTTTTGCAAATCCTTACAATTAGTCTATAGCGTTTTTATCTGTAACATAACTAAGAGCAACTGAACCTGAGCCCTGTTATTTAACCAGGGCTCTATAGAAGTCTTTGTACCCTGTAAAGGTGCTTTTAAAGGTTCCTTGCAACTGGGGTGCTTTTTGAATTATCATCACAACTGGGTAACCATGATTTTTAAAGTGTGCCACTCCAAATACCAGCTGGAGTGCTCTTTTGAAAGTGCTTTTTTGATTTTTAAAGTGTGCCATTCCAAATACCAGCTGGAGTGCAAGTACTGAGTTTTTCTGTTATCTGTAACTAAAAGCTGAGAAAGGCTCAGACTGAAGCAGTCTGTAGTATGTTGAATAAAGCCCCCCCCCTTTTGTTCTTTAGATTTTACCTGCCTCTGAGTGGAAAAATGGGTTTTACTCTGGTGCAAACATGCCTCAATGTTAATTGTTCAGCAACCTACCAAGATTTTGTACCCAGCAGAAGCTGTATGTGGAGGGTTTTTTAATTCTTCCATTGGTAAATGAGAAGGCGAGAGTCCCCTGAACACTCACTCAAATATGGTGGTGGTGGGGACGACGAATCTGTAATAATTAGGGTGTGGTGGCAGCATATTTTCTACCAATTTACCTTTTAAAGGACAGCCTTTGTTGAGTAAACATGGAGGGAATGAATCAGCATTTTTCTTTCCCCCATGTGGGCTTTCTCTGAGACAACGGCTGGGCTTAAATCCCCTATTTGCTACAGGTCTACATGGAGTAGATGATGATGATGATGATGATGATGATGTATTACTACTACAACATTTATATCCTGCTCTTCATCCAAGAAGCACAGAGCGGTGTACTACGTACTTAAGTTTCTCTTTCACAACAACCCTGTGAAGTAGGTTAGGCTGAGAGAGAAGTGACTGACCCAGAGTCACCCAGCTAGTATTATGGATGAATGGGGATTTGAACTCTGGTCTCCCCGGTCCTAGTCCAGCACTCTAACCACTACATGTCATCAGCATATTGATAACACCCTGCACCAAACCTCCTGATGATCTCGCCCAGTGGTTTCATGTAGATGGGGATTGGAGCATTGAAGACAGTATGGAGCCAATATGGTGCTGGGAGATACTTTGCATCCATCACAGAGTTCCCTAGAGTTCATTGAAGAGGGAGAAGACTGTTAAACCACTTTGTCTTTAGTTCAGTCACACCCTCAGAGAACAAGAGACCAGTGTGGGCTTGGTGCGGGGCATCGTTCTCTCAAATAAGGTCTAAAGGATGGAGATGGGTCGTCAGTCACAACCTTTAACAGTGGAAAGTTGGTAGAATGGAAAGAGCCAGATCCGCCTACTAAAGACCTTATTTGCACCATCGCTCCTTCTTTCCCTTGCTTACTTCACTGTGGTGCCAACACTGTTCTCTATTTCCACCTTCACAATGGGTTTCCAATAATATAAGGAGAGTTTTGCTAGATCAGGTCCAAGGCCCATCTAGTCCAGCATCCTGTTTCCTACAGTGGCCCACCAGATGCTTATAGGAAGCAGGAGATGAAGGCAATAGCCTTCTCCTGCCATTGCTCCTCTGCAATTGGTATTCAGAGTCATGAACTGATCACTTGAATGGATTAATCTACTGGATGCCTGAAGCCCGACTCATGCTGCTAAGGAAGCCTCTTCCTGTGATTACAGCCTCTTCTGCATTAGAATATGACATTCTGGTATTTTGATGTATGCAAAGATTTTCTATTTGAACCCTAGATCTGAAAATATGTTCTGGGGCTGTATCCCAACTGAATCCTCTGCCTACTGTAACATTTTGTATGTGCATGTATGGAAAAGATACTTTGATGAAGACAAAGTGAACATTTTAAGTGTATTTCAGTGGTGAGTTAACCCACACTACCAATGCACCAATGCCTTCAACCTGCTTGTCCAAAGGTTAGCAGAGCACACCTCTTTGAATTCTTTTCTCCTTGTAAGTGAAGACCACACATGGGACGTGGCACAGGAGTAAACCAGGCCATATCTCAGCCTGGCCAGAAACAAAATATTTACTGGCTCAGCAATAAACTTCATACTAGCAGGTAGCACCAATAAAATATGTGTTTGATGTACACAGTACTTATTGGTAGAGGCATTAAACCATCTGTTGGCATTTGGAAGCCTAATAAAAATGTAGTCTTAAAAAAAAAGTCTATATGAAAGAAGGTCTGGGGAATGCCCCATCTTAACCCCTTCCTTGCTGCATCGAGTGCAGTTGTGAATGTTCATGGGTGGTCTTGGAAGGGATTAGAGGGGCACATCAGAAACAAACATGGTAAAATTTAATAGTGGCTCTGGTTAAAGCCCGACAATTGGTTCAAAGCATGACAGCTACCCTCAAAAATGCAGCTTTAATTGGATGCCATGCCTATTTTGTGGACTCTCTACATGCTGGTTGAGCATCTTAAATATCTGCAGCTTCCTTTCCTCTATGTATTACCCGGACATTTTTTTTATTTATGTCTTTTATTATTTTATGTCTACTCCGCCTTTAAGCCAATCGTTCCCAAGGTGGCTTATAACAAAAGTTGTGAAGCGCCCTCTTAAAACTGTAACAACAAAGCAATTATAAACCCACATTTGAAGGTGGGGGGGACAGTTCAGTTCAGTAGCATGAAAAGAAGATAGAGAACCTAATTATCTACCTCGACAAGCTGAGTGGGTCTTCCCTCCTGGTGGTATATTACCCCAATTATTATAAATAAGATAAACACTACAGGTTGTGCATGCCTTTTTGATGGAAATGTCAGAAACAACAGAGTGACCTTCTTTCTGATTGGGTGGAAATGGCAACCAGCAAAACAATTTTGGAGAAAAAGCAGAACTTTTACTGGAGAAAATATTAGGCTCCCCAGTCCAATTAGAATCACTTGAAGTTCAAAGATCGTCTTTTCATGCCACTGAACTGGTTTGAAAGACTGTTCTTGCTGATATGCCCATGAAATAATTCCTGATGAAGACACAGAAGGCACATTTGCATGTGGAACTGCAGTTGAATAGGCCTGCAGCAGCGGCGCCTAATGTGGGTGCTGCTGGTGGGGGGGGGGCAACGGGTGGCACCTTTAGCTCTAAATTACTAGGTGCTTACCTCTCCTCCTGCCACTCCTGAAAGCTGTTGTGAGCAGTGGTGAGCCTCCCAGCACCCAATGAGGCAGAGGATCAGCGCCACAATGCAGCTGGTGGAGGCCATTTGTGTGGTCAGCAAATGGCCTCCACACACATGTGCAGAGTCCAGTTTTATTTATTTATTGAATGAATGAATGAATGAATGAATGAATGAATGAATTTCTATACTGCCCAAAACTTACATCTCAGCTGAGTGGCGGAGTTGATCCTCCGCCACAGTAGGTGCTGTGCAGTGCGCTGCTGCTCACAGCAGCTTTTAGGTGCAGCGGGAGGAAAGGTAAGCACCTAGTAATTTAGAGTTAAAGGTGCTGCCTGCTGCCCCCCACCCAGGGGGCCTGCACCAGCTGCACTGGCCTGTGGTTCCTCAGATGTTACATCCAAATGTGGGGAACCACAGTCTGGTGTGGTGACGAAACCGAGGGTTCAGGATTGTGACTCCAGCCTGAACCCTTGGATTGAATTAAGTTTCATTGCCTCAGCCCGAGGTTCCAAGCAGCCTTCCATATGAATTCGGAACATCTGAATTCGGAACCACAGGCTGATGGCCCTGGAACAGGAGTTGAGGGAGGACGTTCCTCCCTCAACTCTGGCCTGATTGGATAGGTGGGATGTCCTTCTGTCAAGAAGGAAGCCCACACAGCCAGATCCCCTGCCTTTCTGCAGTCTTGCTGACTGCAGAGCGGCAGCTTTCCCGAACATCCAAAAGTGGATGGTATAATGGGGGAGGGTGGTGCTAAACCATTGGTCCAATGGGCCCACAGTCCTGTATTACCTGCAAATTACCTGTGGCCATAATTAGAGTTATATAGGGTTGTTGAAGCCAGAGAGCTTTTGGAGGCAAGCCAGAACTCCAAATATGAAAGGATGTTTGGGGGGGGGATGGAATTTTGCTCTCATGGCTGATATACTGTGCAGAGAGCTGCCCCATGCCAGAGAGACACATCCTTGCTGCTTCTAAGCCAGCCAAGAGCCCATCCAGTAGAAGGCACCATAGGCAGTCGGCGTTCTGTTTCTTCTAAAGCTGTGCATCACTACAGCTGTAACCCTACCCCACTAGGGAATGATGCCGGTAGCAGCACAGCAGTGATGTGATACAGCTTTGGAGGCACAGAGCAACCCTCACCTTCAGAATCTGCCTGAACAGGCTCCCAGCTGGCATGGGAGCAGCGAGTGCAGTTATCAGGCTGAACACAGTTGTACTGCTTGGAACATTACAATACTAGCAACCCTACTGCAAAGAAAGAAAAAGAAAGAAAGAAAAGATGAAGTGGAGGGAGTTTTCAATAGGCCGCAAGATTAGAGCGACTCTGAAATGAAACTCACTCTTATTTCTTTATACTATCTTGTTTTATCCCATTCACAAAGGTTGACCACAGCAAAGGGATCATCTGATGGCACCAGGGGCGTAGCTATAATAGGGCAAGGGGAGACAGTTGTCTGGGGGGCCACTGCCTGGGGGGGGGCCAGATGCAAGTCACATGACTGACTCCCCCAGCTGCACACCCGCCCAGGCTTCTTTCAGTTGTATTCATCCTCCAAAATTGATGTGAGTGTTAAGAACTGGAGCTACCAGAACAGCATGTCTTTCTATAGTGCCATTAAATGACTTGCATCGCCCACAGTTTAGGATGATGTTCTATTGTGGCATATATATATATATATATATATATATATGTGTGTGTGTGTATAAACTTTTTGCTTACCACTATTCAGTGCTTTTCGTTACCACTATTCAGCCTCATTTAAGATTTCTTTACTTCATGAGCTGAGCTTCGGGGGGGGGGGCACATTTTAAAATTTTGTCTCTGGACCCACTCCAACCTTGCTACGGCCCTGGATGGCACTAACATATCTCAACATATCACCCATCAGTAAATGTGTTGGGGAAAAATATAGACAGAACTGTGTACTTGACCATTTGTGCAAACAGATGCAAAATGCCAAGAACTCGATCTTTTCAAATAACTCGTCATAGAATCATAGGCCAACATATTGCACAGGATCCCTGTGCAATAAGTAAGCACAGGGATCCCTGTGCAATAAGTAAGCACTCCTTTTCCAGCAGTTAGGGAGCTGCTGCATGCTCATAAAACAGAGTTCATGCAGTCACAGAAGAGTGCTCTTGTACAATTGCCAGAAACTGTGCAATCACGGCAATGGTCTGAGGATTATTTCCAGTGTTTTTCGAAGGGAGGGGGCTGTGAAGCAGCACTGGCCCATCCTGAAATCTTACCCCAGGGCTATGCCTCTGAAATTGTAGCTGGATTTGATTTTGTGAAGACTGTAATTTTTGCTAAAAACAGACAAGGGCAAACAACTGACTGCAAATCATTTTAACCCTTCCAGCAGTTCTTCAATAATCTGGCTAATGATTGAACTGTTTGATGGACCCTGTTGAAGGATGACTGATTAAATAGGTTGTAATACAAAATATGTGGATAATTTTGGCCATTTACAAGATCTCTTTAAACCTTCTAGGATACATAATCATGCCAGATGTGTCTGAGTGGTTTTTCTTAACTAGAAGTTTGTGCTGCAAGTTAGATGAAAACAGCCTTAGGGCATTCTACATTTGACTTCAAAGCAAGACAAAAGCAATGCTGTTACTGTAGAGTTATTCATATCTGTTGTTAATGTATTTAGCTACATAGCTGAAATCAATGTCTTAACAGGAACAAAACAAGAACTGAAGCCGGATAGATAATTGTGAGCACTTGGAGAATAAAGGGACGAGACACGAGCTTTGGAATGACAAAAGCCAGAACTTTATTGCTGTGCCAGTGCAGGTGGGGTGGTGGTGGGAGATCTCACTTTGCTCCAAAATGAATGGCTAATCCTCCACTGCCATGCAGAGAGGGCAGGCAAGTGCTGAGTTTTTTCAAACTCCAACTACGGGTGCCACAAACTCGTTTGGTGGCAACTTGGGATCGGGCCTTTTCTGTGGCTGCCCCAGAGCTTTGGAACACACTCCCTGCTGAAATAAGAGCATCTCCTTCTCTGTTTGCTTTTAGGAGGACTCTGAAGATGTACTTGTTTTCCCAGGCCTTCAACTGAGATCTGATTTTTAAATTTTAAATTTTAATGTGTTTTTAACGTGTTTTTATCTATAATTTTTATCTTTTTATTAATTTTAAATGTGCTGTATTGCATGTTTTGGTTCTGTACACCGCCTAGAGATTTTTATACTAGGCTGTATATAAATTCAATAATAAATAAATAAATAAATAAATAAATAAATACTAAGGGGTCGAACTTCTGGCCTGTCTGATTCACTTCCCAGCTCCTATTGGTTGCTGCTGCTGACCAAGATCCTGCTGCTATCCACCTACATGCTAGCCCCTCCAACTTAACTACTGAATCTGGGATGGAAATAGCACTTACAATACAATACAATACAATACAAATTCCTCCATTAAGGAAGGGGACGAACTGTGAGTGGGAAGACTGCTATTTGGATGGATTGCCCAGATGAAAGGGCACTCTTACTTCGAATCTAATTAACGGTCTTGGAGCTTGCCCCTTGATTGTATTGCTCAGTTTCTCAAGGTTTGTCTTCTGTCTAAGAGCCCTGTTTGTCCTCCATGGAAATTGAACTTCATTAAAGAATTATTACAGATGTGGAGTGAGGGCTTTGCCTCTCCAAGCTGCTTGCACTGGTTCAGGTTGTGTGCTTCTTATTTTTAGTGCATATGGAGGCTTCTCTCTGCAACGTTCTTGCTCAGGTTCAAAGCTGAAAGTCCAAGATGAGAAGGAGGCTGTCTGCTAATGCGATTCCGTTCTGATGTTCCTCTGTGCATCAAATGTTGACTGTAGTTTATACAAATAGTGCATGAGTCACCTCCACAAATTTTGGGCATTGGTACCACCTCAGGGGACAAATGAGCATTGTTGTTGTTGTTGCACATTTGCACCCTTAGAGATGGGAAATAGGTGATAGCAATGTTGCACTTATAGCTTTCTCTGTGTTATCACCCTTTCTTTTTCCTGAACACCAAATGTTTAGAGTAAAATTGCAGTCATTTTTGCACAGAAGAAAGAATTATGGTCAGGGTTAGGGTAACTATGAACAAATGGTTGTCCTTTCTCCATGGAGTAAACTTTGGAGGACATTCTTGCCAATTTTCATTTTCATTCCTTTGACAACAATGAAATTTTATAGTATTTTTTTTTACTTTTAAATGTCTTGAAAACACCATTGTACATTTGGCCACTGCAGACCTGATGGTCAGGACAAAAGAAGGATGATAGCAGACTGAAAGCTGAAAGTATTGCAATCCTAACTTTCATCTCTGGGGATAGTAGTCCACTTATCTTCCATCTCTGGGACCTTGTCCAAAACCACAAGAGCATCTGTCCCCCTGATGGTACTGACCACCCCAGTTGGCTCATGTACTAAAGGAAATTCATTTGGGAATCATGATTGCCTACAGTTCCCTCTTGAGTATGTGTTCAGTGGCCAGACCAGATTTTCCCCTATGTAATAGCCACTAATGGCACAGCGGGGAAATGACTTGTCTAGGGAGCAAGAGGTTGCTGATTCGAATCCCCACTGGTTTGTTTTTCAGACTATGGGAAACACCTCTATCGGGCAGCAGCAATATAGGAAGATGCTGAAAGGCATCATCTCATACTGTGCAGGAGATGGCGATGGTAAACCCCTCCTGTATTCTACCAAGGAAAACCAAAGGGCTCTGTGGTCGCCAGGAGTCCACACCAACCCGATGGCACAACTTTACCTTTTAATGTGTGAAATGGCCCCAATGCGAGGTTCCACATCTTTCACAAGAGATACAGATTTCATGACCCCTTCCGCATTTTCCATTTTAATCATTTTTTAATCATTTACTTCATCATGGTTCTCAAAAGATTAAGGTTTTCCTGCTCATTAGCATGGGCAGCCAAGGACACAATTTATTGCCTTTTGTGTTACAGTACATCTGCCAGGAAGAAACCTCAGCGGAGCTTCTGTCTTGCTCTTCAAGCCACATTTTGCCTCATTTATATTCTGCAAACTTTCCTCGCCTTTTTCAAAAATCCCTTCTCTTTTCCTTACGAGCAGGCATTGCATTGAATCTGCACTGGTACCATTTAGGACTGAAATGAAGATTTCTATTCAGAAGCTGAACCAATTCTCACAAGCTTCTCAGCAACGCAGAGCTTAAGCCATTCAGCTCACCCTCCCCACTTCTTTGTCTTTTAAAGTTTGTAGTGGCCAGGCTGCCAAGTTCAGGAAGGGTCCGATCCCCCTGGGTTCACAGGGTCTGCTTATTAGTAGCTTTCTGTCTCCAAGACTATAGAAACAATGATTAGAAATCCTCTCTCTCTCTCTCTCTTTTTGTGGCCATATTGAATGAAGGTATAAATGGAGATTCTAAGACCGAGAAAGTGAGATACTTAATAAAACTTCAGCTCTGTCGTTAATTAGATTTGGATGGTTTGAGGAGAGCAGCTGTATTATTATGATTTTTTTTTTAAGGAAACCAAGTTGACAAAAAGGGTCTTTTTAAGGTGTACTGGGATAGGGTTGGGAAGGAGGAGAGCGACTGTATGAAAAGAAGTCGCCTTGAAAAGGAGTTTGGGAATTCCACCTTCTCTCTTCATCTTTGCTTTTCTTTTTTCAGGAAAAAAATAGTTAGGTTTTAGGTCAAAATCACATTGCCAGAGAGGAATAACTTTCACATAAATAATCTTACTGATTCAGAATCAGTATGTAGCAGGCATAAATCACATGTCAAGAGTTTTGCTTAGGGTTTTAAGAGACATCGGAAAGCTGAACTTGAAAATACTGGTTGACATCATGGCCGCTTTTGGACATAGTGGCAAACTGCAGATACAAGGGACCCTCCTCTGTTCCCCCAGATGATTGTCCTGTGAAGTCTAGGCGACTGGAGACGGCAAAGGGGAAGAAACTGGCTGTATGAGCTTCCTTCAATGCAAGAAGGACAGCTGTGGCTGCCAATTGAACTTGAGAGGAGGAGGAACTTCCTCCCCTTAACTCTGGTTTGTGCAAGCTGCACAAACTGCACAAACCAGATGACACATAGAAGGCAACGGACCCTTTGTTTGGTGAGTGAAATTTCATTCCAACCGAGGGTTGATTACCAGGGTTGGGGGATGGATTGGAACCGCGATTGGGTCCGGGAACCTTGGTTCTGATCATTCAGACATCATGGGGCGAGGGTTAGCATGAGGTGAGTTTGCCTCAGGTTCCCTGTGAAATCTGAAGGCGGCCGGCCGGACTCTGACTTAGTTGCTCAATTGAGCTTCCCCTGAAAGTGACAGTCCTAATCAATTTCAATGGGACATCTGTTGAGTAATTTAGGCAGGATGTCATCCACTGACCCCAGTAAAATTGTTTGAAGATTTCGAAACCAAGCATATCTGTAGCATCAGTTAAAGCTTTTGAAGTCATTACCTAGAGTAAATGTTCATCATTTAAAAAAACAAACCCAAGTCATGATAAAATGGCTGACATGCTGCACAGTCAAAAGGCTCTGCCCCAAGAATGCTGTTGTGTAACACTACTTAGTCACACAACAGCAGGAAGTAGTGTTGACTTGGACTTGCTGTTGGGAAGCAACAGCAGTTTCACAAGCAGCAATGATTGATTGATTGATTGATTGATTGATTGATTGATTAAGTGCCATCGAGTCAGTGTCAACTCTTAGCGACCACATAGATAGAATCTCTCCAGGATGATCTGTCTTCAACTTGGCCTTTAAGGTCTCTCAGTGGTGCATTCATGGCTGTTGTAATCGGATCTATCCACCTTGCTGCTGGTCATCCTCTTCTTCTCTTTCCTTCAACTTTTCCCAGCATTATGGACTTCTCAAGGGAGCTGGATTTTTGCATAATGTGTCCAAAGTATGATAGTTTGAGCCTGGACATTTGTGCCTCAATTTATAAGAACAGCTCTGCTGGATTCCCACAGTGGCACACTAGATGCCTCTGGGAAGCCCACAGGCAAAAGGTAAGAGCATGCCTTCTTTCCTACTGTTGCTCTGCTGCAACTGGTATTTAGAGGCATCTTACCTCTGAGGCTGGACGTCGCCTATAGCAAGTTCTCTCCATGTGTGACAACTGGAATAAATGTGGTAACACTGCTTGTGAAGAGCATTGAGGCTTGCTTTCGGAGTCTGCAGCAGCCCTGGGGGGGAGCTTATGATTCCATATGACTGTGCATCGTGTAAGCCAACATCATCATTAACAACAAAACTGCTCAGCAAAATGTGGAAAGTTCAGCACCACCTGTGGTGCTGCATGTGTCTAAAACACCGTCCACACGGTTGGGGAACAGGGATGTTCTGCTGCAATGTAACATCATGCAATTGCAGTTGTGTTTCAAACAACAGCAACTGGACAATTTTAAGTCAAAGTAGAACAACCCTATTCTGCAACAGTGCAGGTGGTATTCTACACACATGCAACACAGTGGGAAGTATTGAAGTTCCCAGGTTTACTGCACAGAATGTAATAATAAGAAGAAGAAGAAGGAGAAGAGAAGGAGAAGGAGAAGGAGAAGAAACAGTGCAATTCTGGGGGAAACTATGGGACAATCCAATAAATTATAATAAAAAAGCAGGCTGGGTAAAAGAGGTCAAAAAATGTAACCAATAAATGCAAGTTCTAATAATAACACCAGAATTAATAAGTGAAAGAGCAAAGAAAATTAAAAATTGGACTGCACCAGGCGACGATGAACTGCATGGCTTTTGGCATAAACACCTAACAAGCCTCCATAAACAACGATCAAAACAGTTCAATCACATTTTGCAAGGAGGTGATATTGAACAATGGCTAACAACTGGGAAAACTCACCTCATCATGAAAGACCCAGCAAAAGGTGCACTTCCAAGTAATTATAGACTAATCACCTGCCTGCCAAGCATGTTCAAATTATTAACTAGAATAATATCAGATGAAGTAATGCAACACTTATTAACTAATAAGCAGCTTCCAGTTGAACAGAAAGGAAATTGCCCAAATACGAGAGGCACAAAAGACCAGCTGCTGATTGACAAAATGATTTTCGAAAATTGCAAGAGAAGAAAAACCAATCTAAGTATTGCATGGATTGACTACAAGAAAGCCTTCGACTCATTGCCTCACACATGGATACTAAAATGTTTAGAAACAACTGGTGTCAGCAAAAACATTCAGATATTTATTTTAAAAAGCAGCGAGCATGTGGAGTACACAGTTAACAATCAATGGCAAGACACTTGGACAGGTTAGCATTAGAAGAGGCATTTTCCAAGGGGACTCACTATCCCCTCTGTTGTTTGTAATCGCCATGACTCCACTTTCACAAATACTAAACAAAACAGGCCTCGGATACCAAACATCTAAAACATCAAGTCAAATCAACCACCTGCTCTACATGGATGATCTGTATGGAAAGTCCCAGTCAGAAATCAAATCACTGCTAAACACTGTCTGTATATTCAGTAGCGATATAGTAATGGAGTTTGGACTAGACAAGTGTGGTGCATTAATAATGAACAGAGGGAAAATAAGAAAAACAGAAGGAATAGAACTGCCCAATGGAAGCAAGATCAAGAACCTGGAAGAGAAAGAACATTACAAATACTTGGGCATTCTCCAGGGTGATAACATTGCACACACTGAAGTTAAAAGAAAAATGGGAAGTGAATACATCAGGAGAGTTAGAAAAATCCTCAAGTCCAAACTCAATAGCGGGAACACCATACAAGCCATAAACACCTGGGCTATGCCTCTTATCAGATACAGAGCAGGAATAATAGATTGGACCCAGGCAGAGCTAGAGACGCTAGATCGTAAGACCAGGAAAATAATGACCATCAATCATGCTCTGCACCCTCGCAGTGATATAGATAGGCTCTACCTCCCTCGCAGCTCAGGTGGAAGAGGAATGCTGCAAGCCCATCAATCAGTAGAGGAGAAATCACCATCAGCCAATTACAAAAAGCAACTTTACTGGGAACAGCATTATGAGCATTGATAATAAAATTCAGCCATCCCAGGTCCTTGGGAAGGACTTGATGTCTGTATAAAACAAACCAGTCAATAACACCTGTCTGACTGTGAGGAGAAGGAGGAGGAGGAGGAGGAGGAGGAGGAGAAGAAGAAGAAGAAGAAGAAGAAGAAGAAGAAGAAGAAGAAGAAGAAGAAGAAGAAGAAGAAGAAGAAGAAGAAGAAGAAGAAGAAGAAGAAGAAGAAGAAGAAGGAAAGACACCATAAAGTTGCTGCGATGATCCACTGCAACATTTGCAAGAATTACAAATTGCCAGCAAGCAAGAATTGGTGGAATCATCCAACTGAGAAGGTCACAGAAAATGAGGAGGCAAAAATCCTTTGGGATTTTTGAATACAAACTGATAGGCATTTAGCACACAATATGCCAGATCTGTCAGTCATCAAGAAGAATTGGGTTCTGATAATTGATATTGTAATCCCAGGCGATAGAGTAGATGAAAAACAATTGGAGAAAATAGCTAAATACAAGGACCTTCAGATTGAAATTGAGCGGTTCTGGAAAAAGAAAACAATAGTGGTGCCAATAGTTGTTGGTGCCTTGGTGCAGTACCAAAAGAACTTGAACACCATCTTGACACCTTGGGCATCGATAAAATTACAACACATCAATTACTGAAAGCCACACTACTCAGGACAGCACAAATACTACAACACTATCTTTAATTGTTCTTTAGTTATCCTAGACCCTTGGAAAGGGCCTGATAATTAAAGTACCAATTCCAGTCAATAACATCTGGTAGACTGTGTGTAAATAGCATAATAATAATAGGCATGCATCATCTTCTCTGTACTCACATTACATAATAATACAAATGGCTGACATGCATATCAATGCTGTAGTGAACAAAGATGCAGGGAGAGGAGAGCTGGTCTTGTGGTAGCAAGCATGTCTTGTCCACTTAGCTAAGCAGGGTCCACCCTGGTTGCATATGAATGGGAGACTATATGTATGAGCACTGAAAGATATTCCCCTCAGGGGATGCTGGAGCTGCTCTGGGAAGAGCAGAAGGTTCCAAGTTCCCTCCCTGGCAGCATCTCCAAGATAGGGCTGAGAGAGATTCCTGCCTGCAACCTTGGAGAAGCCACTGCCAGTCTGTGAATGACAATAGTGAGCTAGATAGACCAATGGTCTGACTCAGTATATGGCAGCTTCCTATGTTCCTATTCATCTTACAGGATGCTGCTGCTCCACTTTTCCTCCTGTCACATCCACTTAATCTAAACGTTGTTGCAGCTGCTTCTGTTATCATTGTTGCTGGCTCACATCCCGACTCACAAAGCATTGGTGCAGCAGGAGAAGCACTGGTGCTTCTGAAAAGTTCAACTGACTCAGCTTCATTACTGGCTCAGTGGTGGGGGCAAATTTCAACAGCCTCTCAGGAAGCCCTCTGTGCCATCCCCAAATATGTCCCTGAAGGTCCTGTAGCCCTTCCAGGGGTAGGGGAGGCCAATGAAATTCCCACACACACTAGTGCTGTTGTTGTTTCCAGAACTCTTCCAGTGTAGTGTAGTATTTAGAGTGCTGGAGTAGGACTGAGAAGACCTGAGTTCAAATCCCCATTCAGCCATGGAACTCACTGGGTGACTCTGGGCCAGTCACTTCTCTCTCAACCTAACCTACCTCACAGGTAGATAAAAATAACTATGCACACTGCTCTGGGCTCATTGGAGGAAGAGCAGGATATAAATGTAAAGATAGATAGATAGATAGATAGATAGATAGATAGATAGATACACCCGTGCAACACCAGTGCTTCATTAGTCAGGTTACCAAGTACTATTATTATTGCCATCACTGTGCAATGAGGCCCTGATCCAAGCAAGAGGCGTGCTCACTGCTTGCAAGCCACTCTACACCCCACCGTGCTGTTTGCGAAGGGGCAGGGCTGCTCCGTGGCTACTCAGGAGTGTGTCATCACACTTGTGATGCTACTCCCATCATTCCCAATGGTAGCAGAACTGCAAATGCAATGATGCGCTGCTTGGTTGGCAGGCACGGCGGGCACAGAGCAGCCCCAGCTGGGCCAATAGTTCGGTCAGGATGTAGCGTGGCTCAAAAGCACGTCTCTCACTTGGATCGGCAGCTCAGGGTATGGGAGTCAGTGCCTTACAGTTACAAGGCCAAAACCAACAGGCCCCTAAGCTGTTTACACACTGAAAAAATCAGAAGGCGAGGGGGAAGAGTCAAGAAGAGAGAGGGGAGGACATGAGGAAATACAGCTGCATGTACTAGCTGACATCCAGACTAGCAACATACTGGTGGAAGTGCTTTTTCGTTATGCAAGGAGGGAGGGATAACATTCTGTGATTCCACCCTTCCCTCTGCAGCCCCTGGTGCCTGCTGGAAATTCGTTCCTGAGGGGATGGGTTCAGTTGACCTGCCAAAAGTCTGGTTTCCAGGGAGTGCGTACTTCTGTCCGTCATGCCATCGGAACCCACCAGTCTCTGGTTCCTGAGACTTCTGCATTACATTCGCCCAACATTCTCCACCTATTTGTTACCTACATTTGAAGTTGGGTAGATACTCTCCGGTGAATGTTGGGTGGAGGGCTTGGGAACCAGAGCTTGGTGAGTTTGGACAACGTGCCCTCCGGTGGGTCATCTGAACCGGCCCAGGGTGGGGGAGCTCGGGGACCTAACTTCAGGAGGCAACAGTAGCTGCAGGGGAATGGGAGTAGCTGAAAATCACTCCTTATCCTCTGCATGACAGAAACCCAGTCTGTTAGACCGCACTGTCAGCCCCAATTTCGGTGAGAACTGTTCGGAATTTCCCACTGCTCAGGCAAGGGAAAAGCACCAACTAATTCAGTTTAGATGGAAATGCTTGACTAACAAGCAGAAGGTTGCTGGTTCAAATCCCCACTGGTACTATATCGGGCAGCAGTGAGATAGGAAGATGCTGAAAGGCATCATTTCATACTGCGCAGGAGGAGGCAATGATAAACCCTTTCCATATTCTACCATAGACAACCATGGGCACCAGGAGTCAAAATCGACTTGACGGCACACTTTACCTTTACCGTTAACGTGTATAAAAGCAGACACACCAGGCTAGGCCTGAATTAATGGCAAAGCCTTCTAAAGAAAAGGGTGTTGTATTCTGTCCAGTATCTTATATGTCTAGAAGTTTGTCCCAGTGGGGATGCTATAGAGATTGTGGAGGACAGGGGAGTCAGAAAGGAAAAAGGGAGGGAAAAGAGAAGTAGAAAAGTGAGTGATTTTTGAATAAACTCTTAATTAAATTTGTAAGATTACTTTGTGTTTGTGAGGGAAGCAGCTAGAAAACAAAGGGCTTTACTATGAAGTTACTCTCTCTTTTTGATACTCATTTAATTGCTAGTTTTCTGCACGTCCTTTCAGTCAAGTTTTCAACAGGCTCCCCACAAGGGCCTATTACTAATAAGTAATGCAGTATCTGAAGGTAGTAAATTGCAGAAACCTATTTAGTCATAGCCTTTGTTACCAGTTTACCATTCCATATTGATTTTCCCACTGCTTGTTATATGTGGGTCGTGCTTTCTAATGGGCTTACAAGGCTGCTGATTAATGCGAGGAAGGAATCTGGGTTATTATATAGCAAAAGTAAATAAAGCCCTTGCTTCTTCCAGCCAGAGAGTCTTTTACAGCCAATAATGTGAGTGCTGCACCTTCCTTTCTCCCTTTTGGATAGGATGATAAATAATCTTTTCATCCTCCAGTTTCGGTTGGAAATGTTCCTTGAACAATATGTTAGGAACTATACAGTGGCTGACATACAGATGAACAAAGCACTTGATGCACAGGATCCTTCTATGGGAGACACACACTGATTTCATACATAGGAAGCTGCCTTATACAGTGTCAGGCCATTGGTCTATCTAGCTCAGTATTGTCTAAACAGACTGGCAGTGGCTCCTCTAAGGTTACAGGCAGGAGTCTCTCTCAGCCCTGTCTTGGAGATGCCAGGGAGGGAACTTGGAACCTTCTACATGCAAGCATGCAGATGCTCTTTTCTAAGTGGCTCCATCTCCAAAGGGGAATATCTTACAGTGCTCACACATGTAGTCTCCCATTCAAATGCAAACCAGGGAAAACCTTGCATAGCAAGGGGAACAATTCATGCTTGCTACCAGAAGACCAGCTCTCCCATTGCAGGTAATATAATATACAAGGTGATGACAGTGAAGAATATTATTTAGGCATGTTGTTGTTGTTGGCTGGCATCCAGACTAATGCTGCACTAGTGCACAGGCGTTGTATTGCTACAAGGATGTTGGGCCAGCTAGTTCCACTAAGTTGGGAGCTTGCATTTCAGAACAACTTGTGGTGTTCCTCTGGCTGTGAAACTTCTGTATACCATATATATTGCAGGGACTGCAAGTTATCTGCTCTCTTTGTGTTGCAAGTGCAACATTTGCACATGTGCAATGCACAAGTGGACTGGGAGCACAAGAAATTGAGCACCTTTCAGATCTTCTCAACTACATGACCTTCTTGTGTGCATGCATAGGAACATATCTCCAAGCCCTGTCTTGGAGAAGCCAGGGAAGAAGCCAAACTGGACTCGAACATGACCGGACCAGTTCGGTTTTGCCCCTGTTGAACCTCCCTGGTTCATTTTGTATATACATATATAATTTTATGTACTTACACCTTCTGGGGGCTTCTCTGAGGCCACGTGAGGTTGTGTGTATGTCCATGAATGTTTCCCCTCCCCCTGCTGGCCTTCCTTATGTATAAGGGCACCCAGTTCCGGTGATCTCTAGCCCTTTCCAGGCCTTGCCCCGTGGCCATGACCTGCTGGCCACACATGTGTGGTGGCTTCCAAAATGGCTGCTGTGATGGGGACAAGGCCCAGAAAGGGCCAAGGATTGCCCGAACCACTGGCGGTGGGAGGGAGAACATCCGTGGACCCCCCTGCAGCCTGAGTTTGTGCACATCCTTAGTGAATGATGAAGGTTCACAAACGGAAGTCTTAATCTTAGTCTGAACTAATCATGGCTGAGTTCAAGAGCCTGGTTTGAAAAGTGGGACTCCCTCCAGGAACCATGCAACTTATCAAAGTGCCTTTCCCTCATCAGGTATCTGCCTATGTGCTGAGAATGATACTCCCAAGCTCCTTTCCCCCTGAATTTGTGATCAGAAGCAGATGTGTGATAACATTTTCCTCAGTGTGTATGCAGAAATAGACTTGTAAAAGAATATTGTCCCGCATTATTTAGCATAGCAGAGAACATTTCAGAGCATTATTCTACCCATTCTATTAAATGTACCGGAGAATATTCTTTTACAGGTCTAGAAGAAGATGCAGATGACTGATTCTTCATGGGGCTCTGTGCTCACTGAAGTATCTTGGCCCTTGGTATGTGGTTGCATGCACAGTGTTCTCTCTATAGCATGGTAGAGTTGAGGTCTGAATTCAAAAGACCCAGGAAATGTATGCGTGGGGTGGGGTGGGGGGGGTCTGACATGCCGTGCAGTGTCCCACGGGTGTTTTGCACACTGCAGTTGTTCCAAGTGCAAGTTGCACAGAAGCACACTTGCACACATGCTGAAATTGTGAGAGGGAGTTGTGTGATTGCCTGGCCATTATTTCCAACGGCTGTGCAATCGTGCGACTTCCTTGTGCAATTTAATTTCAGCTGGGCTCTGACATCCTCTGTTTTCCAAGGCTTTCAGTCTGGCAAAAGATGCCTTGTTTGAGAGGCCCTCCTCTATTTGTTTACCATTCTATTTTTAGCAGGAAGAAGAGCAGGCCAACAAGAAAAAAAAGGCCGTTTGCCCTTTCAGGATCAATGCGGAGACGGGGGAAAGAGGCTCACGAGGGGAGGAGCTGGAGATGTTTGTTTGCCATGCAATTTAGACCCCACATTGGACATGGTCCTTTGCCAGGATTGGCAAACAAAACGAGATTGCACAAATCATTAAGGGCTCAGCGGGATGAACAATTGCACGCTCACCTAAGGGAAGAGCTGTGGAGGGAACAGAAATAACAGCTCAAATGATTTTCAGAGTATCAGCAGCAGCAGCAGAAAAATAAAATAAATCTTGCTGGACAATATTTCTGTCTGCAGTGGAACAGCTCCCTATTTTCAGGACTTCTCTTGTCACTGAAAAGAAATGGCCACACTTGGCTTCCATCCCTTCCATGAAGCCTCTTGGAGTGTGTGCGGAGCGGCTGTGGAACACCATCTTGCCCTCTTTGCTGACTTTTTTGTTTCATTTTGAAGGCCATTTTGTTTAAATAGGTTTGGGCCCAGCTTTGTGGTTGATTTATGCTTCTGTGGTTTATTGCTTTAGTTTAATTTGTATTTTAATTTTTTTCTGGTTTTTTTTTTGGGGGGGGGGCGCACAGGTGCTCAGTCCCAGCTCCTTTCCATCCAGCCCTGAAGTTTGAAGAGGTAAAATGGCTGGTAAGGGGTCAATTTAACTTTTCCATCAATATTTGCTGTAGCAAAGAAAAGGGATCATGGAACAGATTCAATCTAATGGTGAATGTTAGTTTCTTGCATGACTGTGTGCATGTGCACATACAATGATCAGCAGATTAACCATTTTCAGTGAATAACGTCCCCCTCTGCTCCTCAGGAGAATTCACACACATACCGTTATTTTTATGCTAGCTTAAGAGGGGGTTACCCCCGACATCAAGAACATAAATGTGTCAAACTCCTTCCCCCTCAGAAACATAAAGGTGTGAAATGGCTGGTGAAAAAACTAAAGAATTTTATACAGGTGAAACTCGGAAAATTAGAATATCGTGCAAAAGTCCATTAATTTCAGTAATGCAAATTAAAAGGTGAAACTGATATATGAGACAGACGCATTACATGCAAAGCGAGATAAGTCAAGCCTTAATTTGTTATAATTGTGATGATCATGGCGTACAGCTCATGAAAACCCCAAATCCACAATCTCAGAAAATTAGAATATTACATGGAACCAAGAAGACAAGGATTGAAGAATAGAACAATATCGGACCTCTGAAAAGTATACAGTGTACTGTGCTTGATTGGCCAGCAAACTCGCCTGACCTGACCCCATAGAGAATCTATGGGGCATTGCCAAGAGAAGGATGAGAGACATGAGACCAAACAATGCAGAATTGCTGAAGGCCGCTAATGAAGCATCCTGGTCTTCCATAATACCTCATCAGTGCCACAGGCTGATAGCATCCATGCCACGCCGCATTGAGGCAGTAATTGCTGCAAAAGGGGCCCAAACCACGTACTGAATACATATGCATGCTTATACTTTTCAGAGGTCCGATATTGTTCTATTCTTCAATCCTTGTCTTCTTGGTTCCATGTAATATTCTAATTTTCTGAGATTGTGGATTTGGGGTTTTCATGAGCTGTACGCCATGATCATCACAATTATAACAAATTAAGGCTTGACTTATCTCGCTTTGCATGTAATGCGTCTGTCTCATATATCAGTTTCACCTTTTAATTTGCATTACTGAAATTAATGGACTTTTGCACGATATTCTAATTTTCCGAGTTTCACCTGTATACCTTTCCCTCTCAGAAGAAGGGCTTGTGACTTACCTGAGGGAGTATTTTGCAAGCTGAGAATCTTTCAGCTTTTTTTGTTTTTGTTTAAGCCTTCATTCCCCCTTACCATTTTGTTCCATTAGCCCCACCTACCTGCTTGCCTGTCAACTGCACTCTGAGCCCATGAACATTCTATCCCATTGACTTAAAGTAAAGGTAAAGTGTCCCGTCAAGTCAATTTCGACTCCTGGTGCCCAACAGAGCCCTGTGGTTTTCTTTTGGTAGAATACAGGAGGGGTTTACCATTGCCTCCTCATGCGCAGTATGAGATGAAGCCTTTTAGCATCTTCCTATATCGCTGCTGCCCGATATAGTACCAGCAGGGATTCAAACCCGCAACCTTCTGCTTGTTAGTCAAGCATTTCCCCGCTGTGCCATTAGGTGCCCCCATTGACTTACATGGGGGCAATTTGGGGGTTGGGGAGTTAGCTCAGATATGGTTCAGATGTTTTGAACACCAATTTATCTGAGCCTGACCCCTTGTCTCCCAGTACTTCTCACTTGCCTGCAGGTGCTCCAATTAAGGATAACAATTTTTTCAGCTCTTTTGGAAATAGTATATCAGTATTGCTTTATGTGTGTACAGGGGACATAGTTTAGTGGTAAAGCACCTTCTTTGCATGTAGAAGGTCCCAGGTTCAAGCCCTGATAGCCAGTCCAGGTAGATCTGGGGAAACTGGGATGCCCGCTCTAACTGAAGCTATTCCTGGAATCTCCCCCACCCCCAAATATTTTTTCACAATATCAAGTGATTAAGATCTCCAGGATTGCTTTCAATAATCACGCGGAGATTGATGCCAATTCCTGGAGGCTCCAGGCCAATCCCAGAGGGTCCAGAACACGCTAAAGACCCCCATCTGAAACACTAGAGAACTTCTGCAGTCATTAGTAGATAATACTAAGCCACATGGACCAAGGTCAAACTCATCACAAGGCAGCTTGCTATGCTAGCTGGGCGATAGCTCAATAGCAGAGAGCATAACTTTGCATGCCGTAGGCCCTGGGTTCTGTCCATGGTGGCAGCAGCAGCCGCTCCAGGAAGAGGAAGGAAAGACATTTCTGTGCCTCACACCCTGGAGAGCTGCATCCATTTAGTGTAGACAATACTGAGCTAGATAGACCAAGGGCCTGATTCAGTTTCAGGCAGCTTCCTATGTTTGCATTTGTATATTTTATTGTGATCTAGGCTTTTATCCTCTTGGCTGCACTGCAACATTTTAGGCTGCTTTTGAATGTTTTCTTTGGCTGCCCTAGATTCTGCTGGCGTTTTTTAAAAAAATTGGAAAAGTGAACAGGAAGAAGGGATGTGAGGTGGATATTGATGTCCATAATTGCATGTGTGTGCCGGGTCGGTTTGGACACAACATCTGAACTGGCTACAAGTTAAAAATCTCACCAGTTTAGGAAAGGCTTGATGCCATCCTGGTTTCGGGCCCAACAGCCCAGGGTAATCTGAGAAGGGAATATTTAAAGTTTGAAGTGCAGGCTCTCCCTCTATACATCTGTTTTTGCTTTGTTTTGATTCTTGGAGGCATGGTAGCCCCTTCCGAAAGGAGTTGCAGGCAGAGAGGTGCCAAGGCTTTTGAGAAGGAGGTAGACCCGCTTTTAAATGTATATCTAATTTCTTGGTCCCTTTCCCAAAGTCCTGAGATTGGAAGAGAGGCAATTCAACCGATTGCACAGTGCATTCAATGGCTGCAAGCCTGAAAAGTCATTCTCTCAATGGCTAGCTAGAGATGCCAGTCAGATAATTCCTCCCCCCTCCCCCCGTGTTTTCCATAGAGGGAACATCAACCCATTCCCAGGTTGGTTTTTAAACAGTTTTGAACAAACAACAATTACAGCACTGGGGGAAAAGCCATCTAATTTGCTGATGGTATCGAAAAATATCAAACAGTTTTATATCAACCAGTCTACAGCACTTTGCATCAGAACCTTTCAAATTGTCACCCATTTCAGGTCTGACTGGGCCCCAATTGAATCCAGATTCGGCCAAGTCACTTGGGGACCTACTAGGCTTCCAAATCTTCCTATACCTGTAGCTTCCCTGACCACGCACCTATTGGGAGGGCCTCTTTAATTTTATTCTTCCCTCCTCATAGTAAGGGAACAGCATCTCAAACCCTTGCAGCCATCTGTAAAAAGACCATGATTCCAGGCGCACCCATGCCATTCCCAGGACTGTAGAGAAAATGCAGGGGTGTGGGGGGAGAAACCCCACCACCACAAGTCCTTTCGAGATGCTTAGCAGCTGCTACTCTCTTGCTGTGGGAAGCAAAGTACACGATTAAATAGGCCTGCCAGGTAAGTATAGAGGTCAGAGGGCCTTTGGGTAGCTGACGCTTCGGCCTTGAATCAGAGCAACCCTTCCTTTCAGGGCCGAATTGAAAAGGGTCGAATCAAATCAACGGCCGTCTCGGATGTACTGAAGTGGCCGCTGAATCAAATAGGAGCCGATTCGTTCACATTTGCTAAAAAGCTATAATTCTTGGCCCAAGGAGGAGAGGCAAGGTAGGAGAATGGTCCCCTGGCATTTCAGAAGGATGGTACAGGAAGAGGTGAAAGTTTCTCAGAGGGAGGCAATTAGATGTGACAGAACGAGAGAAAGCACTGAAGAACTGATGCTATCAATGGAAAAAGAATGCTGGCAGTGGGGTCATTACCCCGACGGAATGGAATCCAAAGCTGTCTATAGACAATGGACAGAATTGAAACCTTGTAATGTATACAACAGACTGAAGTGAGTCTTGTAAGGAATAAGTACAATGTAAATTAACTGTTTAAGAGTACCTCTGCTGTGTCGAACCAACACATGGGAGAGGAGAGCTGGTCTTGTGGTAGCGGCATTCACGGTCCCTTTGGCTAAGCGGGGTCCACCTTGGTTTGTATTTGGATGGGTGACTACATGTGAGCACTGTAAGATATTCCCCTTTGGGGACGGGGCTGTGGCTCAATGGAAGAGCATCTCGGTCCCAGGTGCAGTCCCTGGCATCTCCAGATAGGTCTGGGAGAGACTCCTGCCTGAAACCTTGGACTGCTGCTGCCAGTCACTGCAGACAATATTGAGCTAGATGGACCAAGGGTCTGACTCCGTATAAAGCAGCTGCCTATGTTCCTAACACTCCCCATACCATTTGGTCAACTTTTGAATACCTCATTTTTTATTCAATTTCTAGCCCCTTTCATGGTTCTGCCACATGCCTGATTCATCCAAATCATATAATATAATACATGTGTATCCATGTTTCTGCCTACCTGTATTTTTTCATGTGATATACAAGTTTCCTCTAATCTTCTGGATGCTTTTTCATCTTTAGAATAACTGAAATTCCCCATCTCCTGCAAACCCAGCATCTCAGGCAGTTTTGCTTGGATTGCCTGTCCCTAAATCCAGCCCTGCCTAATACTGAGCGCACTGCCTCTGAATATGGCCGCCCCATTTTGCTAATAAGCTGCTGATAGATCTAGCCTCTGTGGATGAGCCTTCTCTGTTATTTGTCTTTTTAAAAAAACCTTTCTAAGGCAGTGGCCATCACCACCTCTTGTGGAAAGGAATTTCTTAAGTTAATTATGCACCCTGTGATGATTACATTGTGCAGTCTGAAATGCAACAAATTCCTTATTAAAATCTGGAGGCTTTCTCTCTCAGGTATCTCCCTTGTGCTTGCCACAGTGTCAGACGCCTAATCTTAGCCATCTCTTGGTCTTCTGGAACCGAAAGAATCGACACTTTGATTCGGCAAGAAGTGGGTTACAGGAAACATCTCTCTAGGTCAGTCATTCTCAAGTGATACAAGGATTTAAAAAAGGGGATTCTGCCCCCCCCAAGATAGAATCATTTAAGGAAAATTAAATCAGTGCATTCTAATTTTTTCCCGTCAGCAACTTGCTATCATCTCCCTCCCCCACCACTGCCATGAAAACTGAGGAAGTGGGAATCCAATTACAAAGGCTAGATAAAAAGAGAAGATAGTAAAAAAAAGAATTAATTGGATGGTAAAGACATGGAATGGATGCGAGCAAGACCCTTTCTTCCATAGCACTGGTTTTACCGCTGCTGGAGCAGAGGTCACTGGAGATAGATATACAAGGCAATGTGGAAACAGGGGAACTGCTGCTCAAGCCCAAAGCCGATGGGACCAAATGGAGATGCTGGATGCTGAGCAGAATCCATTCTTTTTGGGATAAGGGCAGCCAAACCAAAAGAGCTGCTCTGTTTTTCTCTGTTCACCCACAAAAACGGAACATCCCAAATAAAGCCATTGTGCAAAGAAGTTACATCAACCAAAATTATTTCCCTATTTAACAATTCAATTCGAGATTTCAAATTTAAAGTCTGAATTTGCATGTAAGGATGCAAAATTCTGCTTTAAGGTAGTTGGTGTCTGGTGATGATAGACGCCAGTATACAATCTCCTAAGCTATCAGCTCTAAATAGTGTTAAATGCTAAATGTTTCATATGTTCAGCTATTAAATACCATCACATATAAAACATTAATGTCAGCTAATTAAATGCTGCCAAATACTCAGTTTCATTGCAAGTCACCTATCAAATATGATCAGATATTAAATATTATTACATGCAGTCATCAAATACTGTCAAATACTTAATATGGTGCATGTTAGCTATTCAGTGCCATCAAATACTGTACCAATGCCATTGCATTCTACTTTAGCTACTTAAATAATGTGAAATACTCATATACAGTTGCATGTCAACTGTTACAAGGTTAAAAACTAAATACCATTGTGTACTCTAATACATTATATAAGATGTCATACACTATTGCTTGTCAGTTCTATGTACTATTGAATTTTAATTCTAAATACTGTTGCATGTCATCTATCAAATGCCATCAGATATTGCATACCATTGCGTGTCAGCCATGAACTTCGGTAAAATTTTAAAGAGCATTATGTGCCAACTGTGAAACATTTTCAAACCTCACAATATCATAGAACATCACATAAATATAGCAAATATTCTAGCGGCTAAAACATAACTGGAAATTATTCAACGTTATTGTTACTCTGGTTTGTATCCCATGCTTGATCTATTCAGCTCAGACTTATGCAGACATAGATTATGCGCCCCCTCCTCCCCCTCCTCTCGACAATCTTTATATTTATTTAACATATTTCTATACCACCCACAACTTGCATCGCTGGGCAGTTTACAATTAAAATCATTTAAACATTAAAATCATTTAAAACTTGTGAGATAATCTTGTGAGGTAAGTTAGACTGAGAGATAGTGACTGGTCCAAGTGCTGAGTGGAGATGAGACCTCTGACCTTCTCAGTCTTACTCTGACTTTCTAACTCTGTTCGTCTTGTGCAGAGAAGAATTTGCTCCCATCTTGCACAGAGAAGACTTTTAGGCCAAATTTATACTGGCTTTAGAGCACAGCTTTTTATCTTCCTTAGTATAAAACATTCATGGATCAATGGCAAGCAGAAATGTCATGTAGGTATTCATGCAAATAAAAGGCCATTGAGGATTCTCAAGCAACTCATGGCCTGTGATGTGCAAAATGACACATCTGGTGACTAATGACTATGGACGATTCACACATAGGTTGCTGTCCACTGATTCATTTTACAACCAACATTTCTTCCTGCTCAACACTCTGCGGGGAACTTCTCACCACCCACTGGGTGACTACAGTCACACCCATCTCTCTGCAACCCCACTGCAGCATCAAACATCAGCCAGCAGGGGGCAGTATCGCCTAATGAGATAAATCCTCCACTCAAAATGACTCCACTCAAAATGATTGAGCAAAACACTGGACTGTCTCAAGACTCCAAGGGTGCCCCTCTTGGCACAACCCAGTGGAATTATCTTGGCTGCTGTCTGCTGTACTCCTACACAACCTGTGACTCACCAAGCTAAAGGTAGCTATGCGCTATGGCTTGCTAGTTGCTTGACAACCCCACTCTTTCTATATGCCTGGTATGGTGGACTGCATTTGGCTTGATGGGGCACAAGTTGTGCCAGCCTGGTTAACTCCCTTCATCTTGAACATTCATGCAACAGCAATGCAGACATTGCCTTCCAAGAATATCCGAGTGCCCCCAAATGACCAGTCTTATTCAAAGTGCAAGCAAACATCACGGGAATTTGCTAGCAAAGGGCAACAGTACATGCAAGGTAAAGGTAAAGTGTGCCATCAAGTTGATATCGACTCCTGGCACCCACAGAGCCCTGTGGTTGTCTTTGGTAGAATACAAGAGGGCCTCCTTTGCCTCCTCCTGCACGTTGTGAGATGATGCCTTTCAGCATCATCCTATATCGCTGCTGCCCAATATAGTGCCAGCGGGGATTCGAACCGGCAACCTTCTGCTTGTTAGTCAAGCATTTCCCTGCTGCGCCACTAAGTGGCTACAATAAAACAAAGTAAAGTGTGCTGTCAAGTCGATTTAGACTCCTGGCATCCACAGAGCCCTGTGGTTGCCTTTGGTAGAATACAGAAAGGGTTTACCATTGCCTTCTCCCTTGCAGTATGAGATGATGCCTTTCAGCATCTTCCTATATTTCTGCTGCCCGATATCGTACCAGCGGGGATTCGAACCAGCAACTTTCTGCTTGTCGGTCAAGCATTTCCCCGCTGCGCCACTTAAGGTGGTAACTTTACATGTAGAACTTTAGTCAGTTTAGAACTTCATGTAGAACATTACTAATAGGACTGCAAATGTAATAATAGCAGTGGCTGACATGCTGACTAATGAAGGGCTTGAGGAAGGAGCCAGTGTGGTGTCATGGTTAGCGTGTTGGACCAGGACTGGGCAGACTGGAGTTCAAATCCCCATCCAGCCATGAAACTCTGGTCCCTGGCCAGTCACTTCTCTCTCAGCCGAACCTATCTCACAGGGTTGTTGTGGGGATGAAACAGAGCCATGGACACTGCTCTGGGCTCCGTGGAGAAAGAGTGGGATATAAATGTAAAAATAAATCAATAAATAAAATGGTGCTAGAGCAAAGCTGTTGTGCTAGCTATGTGTGCTAAGACTGGAGTTTGAGTTCCAGACAGGTGTCGCACTACTGCAAGCATGCCTGTGTTTGAACAAGAGTTGTGCGACCTGCCACACCCCTCTTTTATTTTGAAGGAAACTTTTGTGCAACACCACCATAGTGCAAGAGCACCATTCCACACTGATGAACCTGCCAAAGCCCTCTGTTCAGCAGCTCAGGCCCTGCTAATGACCCTGCCACTCACAGAGTTCAGTTTGGTTGGGACTAGAGACAGGGACCATTCGGTTGTGGCCCCTCGACTTTGGAACACTCTCCCCAAAGAGCTTGACCATGCCCCCTTTTGCTTAAAACAAAAACCAAACAGTTAAGGACACATGTTTTTAGAGAGGCTTCCTAATGTTTTATCTGCAATTTATATCTGGTAGGTTTCTTAGTTTTTATAACTTTTGATTTGAAACTTGTAAGATCTGTAACTTTTAAATGTGTTTCTTCACCTAATTTTTAAAAAATATTATTTTGTATTTTTTAATATAGTATCCAATTTATTCATATTATGAGCTGTCCCGAGCAGTAGTGTATTGGAGAGGCGTGTTACCAGTCCTGCCCCAGAGCGCTGGCTAGATGCTCTGAATGTACTTTTGGCATAGCGTGGGAAATTAGCTTGGCTAGAGGGAGCAGTTTGGTTCCAGTATCAAATCTGAGCAAGTTTGGTGTTTTGGAAAAGACGAGGAGGCAGAAATACAGTTTGAAAGTTTTATTAAGGGTACTAGCCGACCCCGCACAGATCATCTGTGCGCTATTTGGGTCATCACCCCCCCCACGCCGGCATGCCTGGCTTTCTGGCTGGCCCAGCATTTGTGGGGGGAAGGGGTCGCTCCCCCTCCCACTCTTCAGGAGCCCGCCACCTCGCCACCATGGCCGGCCCCAAAACCGCCGCCGCCTCGCCACCAGAGCCGAGCGCATCACCTCCCTGTCACTGCCTCCCTGCCCATTCTTTCCTGCCACTGCTGCCTGACTCCTTGGAGTGGCTGGGCCCATCGCCGCCGCCTCCTCACCGCCGCTGCCATTTCCCCCGGCAGCAGCCAATGGCCTCCTGTGAGCCTCTGCCACCCAGCCAATCCGGAGAGCTGAATGCGGGAGCTGAGGCAGGAGGTGAAAAGGGTGAATATAGCACTAGCACATATTAAATAAGGCTCAGTGTGGTGTTTATTTTATTTATTTAAAATATTTATGGCTTGATCTTCTTCTAACAGTTTTTAAAATGAAGTCCCTATCATTATAAAATAACACATTGCTGATCAATAAAGAGGAAAGCATTAAAAATACTGCAACAATTCTTCCCCAAAATACAAATGCATGCAGTGGCAACGAGGCTGGATAGAAAGAGGAGTCATCGGTGATCCATGTTAGGTAGCATTGCAACTATGGTGGTCTTCCTAGATGACTTGAATTGTCAATGGACTTGGCAGAAGTTCCCTCCCACTCTTCCTAAAAAAATCAGTGGGGTTGGAGTCAGTTTCTGGGGATGGTGGAGGTGGGTCCATGTTGGTGGGAACAGAGTAGCCTGAAGAGAGGGTTCTGGCATGGATTTATTTTATTTCATTTGGTATATTTGTACACTGCCTCAAACACATATCCCTGGGCAGTTTACAAGCATAACACACATTATTAATAGGATTCCAGCATAAAAACTGGAGTTTTTCATCTATTGATAGAAGGATGGATAAGGCTTAATCATCAGCATCTGCAACTAGAGATGTGAAGGCCTGGAAAAAATGGGGGAGGGGTTCCCCCCCCATTCCAGGAGAAGGGTGGGGGCTGATTTCCCCCATTTTTTTTAATCCAGCCCTTCACATTTCTAACTGCAGCTTTCTCCCTGGCTTGTACATGAGTTTGTAGTTCTATTCAATGCATGTACTCTATGCATGTAGTTCTATAACTGCTTTATTCTAGGCTTGAAGCATGATGCTCCAGCCCTGCATATGGAGAGACAAGATAGGAGGTGCTCATTTGAGTCTAGTGAACATTCTAAGAAGTGGCTTATGGGTTTTAAAGATATGGCCACACTCACAGTGACGATGTTTCTGCCCTCCGACAACAGTAACCAAAGCTTCTTCACCCATCTGAGCATAGTTTTTCTTGGCTGAGGACATCATTCTAGTACAGGGATGCACAACTTTGGCCCTCCAGCTATTGCTAGACTACAGTTCCTACAATCCCCAGCCACCACCACCAATAATAGTTAGGGATGGTAGGCAGTCCAACATCTGCAGGAGGGCCAAAGTTGTGCAACCCTGTCCTACCATAAAAAGCAAGAGGTGCATCGATACCATGTGGAAGCATATGACTAAGGGCATCCCCAACCCCCAAAACCGATGGGACACAGACACAGACACAGACACACACACACACACACTAGAAGCCCCTGCACAGTGGACAAGTCTAGACTCAAAAGAACTTAACTCAGCATTTCCTTCTGATATATGAAGGAATTGATGTGTTAACAGCACACAAACAAAAAGTAACATTCCATCTCTTGATACCATGGGAATGATAGATTAAATTCAGTAATCCAAAAACCTTCAGTTTAAGATGAGAGTTAAGATGCTTTACATTTTCACTTGTGTTCTAAAAAGAATAGAAAATGCAAGTTAAGGTGCCCACCTTAACTTCCGCACCATATAAGGTATAAGGACTTTGTACAGTCTAGTATAGGATGATGGCTCCATACACCCACACTTTGCCTTGATCAGGGATGCATCAGGCAGAATTCCATCACAGGCACCTCTAGGAAGTGATTGGGGAAGCTGCATCTGTTAAATGCCTGCCAGGATGCTTCCCTCCCCAGCCCAATGTCCAACTGAAAGACCAAGGCAAAGCATGGGTGCATGGAGCCTCATATTCAAAGCCAACATCATTTACCAGACTGTACAAAGTATCTATGTGGTCACCAAGAGTCGACACAGACTTCTGCACTTAATCAATCAATCACAAAGTTTTTGGCTTATATGACTGGAAGTTGTTGTTATTATTGTTGTTGCTGTTGTTAATTTTATTTCTATACCGCCCTTCTAAAGGTGGCTCAGGGCAGTTTACACAGAGAAATAATAAATAAATATGATGGCTCCCTGTCCCCAAAGGGCTCACAATCTAAAAAGAAACATAAGACAGACACCAGCAACAGTCATTGGAGGTACTGTGCTGGAGGTGGATAGGGCCAGTTACTATCCCCCTGCTCAATAAAGAGAATCACCACGTTAAAAGGTGGCTCTTTGCCAATTTAGCAGTCAAGACTCTGGTATGGGGGGGAAACTGTGGTGAGCCTCTGGCAGCCCCTGGAAGTGCTTAGGGTCATGGCACTCAAGGGACACTTGCCCCCCCCCACATGCTCAGTGGTGGCCATGTGCCTGTTCTAAAGGGGGGGGGTTGATCCAAATCCAGCACATCCAAACATAAAGGCTATACTCACGCCCGACAGAGTAGGCAGGGGGGAGGCAGGGATGGACCTACCTTCTAGGGGTGTGCACAAAACCAGTTTGCCCAGTTCAGTTCAAGTCCCAGCTGGACTCAAACAGAACTGGGCATGTTCGGTTTTGCACCCCTGAACAGACGACCCTCCCTCCAGCTTGGCTTGAATTTGAGTCGGTTTGGGGTTTTTAGTGCATGACGCAGATGGCCAGTATGCATGTGCGGCAGTCTCCAAAATGGCCACCGCCAGCACAGAGATGACCAGAATGGGCCGAAAATGGTCCAAGCAGGCCATTTTGAGACCGGGGGAGGCCGGGGGGGGGGAATAGCTGGAGACCTCCCCCCATGGCAGAACTCCCTGGAGGTGGTGAGAGTTTTTATTTTATTATTATTTTTTAAATTAAACATTAGAACCCCAAAACCGGCCCAAAGCTGTCCGGGGGGGCTGAATTAGTTCGACCTTGAGCTGGACCAGTTAAATGGCTAACCAGCTTGAGGTCAAGCCGGTTCACACAACCCTAGTACCTCCCCCCCACACACACACACCGATGATCGTTGCTGTTCCAGTCATTGTGCTACTGCAGGGCCACACGATCTGTGCTGCACAGAGCAATGCAGATTTCTGGAGGCTGGAACTCATTTCCCGAGCCCCAAGAAATCCCACAATGCACTACACAACGAGCACGGTGCATTAGGAGACACACACACACACACACACACACCGACATGTAGCCGAAGCATACAAGCAAGCCTGTAACCGGAGTAAAGGGTGTGCGCACACCCTTTAACCCAGGTAGAAGTCCAGCTACAAAACTCAGACTTGCAGGGGAGGCAGCGCTGGATCACCCATGATCCTGGTGCTGCACATGAGTAGCCCTTCCCAGGTAAGGCTTCCCTAGCCTGGGTGGGGCTGCTGTTGTGCACAGCCTCACTGTATAACAATGAGTGGCTCTCACGAGATCTTCATTGTTTCTTGCAGGATGTTTGGAGATCTGCCCTAAAAACCCATATCTGTTTTCTACCAATTTCACAATCCTGGGAGTTACTAAAGAATTCTGGGAATCATCACTGGGAAAGGATGCTGAGAACTGTCTCCCATAGAGACAATAAACTCTCCAGAAGATTACAAGCTCCTCGTGCCCTGCACATCCTTGGGCAGTTGGAGCATCATTCCCTTCAGTTCTGGACGACCACCATATAAGGACAATCAAGTGTTTATAGAAAAAAAGGTAAGTGAGAGCGGTAAGTACACCTTAGTGGGGAGGTGGGCGGGCGGTCTGTATACACATGATCCTCATATCCACACTAATGAGTGATTAGCTAGCTTACCTTCTGATGGGGAGTAAAGCGTGTCATAGTAGCACCTGCTTAAGTATCCCCCTCCATAGGCGGAACTAGGGGGGGCAGGCAGGGCACATGCCCTAGGCACCACTGGGGGGGCGCCATGCCAGGTCCTGCCACCCCCACCCCATTGCCCACCTGTCCAGCCCCAGGGCCCCTCAGCCACTTGCCTCCAGCTCTGGCCTAGGATCGGAGCAGCCTGCAAACTGCAGAGCTCTTCTTTCCCCGCCTCTCAGCTGATCGGCGGGTGGGCGGGGCTTCCAGAGAGGCCTCCGAGTAGGCCTCCCTGAAGCCTGAACTCAGCAGGCCCCAGCAAGCCAGGAAGGAGGCTGGCAGAGCTCCCTGCAGCAGACCAGACCATCCAGCACAGCTTTTGCCAGGTAGGCTGTGAATTCCTTTTTGTGGTTACCCCCATATATAGGGATCTGCTTGCCATAGGGCTTTGATATGGGTGGTGGGGTGAGACTGAGAAGTCTCTGAATATTTAATTTTAAACAGACTGAAAAATGTGCTGGCTATAAAAACAAAAACTATCTAAAAAGGCCTATAAGTGGCTTGTTTCACATCAGAAAATTACAAAAACTTCTGGAACAAATATTTATTCATTCATTCATTCTTTCATTCATTTATAAATGCACTTATGTTCAAGTTGTTTTGCAGCTCAGAAGATCTGAGTGAGAACTGTGAAGCATGTGTTGTGCTTTTATTTTATTTTATTTTTCTTGTGTGTGAACTGCTCTCCAATAACTTGCAGGGACTTCAGAGTAAATCTGGCCAACATGTGAATGCAGCACCGCCATTCCAGAGGAGATGTATGTTAAAGGGCTTTAAAAGGAGCCCCTGGTGGCGCAGTGGTAAAACTGCCGCCCTGTAACCAGAAGGTTACAAGTTTGATCCTGACCAGGGGCTCAAGGTTGACTCAGCCTTCCATCCTTCCGAGGTCGGTAAAATGAGTACCCAGAATGTTGGGGGCAATATGCTAAATCATTGTAAACCGCTTAGAGAGCTCCGGCTATAGAGCGGTATATAAATGTAAGTGCTATTGCTATTGCTATTGCTATTGCTAAAAGCCTTGTGTGAAAAACCTCCTGGAATCAAACTTTACTGAATTTGTTCAGAATTCTGAGAAAACAAACATAGGCTCACTCTGCATGGTTGAAAGTCTCCTTTGCTAATCTGCAGCGAGGGGGCCATTTTAATAATTAGCTTTGCTAGTGTGTTCTAGGCATTAAAAGTAGCACAAATATATAGTACTCAATGTATATCACTATATACTGTGAAGCGTGCATGTGTGTATTCAGTGAAATATATTTCCAGGCAGCAGACTTATTTCAAAATATCAGACTTAAATCCTTGGGGGCCTGGGATGTGTGGAGGCCCAGGACTTTGAGGGGCTGGGGGCTGATTTTAAAATCTCATCTTGGCCCATTCCAACCAGGCTACAAGCAGGCTTAAAGGCAATTGCTCTCTTCTCCTGTTGAATCCCAGCAACTGGTATACTACCCCTGAACCTGGAGGTTCCATATAGCTAATAATGGATGTCATTAATTATATGCATGGAGATCAAATGTGGATGTGCATCCATGCTGTGATGGATATCTGAAGAAGAGTCATCCAGTATTATCCCCATTCACTCGGTTAATGTTTAAAGTACTGTATTTTAACTGTAAACGTCCCAGAGATGCAGGTTGTGGGTGGTATTAAAATATGTTAAATATGTTAAACAAACAAACAAACAAATAAATTTCCCATCTGCTATTTCAGGTCACTAATCAATAAGACATTTAAGACAATATTAAAGATGTAATTTAAGTTAATGTTTTTCTGTGTCTTTTATAATTATTTATTATATATATTTCCATTCTTGAATGTGTAATTAACAAAACCAATACAAATGTTAATTCCCCACAAATACTTGCCTTAAAAAATATCTTATTCACCATTCTAAAACACAACACATCTTTCATAAGAGGGTTTGGGCGTTTTTTTTAGTTTGCCCATCTAGAAAAATGTGCTTTCAAAATTTGAAAAGGCGGGGGGGGGAATCTCCTGCCCCCTTGGACCTTCACTTCTCTTACCAGGAGTGAGTCCTCAAGCCCACTTTGATAAGAAAGAACATTGGTATGAAGACCAGCCTGGAGAGAATCTATCTACGTGGTCACTAAGAGTCAACACTGACTTGATGGCACTCAATCAATCAATCTAATGAAGAACAAAGCTTTAGAGACAGAACTTTTGAAGGGCTTGAGCTGAACGTCTCACTGAGGCCATGCCAGAGCACCATGGTGACAAATCTGCCTATGAAGCTATGGAGAGGAGAGCTGGTCTTGTGGTAGCAAGCATGACTTGTCCCCATAGCTAAGCAGGGTCTGCCCTGGTTGCATCTGAATGGGAGACTTGATGTGTGAGCACTGCAAGATATTCCCCTCAGGGGATGAAGCCGCTCTGGGAAGAGCAGAAGGTTTCAAGTTCCCTCCCTGGCAGCATCTCCAAGAGAGGGCTGAGAGAGATTCCTGCCTGCAACCTTGGAGAAGCCGCTGCCAGTCTGTGAAGACAGTACTGAGCTAGATAGACCAATGCTCTGACTCAGTATATGGCAGTTTCCTATGTCCCTATGTTCCTAAGCCTCCCTTAAAAACAAGATTAAGGCAGTGAGCGCTCCCTTAACCTTGTTTTTCCAGTTGTCTCTCAGCTGCAGCTGCACACAACCACAGCTAGCAGACTTGGGGAGGGGAGGGATCCCCATAATGTACCACGTACTCACAGGGTGCTTTACTGGAGCGCCAGGGAGTGGGGCAAAATGGGACTCAACGGGGCGAGGCATCCCGACTCCCAACATCTCGACCCTCGCAGCAACCAGCAGCAGCTGGTGATTGTCTGGGCGAGCGATCTGCCTCCCCAGAGGCAAAGACCTGCTCATCTGTGGGGGAGGCAAGCTTTTCAAAGTTTCCTCTCCTCACCCCATCAGAGCCCTTTCTCTGCTCGTGAGAAAGGGCTCCGTGTGGCAGTACCTGAAGAAAGATTCAGAAATGTGACATGTACATGAAGGGAGCAAGTGAAGAAGCAAACAGTAGTTAAATGTATTCCTGAATGTTGTAGAACCAGAGGCAGCTGAAGTTTTTAATAGCCTGCAATGAAACCAAGCTGGCCAAAGGAAGAGTATTATCTGCTTGTTATAACAAAACCAGATACGCTAAAAACAACCTCCAGTTTCATCTGTTCAAGTAAAGCAGATCGTGCGCGCACACACAAACACGCAGACACACACTTATCACCACCCCCCACTACAATTTTCCATCCTAGTTTAGAAGGTCTCCGCTCTCTCCAAAGTTGGGAAAGAATGTGAGTTTTTGCTGCTTTGAAAACATTTGGAATGAATTGTGGCTACTTCTGGAATCTCAATAAAAAGAAAGTTGCTCTCTGAGGAGAAATAAGAACGCAGAAGAGGATTCACAGAAGGTCTGCAGATCGTCCTTTAAAACAATTTAAAAAGAAATAGAGACAGAAGCAGCCTGAGAAGGGTTTATGTATATAAGAAACTGCTATCAAGAGCACTGTTGCTTCAAACATGTGAGGATGTCAATTTACTTCCTGAAAACCCCACAGGTCTCCTGGCAAGCCAGAGATTCTGGAGACCAAAGGGTATGGAGATCAGGAGTAACATGGGAAGTTCTGTAGCGACTAACAGGTGGCTTGAAACCCCACAAGAAGTCTGATTTCTCTGACGAGGTAACTGGAGATATGCTTGCACCAGAGTAGACCTACTATTAGAACAGATTAGAAAGGAATTTGGGGACCAATGGATACATGTCAGGAAAAGCCCACTACTTTCTTAGGAATAGTGTTCTCCCAAAGATGCTCAACCCTTCACCCTCAGTTCTCACGTCCCCATTAGTGAAGTCTTTGCATAACCAAATCTGATTGGGTATTCAGTATTGTGAAATCATCCTGTTCACTATAAGTTCACTGACTAGAATTGCCACATGGGTGGAATCACCCATGTGATAACTCCAGGAAGATGGAAGATTTGTTTTTGTTTTGTTTATTAAGCATTATTCTTTATTTATACAATGTATTTTTTATAATTTATTCATGTCATTTAATACTACACCCTTCAGCACCAATTTGAGCTCAGATCCCTTCAGCGTATATGTGAAGTTGGTGCTTTTTGCCCCATTGTGCATCACTTCACATTTATTTACATTGAACTGCATCTGCCATTTTGTCACCCAGTCCCCTAGTTTGGAGAGATTGTTTTGGAGTTCCTCACAATCCATTGTGGATCTCACTACCCTAATGTAGTTTGCGTTTGGTGTTTTTGGTTGTGGTGCGCGGTGTGGTATTCAAGTAATTTTATTTTATTTTTTAAGTTTTGAGTGGTTTTGTTTTTTCTGCCATAGGGAATAATGGGGATTCAAAGTGGGTTATGGGTAGGACACCATGGATACCTACCACCCAACCCGCAAGGCATTAGGGCACTCGGGTGATTTTAAAGGAATTTTTATGTATTTTAGCTTCTCTGATGTTAACTAACTTTTTCTCATAGGGAATCTCTATGAAGAATGTAGATTCTCGGTTGTTATATAACTTCTTCATAGGGTATCACTACAATGAAGTTATATAGCAACTGACAATCTACACTGTGTTTAGATTCTTGGATGTTACATTGCTTCTTTATAGGGATTCATTATGAGAATATGTTAGTTAACACCAGAGAATCCAAAATATATTAAAATTCCTTAAAAATTACTTGAGTACCCCAATGCTGTGCAGCTTAGATGATAGTTGATACCCATGGTGCCCTAAGCCACAACCCACTTTGGAGTACCTAGGCAAAACCCATGGGGAATAATGGGGCCACTTCAAATCCCCATTATTCCCTATGGCAGAAAAACCAAAACCACTCAAAACTAAAAAATTCCTTTAAAATAACCTGAGTGACCTAATGCATTGCGGGTTGGGTGGTAGTTGGCACCTATGGTTCCCTACCACCAAACCTGTTTTGGTGCCCTTAGGTGCTATCCATAGGGAATAATGGGGCAGTTCATCGCCCCATTATTCCCTATGGGTAACCCTTTAAAGCCAGCTCAAACATGGTTCAAGCTCGAGCCAAACCATGGGTTGGCTCAACAAAACTGGTACTTGAGCAAAGGCACCCAGTTCAAGCCCATTTCTAACTCTAAGTGAACTGGGGAAACTGGCTTTGTGAACATCTCTTGTGGTGGGAGCCCACACTGTATGGCAAGGGCCATGGGTGTTGGATGAGTTGCTCAACCCTGCAAAACTTGTGCACTGCATCAAGGGGTGCATAAGTATACCTCCCCAGTTGTCCTCATTTCCGTCTGTCTTTCCTTTATTTGTACAGTTCCCAGGAAAAGTGGTGAAAAGTGGGCAGACCCCAAGCAATTGTATCCCTTTAAATACATCCACTGTGGGGACACAGCATCATTGTTGCCAGGCAGAAGTAAGAGCAGAAAGGTGAATGCAGGGGGCATTGCACTTTCACTGAGAGGCAGTCATCAAGAAGTGCAGTGGGCATAGAGCTTCCATGTTTCTGGGTGGATTTGGGCTGTCCTCTCTAGGATTTCAGTTCCAGAGACAGCATGAAATTGTGGTTATGGTGGTGTCTGCATTCAGACTTTACACTGCCACCTCCAAACCTCAGGTTGGAACAGCGAAACGACAAACCAAAGGTACAATTTTGAGTTTAGTAAGGGAAACTGCAGGTCGCTTTTGCTACAAAACCATGGTTCCACACATTCGGACATACATGAATTGCAACCTCTGCCCCATTCAACTCTGGTTTGGCATTGTACATGAATGCAACCTTAGTTAAAACAAACCATGGTTCTGTGTGCTATCTGAATCCGCTCGAAGTGTTTTCCAGGAAAAAATGAGGCTATTCACACAGCCAAAAATTGGGAGCACACACAGCTCCCAAACCTGGGTAGCACATTTGTCCTACCCAGTTTTTGGTTACGTGAAGAGCCTCAATGTCTCCTGCATTGAGTTTGCTAATTTCTACTGAGGCTGAGCCAAAAGCTCTCTGTTGAGGGGAAGTTATAATTGACAGGTGCCCTGAAACTGCCACCAGCTCACCTTTTTTCACAACCTTCACCTCTTTTATGGTAGTGGTGCTCTTCTCAGTGGCAGCACTGACAGTGGTCTTCCAAGTGACTGATGATTGCCATTTTGTTTATTCAGATGTGTCCTCAGTAGAACAATACATCTTGTTGTGCCATCATACTGGGGGACTACTGGGTTGAGGAAAATGGTCAGTGATGACTGCTCTGAGTAGCGACACCTGTTTCAATAAGTTCAGTTGGCTTTTGCCAACCCCCAGAAAATGATTAAAATGACCTCTCCCAACTTCACCACTTGTGAATGGGGCAGTGTATGAATGGGGCAGAATGGTACCCGTGTCTATTGAAAATGGACAATGGACAATTTTCAGCTCAATGAGATCATGTGTATGTCTGAAGCATCCATCTTCTGCTGTCGTCCATCCAGAAATGTTCATTATTTCGTTGGCTCCAGTGGCGAAGCTAATCAGGCAAAATTGGGGAGGCTGAAAATTAAAATTATCTAGGAAAAACAAATAAGAAAAAAGGTAACTCACCTTAAACTTTCTTGAAGTTTACACTTGAACCAACAACACAGCTGCAATCAGAAATGGAAGTGATGAGTACTCTTGTCTCTCACCGTTGGGGTTTCACCTAACAGAGGCTAGCCTCACTCACGCAGATTGTGTTAAGCTAAAGTAGCCCTTCCCTCTACCTTTCCCCCATTTCCATGCCACACTATATGGAGTCTCCCAGTAGAGGCTGGATTTTGTCAGCTTCTTGAGCGCACGGTGGTATTCTAGCTGTCATTCAGACAACATTGCAGATCATGGAATCGGGAAATACAACAATGATACAATATATTTTCGTGATTCCTGGTTGTTGGCTTCTGGCAGATGATTTATTTATTATATTTTATTATATTTTGGAGAAGGCTCAGTCTCAAAGCCTGATAGGGTGCTTCACCACTGATTGACTCATAATTCAGAAAGGGCTTTTTGTGACTTGTTCAAGTCTCCATTTTTGCATCTCTTAAGGTAGTTTGCTGTTTAGTTGCATGTGTTATGCTGCATGGCTTGAGGGGGAAAAAATCTTTACCTCGAAATCTTCATCTCCGCCAAACGCTGCCCTTCAGCTAATGAGATGACTGTCACCTAAATTCTCATTGTTTTAAGAGCAAGTGGCTGCTGACAGTTCTCTTTCAAGCTTGAATGATGAAAGGAAAACACCACATGGCCTCATCTGGCTAGCTTGCTGAGAGCTAATGAGCCCGAAGCTGCACCCATCTTTGCAAGACTGTCATGACCCCACGTCTGCTAATGCACAGGGAAGGAGTGAAAAATGTACTGCGAGTTCTCTTCAACAATCCCCCGGGGATATCTTGAATGTGCCAAACAATTTAGTAAATAGATATTGAGTTACTGTGTTGAAACATGGTTCGACATATTGCAACATTGAATAGCTCAATCGAAGGATCATACTTTAGCTTTAGGTGCAAAACATACTTAAAAATAAATAAATTTACAACTAAAAATAAATCCCTGCTATGTATGTGGCATTTCCCACCCAGACTGCATGCAACAAATTGCGGGAGCTGAATCTATGTACTACATGGTAGCTGCCATTAAATCTGTTGGGTAAGATCTCAAATTTGGAAGAAAGAGAGAGAAAAGTTGTTTGCAAGACATTTTACAATAAAACTATGCAGACTCAAAACCATACGTGTAAACTTCTAGCTCAATTTATTGTTAAGATTAAGGGTAGGTGATTGCATTTACACACACACACACACACACACACACACACACACACACACACACACACCATCAATGCAATCCAGTTGGCCTGATTAGGCAAGAGAGATCTCTGTGCATTGATTGATGGATGGATGGATGGATGGATGGATTGATTAAGTGCCGTCAAGTCGGTGTCTACTCTTAGCAACCACATAAATAGAATCTCTCCAGGATGATCAGTGAGCCAGAGAGGTGTAGTGGTTAGAGTGCTGGACTAGGACCAGGGAGACCCGAGTTCAAATCCCTATTCAGCCATGCGACTTGCTGGGTGACTCTGGGCCAGTCACTTTTCTCTTAGCCTAACCTACTTCACCGAGTTGTTGTGAAAGAGAAACTCAAATATGTAATACACTACTCTGGGCTCCTTGGAGGAAGAGTGGGATATAAATGTAAAAATAATAATAGTAATAATAATAGTAATGATCTGTCTTCAACTTGGTCTTTCAGGTCTGTCAGTGGTGCATTCATTGCTGTCATAATCAAGTCCACTCACCTTGCTGCTGGTCGTCTTCTTCGCTTTCCTTCAACTTTCCCCAACATTCTCTGTGCATAGCATATGTTTATGTGTGTTGTCATCATACTATTCTTCTGACCTCCACAGAATTTGATCTATGCATGAATTAAATATAGAATATGTCCCTTATTAGAACAAAAAACCTGCTGGATTAGACTGCCAGGCGGGGAGGGGCGTAATTTGTCCATCATTCCATTCATTCATTCATTCATTCATTTAATATACCACCCAATCCACATGACTCAGGGCAGTGTACAAACAAGAACAGCATCTGAGATTTTAAAAACAAACGAACAAAACAACAACAAAAACAAAAATTAAAGGGCAAACGCCTGGCAGAAAAGAAATGTCTTTAATATGGCAGCCAATGCCTCTGGGAAGCCCACAAGAAACTTGTGAAGGCCACATTCCCACCTGGTTATTCCGCCCACCCCACCCCCCACCCCACCACAACTGATATTTAGAGATACTGAATTTGACCTGAATCCAAGACTAGTTTCCCCCCAAGTTTTTTGATATTAGAAATCAGGTGGTCATCTTAAATTCAGAGTCATTTTCCTCTCAAGCAAATGCAGATATAACCTCCATTTAACCTCTGCTTTTTAAGGAGCTCATCTTAAATTCAGAGTCGTCTTTGGTTCGGACAAATACAGTATCCAGATGGACACAGCCTCTAAGCATGGACTTTGCATTTTGTCATTATGGCTACTAACCATTGATGGGCCTCTCCTGCATGAGCTTGTTTTAAAATGGAAGGTGTGGGCGGAGGGGATACAGGTGAGCTAGAATCAGCTGATGGTTCACTCAGATTCCCTCAAGTCCAGGAATCTCCACAGAGCCCAATACTCAACTAACTTGACAGCAATATTCTATCCCTTTGCAGAGGAAATGTGTTGTACTCCGAGTGAATTATTGTCCTCTTAAGGGCAACCCTGCAATGATTATTGGCTGGGGATTATGGGAGTCGTAGTCAACATCATCTGGAAATCCCTGTTACAGGGAACCAGGCACAGAGCCAGCTGAGTGGCGGCCTGGGTCCAGCCCCACCCAGCGTCCCCTCTGCTGATGTCCGTGCGCCCCGCTGCCCCCGCCCCGCCTGGGCTACCGGGAGCCAGCAAGCACTTGCCGATCTTTTTCAGCAGCGTTTGCTGCCTGAAAGCGTCTTTTCCCCTTTCTCTCCCTCTGAGAAAGGGGAATAGACGCTTTCAGGCAGCAAACGCTGCCAGGGTATTACAGCTCCTTCTTTGATTACCAAGCCTGACTCAGTAATCAAGGAGGCGATTCTCACAATCACCGAGAATGGGTGAGCAAGTGGGGTGGGGTGGGGAAGGCTCCAAGAAGCTTACTTTCCCCACAGACAATTGAGGGATTGGTGGTGGGAGCACACTTTGTGCTCCCACACAAGCAATCCTGCTCCATGAAGCACAGAGCAGGGCAGAGGGATCTGGACTTCTTGTTCCAGCCTCCATAAATCCCACACTGCAACACGCGGCACGTGCCTTGGGGGATTCCCCCAAGAGACGGGCACACTTGGCACCCATCCTGGTGTCTGGTGGGGCTATACATAGCTCCAGCAACACACGGGTAGTTAGCCCGGGGTAAGGGAGTGCTCACTCCCTTAACCTCGGCTAACAGCTGGGCTAAACAGTGGGGTTCGGCAGCACTGCCTCACCGGGATTGGGCATTATCTCAATCCCGGCGGGGTTCATGACTGAGCGGTTCTCACATGTTGGAGATGAAGTTCCAGTGCATCGACCTTTTGCACCAACTGTCCTAATGACCACTAGGGGCATTGGGAGTAGAGACAGTGAGTCAGGGTCTCCCTATCTGTCCCTACTCTATGACCCCTGAACTGACTCTGCAGCACTTCCTGTGCTGAGTCACAATCCTTCCTTTCCTCCTAGAGAGCAGATGGAAACATCTCTCTCTCTCCTTACCTATCCACTATGTAGTCCTTTAGATTAGAGATAGGTCTTTCCTATCTAAGTGTATTTAACCAATAAATATCTAGTGTTTAGTCATACAAGGATCTCCATGTCTTTTCTTTAAATAGCTGCAATATCCGAACCATCCTCTGCTACCTACTCTGTAACTGGAGTGTGTGCTCATTCCTTAGTGCTCTGCTCTTTTACCTATTGTGGGTAAAAATCAACAACCTCTAACATATGCAGCCTAACCTGGGCTGGGCGTCCTTGGCCCTGGTTAGGCTGCACTTGAGAACAGCCTCAACGTTTATTAGGCAACCCAGTGGGGGAGAAGGGAAGACGGCATCGCATTCCAAATAATGGGCTGATACAATTTCATGTGTCTGGTTCACAGTCAACCCGTCTGAGGAGTCACATGTGCAGCACCCATTTGCACACGTGATTCCCCATTCAGCTGGGGGCCTGTATACAGCTGCTTGTTTCTGCACACCTAGGGCCTCCAACTGGATCAGGGAACATGGGTACGCATGAGCCTGTGCACCGGCTGCTGTTCACATGAAATACCTGGTGCTTGCATTTGACCACCACACAGAGACGTGCATAGAAAAAAAGCGTAGCATTTTGCATGCATTGCGGGCTGAGGCTTTCTCCACTACCCTAATAAAGCAGGCTTGTCTGTCTCTGTGCACAAAGATGTGGTAGAAACAGGCTTGGGACCAGATCCTGACAAATTTAAGTCTACATCCCAGAGCTGAAATGGTTTGTGGATTCGGACTGGGTTTGCAGATTCATCCATCAGTAAATAAACAGAGGTCGTTGTGTGCGATATTGCACTTCATCTAGGTTAACGTGCTCAGCAAAATGCCATCCTGAACCCTCTCATTTTTCTGTTCAGTCAGTGGAAATATTTGTAATGAATTCTTTTCTGCCATATTGTTCCCCCAGCACCCAATTTGGGTTTGAGTGTATAAATGCAGTAAGAATCCACGCTGACCACACAAAAAGTTGCACGCTTTCTCACAAATACTTCCTTTAAAAAAAAAACACCACGATTTTCTCCATTGTATAGATATTCCGTTCCCTTGAATGAATGAGTTGAAAATAAGCAGGAACACATTCTCTCCACCATTTCACTGCTCCAAGAGATCCTGTTTAAAATGAAGGACCTTTTTTAAAAAGTACGGTGGAAGGAAGCAGCTTTTGCCACAGGAACTAGGCAATATGTACTTAATGAAGCAGTTCCACAGCTGGAAGCCATTCCCACATCATGTCACGGTGTAAATAATGCATGTCATTTTTCAGTGCACAATGCATGATGGGTAGACTCATGAGAAAATTCCCTGACACCCCCCACCCCTACCCCAGCACATAAGTAGGATCAGCACACTGAAAGCAAACATAGGGATCTCAGGAGAAGGGTGAACATGCCACCTGGAAGTTCACCTGTGCAGTCCACTGAATGGGGCATGCACAGAATTTCTGGACACGGTATGCCCTAAAACCTCTAGGATAAAGATGAACAAAGGCAGGTTTTAAATTTAGAATTTAGCCAGCGTGGTGTAGTGGTTAGAGTGCTGGACTAGGACCAGGGAGACCCGAGTTCAAATCCCCATTCAGCCATGAGACTTGCTGGGTGACACCGGGCCAGGAAGAGCAGAATATAAATGTAAATAAATAAAATTTCACTTTTCTTGGGCAAGGCATTTGTGTGAGGTATCAACTAGCCCTTCTGTGAATGGAAGGTACGTTCCATATGCAGAGGATCCCATTTGGTAGCCTAGGGCTGTAATACTTTGCACACATATTTTTCATTATGGGATCACGGGTAAGAAAAGAAAGGGACTCGGAGCTGGCATGCATATTCATCACTTGATAACTGCAGTGTCAAGTGATCAAGCCTTCAGAGATTCAGCACAGAAGGTAGACGAGGATCTGCTGGTAAATCACTGCATGCTCTGCAATAAGTCAGCAACGATTCCTGACTCATAATTGTTTCAACATAGCCAATTAAGAGGTTTCCCTCTGCCCTTTGAATCAGACTGTTAGAATCCCTGACCTGAAGTAACGCAGACAGAGACTCACATTGTCTTGCAGCACTCATGGGATGCAGGAGGTGATTGGATGCACCCCCTGAGCTACCATTGTACATCAGGGGGATGCACCCCTTGAGTAGGGTTGTGCACAAAACTGTGTTTCCCAGTTCGGTTCGAGTCCAAACTGGGCTCGAAACAAACTGGGCATTTTCAGTTTTGGTACCCTAAATGAGGGGCCTGGCTTGGCTCAAACTTGAGCCAGTTTGGACCCAGTTTGGGGCTACCAGGGACACTTTTTTAAATGGCAGACTTACTGCCTCTAAGGCCTTGGAGGGTGCTGCTGGCAGCCACGGGGGGTGTCTTTGGTGGTTCCCCCTCACCCCACCAGCCTTCCCCCAGTCTCCCCCAGACCTTCATTCCATTTGGGGGGCATTCCAGCTCTCTCTGTGCTCACAGTGGCCATTTTGGAGGCCGCTGCACATGTGTGGCCATTTGCATGGCCAGGTTATGACTCAGCCACACAAATTCCCCATATGCACAAGCAGCAGCCTACAAAATGGCTTTTATGAGCTTGGAGGTGGCCAGAAATGGTCCGGGGGAGGCCGGGGGAAGGCCAGTGGGGGAAGGTGGAACTGCCGAAGACCTCCCCTGTGGCTTCTAACAGCACCCCCCCCCCCCGAGGCCTCAGAGGAAGTAAGTCTGTCATTTCCTTTTTAAAAAAACAACAACCCCAAACTGGCCCCAGACAAGCCCTTGGACTGGGCTGGCTAGAATCCAAATTGGTTCGAGGTCAAGCCAGTTCACACATGCCTACCCCTGAGCTACCATTGTACATCTGCCCCTGCCCCTTTGGGCTGCTATTTTGCACCAGTTAATGGACCTCAAGCTTTCATTACAAAACAACAGTGGATCCCAGAAGCCTGAAGTCTGTTCCTGCCTATTATGGAGGATAGATAAATACATTACCATATGGACCTGAGTCAGCCATGAGATGGTGCTGACATTAGTCCCTACCCAAAGTCTCATGTGCACAATATGGAAAAATGATAGCAGAATAAAATATTGTCCTGAGCAGAGGCGTAGCAAGGTTGGAGTAGGCCATTTTAAAAAAAAACCCTCCTCACTGAAGCTCAGCTCATGAAGTATAGAAATCTTAAATGAGGCTGAATAGTGGTAAGAAAAAGGTGTGTGTGTGTGTGTGTGTGTGTGTGTGTGTGTGTGTGTGTGTGTACACACACACACCTATGTGCCACAACAGAACATCATCCTCAATTATTTTGTAAAAGGTTTTGTCAACTATGGACGATGCCAGTCATTTAATGATACTAGAGAAAGACATGCTGGTCTGGTAACTCCAGGTCTTAACACTCACATCAATTTTGGAGGATGGATACAACTGAAGGAAGACCGAGCGGGTGAGCGGCTGAGGGAGTCAGTCATGGGATTTGCCTCTGGGGGGGGGGCAAGGCAGTGGGCCCCCAGACAACTGTCTCCCCTTGCCCTATTATAGTTACGCCCCTGGTCCTGAGCCAGTGGTGTGAGGGGAAAATTAAAACTCTTGCAGGTACTTTGGGTCTGGCCAAGACCATGTCAAGGCCCCGGTGGGACCAGGGCAAAGTATCAACTCATGGCCCTGTGTTGCTCACTCTTGCTTTTAAGAAAATCCCAACAAATACCAGCTGCAGGGTCAGGGGTGTAACTATAATTGAGTGGATGGGTTCAAAGAACCTGGCCCCCCCCACCAGCTCCTGAGGGGCCCCCAGCTTCACCCCTCCATATTTTCTTCATTATCTCCCCCACACCGGCCCCCTCTCCTCTAGCTATGCCCCTGTGCAGGGTGCTCAGTCCGGATCAGGACCAAAGCAGGGCAAAGAATTAAAGCCCCCCTGCCTCTGTCTCAATCTCAATCTATTCCTCACCATCTTTTCCTCTCTGCAACACTCTACATGACTCACAGGTCAATATTCATAATTCAACCACTTTGATTCTCTTTCCTATGGCTGGTTGGAGAGCAGTCTTGAAATGCTGTGGTCACTGTGACCAGTTACTACGAATACAAATACAACCAATATTTATATCCCGCTTTTCAACAAAAGTTTCCCAAGCTGTTGACATATAAATAAATAAACAAACAAATAAACAAACAAACAAATAAATAAATAAAATGGCTCCCTGTCCCCAAAGGGCTCACAATCTAAAAATGAAACAGAAGATCAACACCAGCAACAGCCACTGGAGGGATGCAGTGCTGGGTCTGGAGGAGACCAGTTGCTCTTCCCCTGCCAAAAAAAGAGAATCAACACTTTTAAAAGGTGCCTCTTTGCAGGGGACATTTAAAAGGTTATAATGTGCTTTTACGCGCTTTCATTTTCTTTTCTGACCTTTTTTTTTTTTTTTGCTTTTGATATTCAGTCATTACTTTAGGGTGAACTAAAAACTGAAAATATCAAAACTCACTTTAAAAATAAAGGATGCATACTGCAAATTTCTGTTTGTGTTAAAAACATCTGCTGATTTAATTCACTGGAAATTTTAAAAGTATTATTAAAAATAAATAAAATAATGCCTCAGTGACACAGAAGGAATCAACCAAGTTGATGGTTGACGGTGACTCCAATCTGTTTACCCAGGCTTTTAATTAATATTGTTTTAATGGTTTTAATCCTGTTTTAAAATACTGTTTTAAAATTTTTAAGTCGTTGTAATGTTTTAAACTGTTTATTTTTGTTTTAACTAATGTTTTACTTTCTGTTTTTATTTTGTTGTAAACCACCCAGAGACGTAAGTTTTGGGCACTATAAAAATATGTTAAACAAACAAACAAACAAACAGATTCAACTGCTGAGAAATTTCAGTGCAAAGGAATAACTTAACTAAAGATAATGGTTAATGGCTTAGGTCCAGGGTATTTAAGAGAGTGCCTTCTCTGTCATGAACCCTGTCACCTATTAAGATCGTCTGGAGAGGTCTGGTTACGGTTGCCACAAACCCGTTTCGTGGCAACTCGGGACAGGGCCTTTTCTGCGGCTGCCCCAGGGCTTTGGAATGTGCTCCTTGCTGAAATAAGAGCATCTCCTTCTCTGTTTGCTTTTAGGAGGACCCTGAAGACGTACCTGTTTTCTTAGGCCTTCAACTGAGACTCAATTTTTAAAGTTTAATGTGTTTTTATTGATTATGAATTTTATCTTTTTATCCATTTAAAATGTATTATATTTTATGTTTTCACTAGCTGACTGGGCACAGAGCATCTGTGCCCCTAGTTCTCCCTGACATCTCCCTGACTTCTCCCTGACTCTTCCCCCCACCCTTCAGCCCCATTTCATTCTCCCCCGCCCCAGTTCCTTCCCACCCCACCCTCCCTGTTTGCTTGCCCTCAGGAGCCAGACTTCTCTTCCCCGCCCGCTGCCGCTTCTCCAGCCCACCCAAAAATCCTCAGCCGTACGCTGCCCACCCGGCTGCCTTCCAGTCCCTTGCCCCTTCTCACCCACCCGCCTGCCATCCGGCTCCGGCCAGCCAGCCTGCCACCACCTCCTCCCATCGGCCACGTCCTCAGGCTGGCAGGGCTGCCTCCTCAGGATTATTTATTTATTTATTTATTTATTTATTTATTTATTTATCTATCAATAAACAAACAAATAAATAAATAAATAAATGTGGAAACCAACTCTCTTGTATACAAATTAATGGAAATGAAATTAATAAAAATATAAATGTGGAATTTTTTTAAAAAAATAATTGTTTTAACATTATTTTAAAATTAAATAAGTCAGTGACATGCCTCCTGCTCTCATCCCTGAAAATATCACGGTGGACCCTCCAAGGATCCTGGTTTACTTGTCCTTTTTGCCCACTGTATAAAAGGGCTCTGGGTATGTCTTCTAACCCTGCCCTGCTTTAACCATGATTGTTTAGACCGATAAGCCGAGACTACAGACAAAATGGCAACCTGCCCAGTGCTTCAGTTGTGCCAGGATGCAAATAAATTTGATACTAGAGATTAACCTTCAAATAATGAAGAAACATCTCTGAGCATATGCAGGATGCATTTCCCTTACCACCAAGCAACTGTAGCCTAGCCTTTCCCCACAACCTCTGAGTAAAGGAAAATGCCAGCAGCACTGGCAACTTACAGGTGAAACTCGGAAAATTAGAATATCGTGCAAAAGTCCATTAATTTCAGTAATGCAAATTAAAAGGTGAAACTGATATATGAGACAGACGCATTACATGCAAAGTGAGATAAGTCAAGCCTTAATTTGTTATAATTGTGATGATCATGGCGTACAGCTCATGAAAACCCCAAATCCACAATCTCAGAAAATTAGAATATTACATGGAACCAAGAAGACAAGGATTGAAGAATAGAACAATATCGGACCTCTGAAAAGTATAGAGTGTACTGTGCTTGATTGGCCAGCAAACTCGCCTGACCTGACCCCATAGAGAATCTATGGGGCATTGCCAAGAGAAGGATGAGAGACATGAGACCAAACAATGCAGACTTGCTGAAGGCCGCTAATGAAGCATCCTGGTCTTCCATAATACCTCATCAGTGCCACAGGCTGATAGCATCCATGCCACGCCGCATTGAGGCAGTAATTGCTGCAAAAGGGGCCCAAACCAAGTACTGAATACATATGCATGCTTACACTTTTCAGAGGTCCGATATTGTTCTATTCTTCAATCCTTGTCTTCTTGGTTCCATGTAATATTCTAATTTTCTAAGATTGTGGATTTGGGGTTTTCATGAGCTATACGCCATGATCATCACAATTATAACAAATTAAGGCTTGACTTATCTCACTTTGCATGTAATGCGTCTGTCTCATATATCAGTTTCACCTTTTAATTTGCATTACTGAAATTAATGGACCTTTGCACGATAGTCTAATTTTCTGAGTTTCACCTGTATACAAGCACAACCGTACCGCTGTGAAAATTTTCATAGGTACTTCATTTTTAATAGTATGCCCTTACTTTCACCACTGTCTGAACTCCTCCAAGGAAGTGTAGGGTTTCACTGGTTAAATAAATCAAGAGGTGTTCCTGATTCTAAATTGCAACAGCTTAGTTCTCAGGCCCAGAATATAGAGAACAGATCATGTAAAAACTGCAAAATAAAGTTGAGAACATTTGGGCAACAGAGTGGCAGGACTTAATGGACCAGAACCATCTTTGACAGATGTTTATCCAGCTTCAGCTCAGAAATGGCCCAAAGAGATTCTACTACTTCCCCAGAGGCAATAGGCTGTACTGTCCAATTTTTCTTGCACTTTTACCAGCTATTCATTTGGAATCTGCAATGCTCCATACACAGTAAACCAGTTCAGAAGTTCTCCCCTGCCACCTGGGGTCCGTTTAATGCACAGAGAGGGAAACAAGAACCACACATCCCTGTTGGGATCTCTGCCAGCTGCTCGCTCAGGTGTCTGTGCATTCAGCGCTTGTCTGCAAAAGGCAAGAACTACCTGGTCCCAACTTTGATTTGGGGACATTGCTGTCTCTATTTTGGAGGGTCTGGGGTAATTGTGGAGGGTCCAGAATTTGGGTGATAAATCTATTCAGGGTTGTAGAGGATCCACACCACTGCTAACACGAGACACAGATCTCTCCGAAAATTACAAGATTACCTGCTGCCACAAAAATGGGCTTTTAGGCTTTTGGCTGATTCTACTACAACAGCCTTTCAAACCTCTGTTGCCAAAAACAACCCTCAGTAGAGTGGTAAGGCCTAGCGGGTGGGTGGAGTAGACAGAAGCTACAATTTTTCTTTTAAAGATAAATAATTTTACTTTGTAATTAGTTCAATTTAAATTTAAAGTTGTTACACAAGTTCAGTATCCCAAACACCCCATCAACCAAAAGAGCATAAAGGGAAAAAGAAATGGTTGGATAAAACACATTCACTAACCACTCTCTGTAGTGAATTTCAGCTATTGCTTGTGACTTCACAGCACTCCACTGCACCAACTCTGCCTTCTTGGCTGCTTAACTCTGTCTTCCTCCAGGACTCTCCTACTGTGTCTTCAGAGAGACTATCCTTCTCTCTTTTTTCCAAAACTGCACACTGAGTTTCTCCAGGGCTCTCCAAATCTGACTCTGACTAACTCTCAATGTTGTTCCTTATCGGAAGCCGAAATTCTCTACCAGAGGCCCAGAAATTCCCTTTTTGCCTTTGAAATTCCCTGCAGGAATTAAATTATACTAGCTGGGCCGGGCACAGAGCATCTGCACCTGGGACCAGCCCACCTACCTGCCAAGGCCTTCGTCCCCCACCAGTCTGCACACCATCTTTTTCTTGTGTCCCTCCCCACCCACGCTGCTTTCTGGTGAAAGAAGCTGAGCGCCGGCTTCTTCTCCCCTTGCTGCTTTCTGGCGGGCAGACAGGTGGGCAGGCTTCTTCTCCCCCTTCCCACCCCGTTTCTGGTCGGCGGGCAGCTACTTTCTGGCCTGCCAGGCACCAGCTTCTTCTCCCACCCACCCACCCACCCCCCACTTGTGGGCAGGCGGGCTTCTTCTCCCCCCTTCCCTCCCCCATTTCTGGCTGGTGGGCAGCCACTTTCTGACCAGTGGGTGGGCTTCTTCTCCCTCCCCTCCATTTCTGGCCAGCTGGCCCACCCACTGATTTCTGGCCAGCCTCCCCTGCCCCACTCTGCTTTCTGGCTGGTGGGCTGGCTAGCAGGCCAGCTTCTTCTCCCGCCCCCCGATTCTTGCCACTACCACCCTTTCTGGTCAGCTGGCATTTTCCTCGCCGGCTGAAGCTGCCATTTTCCTCCCTCCCACTCATCCCATGGCTATCTGGCCGCTCTCCAAACTCTCGCAAGAGCTGCCACACATAGAATTAGCCAAGGGTATGCCTTAGAGAATTAAATATATAGATATGCAATAGACAGGAAAATGATCAGTTATTTCTAAGTATGTTTACACACACACACACACACACACAGACGCACAGAGACACTTTTTACTCCAGAAAAGGCCACATATTTCCCATCATCCCACAGCAAAACACACTAGCAGAATTATATATACCCAATTTCAAAATAATAAGATGTGTTTATTTAAGAAGTAGTGTATGAGTGTATTTGGAATATACAACAATACTTCACATTCCCAGACATAATCGTAGTAAAGTTAAAAAACAAAAAACAAAAATTATATCAGTATTTTTGAGGTAGAAGGACCTTCATTTCCAGAATTTGTATCCTCCATTCTTTGCACTACAAAAGAAAATTCACCAGAGATTAAATAAAAAATCTGCCATGCTGATAAATACTCTCATGTGAGGTAGTTGCTTATTACATGCACTTATTCCAGTACAACTCCTTCTGACGGACTATTCCCTTCATAAGGAGGCTATTGATTCCCTTCGTTATATGTATGTAGTCTACTCGTCCAAATGCAACACAATCCAGACATACATGGAAATGTAATCATACAATGCTTCCTCACGAGTTTGGAAATGAAAGTGAAAGTAGTCCTCAACAATATTGCGTCTAGTCGTAGTTGCTTAAAAGAAGAAAAATTATCTCCTCTTGTCAGATAAAGGAACAACAGGAAAAGAAACTATCTAAAATTCCTGCATTGCCTGAATTTTTCCTGCATTTCACCACTTTTTAGGTGGGATTCCCTTTTCCCTTGTTTCTGATTTTCAAAGCTTGAATACCCTGCATTTGGGGGAAATCCCGGCCAGGAACATTTCTGCTGACTCTCTGCTAAAGCTGCCTCCTATATATGCACAAATTTTTCCAATAGTGCTTTTCAACAATCCAATCCACACAACACAAAGTTCCCTCCATTTTCAAAATTTGCCTTCCCTCCAAAATTAACTGTCAAACAGTTCTTTCTCAGTGTGAAACTAAAGAACAGAAGGCATGAACTTTTGACCCTTCCAGGACTTCCTCTGGTCCTGGGGATGGAATCTGCAACAGGGACTTTCCCTGGTGAGCAGGTCTTGTGTGATTCTGTGTGCTGGCTGTTCCTGCAGCCAATATATACTCATGACCCCTAGAATATGACCTGTAGATCAGATGGTGACCATCCCTGGCTTAGATGGTACCTTTCAAAGAGCTTTCTTTGCTGGCATTAGAGACTGCAACAGTGCAGGACTGCAAGTTTTAATTGGTTAAACCAGTAGATTAATAAACTGAAGATGTAGTTTATTAATCATTGGGGAACCACTTTAATGACTGGCTGCCACCACACCAGTTCTGACCCAAAATACATTTGAAGTAATAAATCAGCAATGAAACAAAAATATTAGACTCTGAATCCAGACCAAACAGTTTGCAAAAATGAAGGACATTTGGAAAAATTATAAATCAGTCTTCACATTTCACATGCAGATTTTGACACAAAATACAACCGGAACGGACAACTAGCACTGCTTTGTTTTTGAAAGCACTCTTTTGCATCACCCTGAGAATTTTACTATGATAAATCCTTTAAAAAATAAAATTACCAGGATGCACACACTGACTGCTTTAAATGAATAGCAATTCCATATGCTTTCTCGGTTTAAAGCACTCCCAACTCAATATGACTTTTGCAAGAACTTTCTTCCTCCCCATAATATCGTATTCTGTCTCATTAAGATTACAGCTCTTTCCTTGCTGGTCATCTGTTATTTCAACTCTGGCAGTGTTCTTACAGCCCAACACCTTGGCAGCCTGCCAGCAACCTCCACATCTTTTACAACCAGCATTTCAATCATCCCCCCCCCCCCACATCTAATCAAAAAGTAAAGAATGTATACACTTTCGGGACTTCAAAGATTCTCTCTCCCTTAGTGGGATACAAATAGGACCACCGTTTTCATAATAATGGTGAAAGCTGACGATGGACTATTTAGTAGGATAATCTCTGGATGAGCCTTGTGATACACATTTTTGCAAAGCATGAGCTGTAAATGCAGCAGGACACATCACTCATACGACCGGCACCCTGTAGAAGTAGTTGTTAAGGTCATAAAGTGGATTAAGTTTGGCAGAGTATGGCCGCCTTCAGACCTAACACGGAACTGTGGGCAAATGCTGTGGGTGGATGTGTGAATGCAGCCCATATGTCTATTTCATCTTAAAGCAACTTGGCCCACAGGATCACTGAGAAAACGGAATGGAAAGAGTAGCCATAGACAGGAGAATCTAAAATACTATGGATTGCATTTTCTGTTCCAAAATAGTAGTAGAAAAACTTAGTAGCTAAGCCAAACACAGTCTGACAGTCATTTTTTGTGCTGAACCACAGGGTCAATAATTCTGCTGGTTTAGTTACCTGTCCAGGACTGTAAAACGCCAGAGTTCACATGCAATCTGTGATACATCCTTTTGTCTTGAGCACATTTGAAACTGCCTTCTACTGAGTCAGACCATTGGTCCATCTAGCTCAACCAATTTGTTTATCTCTGTGGCGATAACTGAACTCAGAAAGAAAGCCTTAAGAAATGGCTTTACTTTCTCTTTCCTGTGTGTAACGTTAAAATCACCCCCACTGCAACTGTTACCCCATCTGTTAACCCAACTGGTCCCCATGATTCCATCTTAGTGCATCTGTCCAGTCACACCCTGTGCAATAGAAAAGTAGTTAATCCTTCTAAGTTTCAAAGGGGCTGCTTGCAGAAAGCACTGCCCTTTGGATGGCTTTTCAGACTGGCTATGTACAGCATAGTTTCAATATTTCTGTGGGTTTTTTTTAATTTTAAAGACAGATTTTATGACAACCAAATGGCATTTTTATTTCAGTATGTCTTTCATCCTCCAAACCATTTAATTATTTAAATGATGAGCCCCTTGGGGACAGATGCATTTGCATTTAGACAAACTGCTGTAATTCACTCTGAGCCCACTGGACAGAATAATCAGAGTGAATCAAATTTTTAAAACTACTAAAAATTATATTGTCCTAGTGATAGAACTATCATCACATCTGATGGGAATGCCCACAGGCCCAAGTGTTTGAAGGCACCATACTTGAAAACTGTGGCCAACTTCCTGACTAAACCTGCTCATGTGCAACCAAAAAAGGCACATGCAAAATGCTAGCATCTCTGCTTCTGAAGCTCTGGGGCTTTTGCATGGGGTGGGTGGGTGTGATTTTTGCCAATTCCTCTTCTCCCACAAGTGCTCCATGTGACCTTGACAAACCTCAGAGGTCTACTTCCAGGTTGCACTGAACAATTTTGGGGAAAGGAGAGATTAACAGAAATCACTCCCATGCATGAGGCTTCAGAAATGCGATGTGTATGTCTTTGTTGGTTGCACACACACAGGTTTAGTCAGGATGTGGCATGAAGGGTTGTACTCCAGCATTCCTTAGCCAAGTTCCAAAGGTGATCCTTTCATGCATTCGGGAACCAGAAAGTCCGTTATGCCCCAAAAGGTTTGGTTTACTTCTTGCAGATAATATTATCTGGGCAAAGAATTGGAAAAAGTACTGTTTTAATCTTTTCCAGGGATCAGGTTAATAAAATATGGGACATTATAATTATAGTTAAAGTCATTTATTAGCTTAATAAAAGGATGGTCATGGAGACACAGATAGCTTCCTTACTAATTGGTTCCTCTTCTTTTCATATCTGGGAAGTCTGAAGAGAGAAAAATGAGGCTGACTCTGTGTGATGCTCTTTCTTCATATTAGCTCCAGCAAATGTGATAAATCATTTTCCATGTGGTCTTTATTTCATTGCATGACTGCCATTATTTTTCTGCAACCTTTTTGCCTGCAATATCAAAAGAAACATGATGTTTAAAAAGAAACACTGGCTCCCATTCTGCATTGCAAAATTTGGTTCAGTGCCACTCCCGCTGCTGGGTGTACAGTATATAAAACGTTTCCCATGCTGTTGCAGAACAGGGCTATTTCAATGTGACTTAAAATTGCACGTGACTTACATTTCCATTGGAAATAATTGAGGTAGCATTGCACAACTGCAGAGCAGCCCTGTCAGTGTTTTAGACACAAACAGCAGTGTGGGCAGTGCTGATCCACTCGCATTTCACTGTGCACACTGCTGCATGGAAGCCGCTAGTCCCAAGAACATTCCAAACGTGAGCAGCTGCTTACGAATCAGACCATTACAATATCACAAAACCCCACGATAGGCATCTTAAATACAACGAGCAAGGCCACGCTACCCTGAACGCGTCTGATCTCGTCTGATCTCGGAAGCTAAGCAGGGTCAGGCCTGGTTAGTACTTGGATGGGAGACTGCCTGGGAATACCGTGTGCTGTAGGCTTAGGGAGGAGAGCTGGTCTTGTGGTAGCAAGCATGACTTGTCCCCATAGCTAAGCAGGGTCTGCCCTGGTTGCATCTTAATGGGAGACTTGATGTGTGAGCACTGCAAGATATTCCCCTCAGGGGATGAAGCCGCTCTGGGAAGAGCAGAAGGTTTCAAGTTCCCTCCCTGGCTTCTCCAAGATAGGGCTGAGAGAGATTCCTGCCTGCAACCTTGGAGAAGCCACTGCCAGTCTGTGAAGACAATACTGAGCTAGATAGACCAATGGTCTGACTCAGTATATGGCAGTTTCCTATGTTTCCTATGTTTCCTAAGATTCAGCATAGGCACATTAACCAGGTCATACAGTCTCTACTGCTGACTCCATGGATGGCAAGAACTGGCTATGGACAGCCTGCAGTCTTGCTTGAAGGTTAAACCTTCAAAGCATTTTAAATTTCTGTTCCTTTTTTGACCACACAGGATGGAAGGAAAGGAAGATGTTTTGGTGGCCTGTCTGTTCAATTCCTCTAAAGAAACGCTGAAGGTATGAATATACCTGGGCTGTTCCAACTTTTCTGCATGCTCTTTTGGGTTTTGTAAAGAGTTCGATACCAATCTACATGATCCGCTTACAACCGCCTGAAGACTCGTGAGCGATGCTGGAATGCACCATACAAACTCTTCCACTGAATGATTATGGATCCCTAGGCCCAAATGAAGCCTGAGGCTACAGAGCATTTATCAACTCTATGTTCTGACTCAGATTTTTGATGAGGTTTTTTTAAAATCCAGCCAGCAATCCAAGAATTTATGCTAGCAGCATCAGAATACAATGAACGTCTCCATGATCCAAAAACAAGACATGAGGTCAAAGAACTCATCTACAAGATATGGGGCAAGGATGAACAAGCACTTGCAGGCATCATTACAGACATCTGCAAAGACCCATAAATTAGCAGCTGATGGGCATGATAGAAGTTTCTAAAATTGTGAATAGTGTGGAGAGGTAGGGTACAAGCATATCAAAATGGCAGATATAAATTGGTATAATATTTATGGTTCTGTGCTGGGGAATAAGGATTTCCAACACATCATTCCTAGCATGCTTGCCAAACTACAGTTCCCAGGATTATTTGGAGGAAACCTTACTTTGGAGGAATCATTTCACAGGGCAGGTTCATATGAACACCTGAAAGTGGCAGGAACCTCTGATTCCTGGGGAGCATGCACTCCCAGAATTCTGTGGAATTCTCTGCCATGGTCATGGTCACCAGCTTGGATGACTTCTAAATGGGCTTAGACAAATCCATGAAGGATCAATAGCTACTTGTCTTGATGGCTATAGGCTATCTCCTGGTTCAGAGGCAGGAGGCTTCTGAATACCAGCTCTAGGGGAGGAACAGCAGGAGAGAGGGCATGCCTTCCTCTCTTGCCTGTGGTCTTCCCAGAGACATCTAGTGGGCCATTGTGAGCCTCTGACTAGATGGCCCTTACGGTTAATCCAGCAAAGCTCTTCTTATGTTCTTATGAGCTGCAAGTGCAAACCCACCAAAGTCCGGCTCCCAAGCTGGATTTTCTTCCCCCACTCAACATTCGACCAATATTTGTAACCAACATTTGAAGTCAGGTGGAGAATGCCAGGCAAATGTCAGAGGTTTGGCTCGGTAATCAGACTTTGCCGGTTTCAGACAAAACACCCTCTGCGACACACACTCCCCAGGAACTGGACTTCCTGGTGATTATGTGAACCTGTCCACAGAGTTGTTGGGAAAGCAACAATCACAAAATAAAAGAGGGGGCACTCTAGCACATGAGTGGGTGGGGTTAGGGCAGAGTCTGGCAGCTCAGGGGAGTAGCTCAGCAGACCACAACAGAGTTGTCACAATCCAGTCTAAAGTATGCCATAAATAGACAATGAGGTTGTTCACACGACCGGACTGGGAGTGAGGAGTTGGTGGTTGTGGGAAGGAAGGCTGGCTGAACTCTCCTTCCCCCAGACAAGCACTTCACTGTTGCACAACATGGAGCTCCAGAGGCCGGGATGCATTGTCCCAGCCTCAGTATATCCCACAGTGCACCACACAACATGTGTGATGCATTGAGGTATTCCCCCAGGCAACTGGTGCTCTAAGCACCTATCTCTGTGTCCACTGGGGCTGAATGTAGCCCCTGCAAACACACAATCCTCACTTGAGCCCTTAACCCCGGCTAAGAACCAGATTTAGAAGCTGGACTAGTCGGTGCTGCCCCACTGAGATTGGGCCTGATCCTGGCAGTACTCATGTGCAGCCTAACACAGGCTGGGCTTCCCTAGCCTGGGTTAGGGTGCATGTGAGAAGAGCCTCAGTAGGAACTAAATGTACATGCAAGCAGATGGCTCCACATGTCAAAAGCACTGAAGCAAACTACACAGGATGCAGCAAAAGCATAGAACAGACAAACACACACACACACACACACACCATGTCGCATATGTCCAATGTAAAGGACTTTGGTTCCATTTTACAGCTGAGGCACAGAAGTAAATGACAAACCCAAGATCAGTAAGTGGATCTGTGGTCCACCGAAGTAAACCTGACATATGCTCTTAAAATGAACTGCTTTTATGACAACTTAATCTTATATATCTTTATCTAGCTGCCTTCTCTTGAATCCAGCCATTAGTTCATCTCCTCTGGCAGACAGCAGCCCACAGGTAGGAGCGTCGTTCCCACCTTGTAAGTGGCATTGCCAGGGACTGAATCTGGAGCCTTCTGCTGACAAAGCATGGACTCTAGAACTAACCTATGGGCCCTCCTGAGTCTGGCTGACCCAAAACCACATGGGTCAAGTGTGTCCTCAGTGTCCTCCATTTGTTCAGTTTTTGAAGACCATATTTTTTTTATTGCATTGGTAGCCCTTTCTACAACTTTGATGCATGATCTGCATGCATATGTGATGTATTCCTCATAGAAGACAATACATTTGCATGCATGAATCTGTCAGCTGTATTTATTCATACCATATAGATGAAAATAAAAACCAAAATTCTAGCCATATCTTATAGATGTCGAATAATTTAAATGCTTGGCATCCCTCAAGCAGTCAGTTCTGTTGCTTGTTCCTAAATCTAGCCCTGTTCCCCTGTCCTAAATATATCCAAGAGCAGACTTGTAAACTTTGCCCACTCCCAATCCACTGAGATTCCCCCTGTCCCTCTCTTTCTGAATGTCAAGGGTACTCTTGAACGGGAAGTGACCCAAAGGCAGCGTTATCCTTCCCTTCACCTCTTGCAGGGTTATCCCACACAAACCCTCACAGCCGATGCTGCCGCCTAGATCACCATGTACCACACACTGTGAGCAGGTGCACTGCGTGAATTGTCACAAATGATCGCAGCCAATTCATTGCTAAAGGGATAGAAAATGACAAGCATTGTAAATGTTGCCAACATGCTAAATCAATAGATCACATCATTGCCAGTTGGCCTGCACTGTCAAGTATTGATCACCTAGTGAGATGCACCCAAGTAGTAAAAAAATTATCCATGATAAACTGGGCAGGCAATGTCATCTTAAAATGGGAATGCCCTTAGACATCAGATACCAGAGTCCACTTTGGAAGATGATTTATATTCGTTTTAGTGGGGCAAACCAATGATTATTGACGAGTCAACGAACTGCAAAACAGCCAGAAATGGTATTTTATAGACAACATTTCAGCCAAACGAGCCAGCAATAGAGCGGATCCACTCCCTTGAAATGAGGTCAAATAAAATGAAAAAGGACAGAAGTATCAGTGGCTGGCATACAGAGCAAGGGTGCATCAGTGCAGCCAGGGAGAAACCTGAGAGAACTTCCCAAATAGCTCCCAAATAGCAGGGGTGCAGCGGCAATTTCTGATGCTCTCCTCTTCCCCAGGAAGCCCTCTGTGCTACCCAAAAATATGTTCCTGAAGATTGCATAGCCCTTGGGGACCTATTTTTGGGTGGTACAGGGGGGTTCCTGGGGAAGGGGAGGGCGTCAGAAATGGCCACTTTCCTGCTGCACCAGTGCAATTAGTTGGGATGTTCTTTTAGTCTGCTCTCTTGCTGCATTGATACATTCTGGCTCCGTACATGAGCCATTGCTTCCCGTGGAAATAAAAAGATTGTGGACAGCATAGGATGGTGTGTGAAGCACTCTCCAGGTGTTAGGGAAGCAGATGTGCCGTACATGACCCATACTGAGCCAGTTTGGATGACTGCCAGCTAGCATATGTGATGAGACAAGTCGAGAGCACTCCTGCCCTTATGACGTCCTGATGGAGGACATCTCGATGGAGGATGGGGTGCCACATGAGGGCATCTCCCTTGGAGATTCCCTTAATAGCATGAGGGTTTTAAAATCTGAATTGCCCCTCTACACACGCTTCAAATCCCTGTGTATCTGATATGATGCACAGCCCTCCAGAACAGACCATTAAAAGGTACGCCCTCCTCACCCCCATTCCGATGCATCAAGCTGATATCAATGATTGGCTTGATGCCGTCCAGACCATCCCCACGTGCATGATGCAAGGATCGGCCTGGATTCATGATAAATGTCAGGACAAAGTCCTCTGGCAGCCCCCCTGCCCGCCTCGTCTCCACCTAGTGGGCACATGCCCCAAGCCACACACCCTGCTCCTGACATCTGGTGCAAGGGGGAGGCATCTACCTGGGCAGAGCTTTCCTTCTCCAGTCAGCGACTCCATGAACTGCTGACTGGGGACGGGCCCTGTTCTCGGCATTGGTCCCACCCCTTAGGCACAGGGACAGGGACAGTACCTGGGAGAGGGTTCATTTGGAACCTCTCCCATCCCTCTCCAGTCAGTGTTTCATTGACTTCCATACTGTGCTTTCCGTCCCAGCACAGACAGTGTTTCAGCAAAACATGCCTTGGTGGCTCCAAGGACCCTACGCCCAATCTTAGCCCTACTATACTGCTACTGATGATTTCTAAGGCTGATTTGCTCAAATATTGGAGTTATGCTTCATCTTATTTAATGGCAGTGCATATATTCACAAGGGATATGCCAAACTGCCAGCAATATAAGGAAATAAAGATTGCACACATTGGGGCAGCTCCTTCACTGCAAATCTGTGCAATCCCTTTGGCCTTTTAAAAAATGCTTGTGGAGGATCTGGACCATCATTTTGAGAAGCATATTATAATAAATGGTTGTGCTCCAAAACTTAATAAAATTACAAATCAGAATATCACCAGTGAAATTAACGAGCCAAAATATTACAGTCAGCCAGTGAATTTTGAAGGTCATTTTGAGCTGTTAAAAAAAAAATGTATCCGTTTAATGTTTTATGCCTTGGAAGAATAATCAGGCTGAAAAGACATTTGGCAGTCAAGAGGAAAGAAAGGAAAGAAAGAAATTCTAGTCATTTTGCACTGCAATTAATTTCCTACGAAAACTGAAAATAATGGCTAGGAAAATAATGACTCCTAAAGAGCCCTAATATTAATTAATTTCCTACGAAAACTGAAAATAATGGCTAGGAAAATAATGACTCCTAAAGAGCCCTAATAGGGTCTTCATGATGGCATGGGTCCTTGAAGCCAAAAAGCATTACTTTGAATGCGGTCAGGTACAGTGGGGTTTGAGCTGGAGGTTCTGCAAGCCCAGCACCTGGGCCCTTGGCTCCCAGCATCACCAGGGCTGCGGGTCAGAGGAGGGAACTGCAGGCAGTTCAGCGGGCACATTCACACCATAGCCCATAATCCTCCTGGTCTGGGAAGTCAGATGTCACCAATCAGGTTCATCTGGGACATAATTAATAACAGCCCTTCTGGATCAGGCCCAAGGCCTTTCTAGTCCACCATCCTCTTCTTATGGGCTGTCCATCCAGCTCGTGCAGCTGGTTTATGCAGCCGGACTGTCAGTCTTTGGCTTGCCTCTGTGCTCCACTGCTGGGCCATGGTCTTTGTCATATGTCCCCCTAGCCATAGTGAGCAGGTTAGCGGACTCTCAGCCCTCAGTAGCGGCCGGTATGGGTGCCACCGGGGTGGGGCAGCAAGAGATACCTTTAAGAGTAAATCAGTCGGTGCTTACCTCTGCTCTCACTGCCCCTGAACGCTGCTCGGAGCAGGAGCCACGCACTGCCCAGCACCCCCTGTGGCAGGGGATCGCCTCCACCACTCACCTGGCTGCCAGCGGGAGATCATCCCCGCAGAGGCCAGGTGAGTGGCAGAGGTGATCCCCCGCTGCAGGGAGTGCTGGGCAGTGCACTGTTGCTCTGAGCAGCAGTCAGGTGCAGCGAGAGCAGAGGTAAACACCGATTGATTTACTCTTAAAAGTGTCTCTCACCATTGCTCCCCACTGCCAGCGTCTGCGCTGGCCACTACTGTCAGCCCTTTCATCTTGATATAATATACCACAGACTTTGCTCCTTCAAATCTAACATCTTAGGCCACTAAGAAAGTTCCTGTTCACTTAAACAGCTCTTTCCATTCTCCTTTGCTGTCCCTAGCTGGAGATGCACAGAAGCCTAAAGCCATGGCATGGTATTTGCTAGTGTGCATCTCTTGCTACACATGACTCTCTCCCTCCTTCTTTCTCTCCTTGTTTCTTCTCTTATCTGACTGTATGTTCCTTAGGGCAGAGGCACTTTTTGGGGGCATACGATTGTCTGCCAAGCACAGCATACATCAGTGGTGCTGTATAACAAAATAATTATAATGGTTAAAAATTGCTGTGGTTTTAAACTTCGTCAGATACCATCCTGCTTCAAAAGCTGAACTTTGATACTCTTGCTACAGCAGTGAGGAAATCAATAGTATCATACTGATACACAAGAAAGTTCATTAAAGTAGCCATGGGCATCTCCAAACCCTTTCCCTATCAAGCTGGCTTGCTAATTGGTTTGCAGCAGAGTTCCTGCCACCCAAATTATCCAGCTCTGTCTTGCGAAAATCCAGCTCCATCAGCATCAAGAGCACAAACAACTGGAGAAGCAGGCAAAGGTCACATCCAAGATGTTGTTGAGCACAGAAAATGAAACTTGTTAACATTCGGAGGCTGCTTTTCCAGAAGGATGTGGGCAGGGGCTCTTGAGAAACCCTCGTGCATGTGACTGAAAACCAGACTCTGGAGGATTAAGCAACAGCAATCCTGCTTGTTTTAAGTCCTGTGCCTCTGTTGGGTTATAGTTGCACCAATGCAGAATCTCTGCGAGATGGTATAATGTCATATAATGTGGTGGCTGGCATACTGCTCGCTGGCATACTGCTCAATGGTACATCAACCTAATGATATTGCATGCACACATTGTGCAAATGCAAAATTTGTGCAAATGATGTCACACAAGAGTAAGCCCATTATTTCCGGTGGGCTTGTTTTCATGTAACATCATTTGCACAGATTTTGCATTTGTGAAACTTGTGTGCATGCAACATCACTACGCTGATGTACCATTGTGCAGTAGGTCACTCAGGGTACTTTAGTGTCGTCTTGTGTGGTATACTTAATTGGCTGGTGCCAGCTGTGAGCCAGGAAGCTGTGGCTGAAATCTTGCCTAAGTCATGATCCTGCTAGCAGGGATGCTTCCAAAATTCTCATTCGAAGTTTTCCAGAGATGTTGGAGTTCCAGATTACCTGGTCTCCATATTACTTAGTATATCCTAGTGTAACATGTCCAGCATAATAATTCAGGAAGTACCAGACCTGCCTGCACCACTGAGGGGCTCTAACACACGCGGCAATGTTGTTGCACAAGAGGGCAGTAGCCAACAGCTGACTTGTGTGTGATCGCAAATCACATGCTACTTCCATTATTCCCAGTGAAAGTATCATATGATGCGCAAAGCACATGAGTCAGTCATAAGTATGAGTACCCCTCTCTTGTGCAGTAGCATTACGGCTTGCGTTAGAGCCCTGGAGCAGCAACACAAGAGGGTCTCGCTACACCTGCGTCATGCTGCAGGACATGTAAGCCACTACATCTAATAAAATTTGAAGCTGGCAGGCCTTGACATAGAACATAACCCCCCATCCCCATTCAAATGGGGAAATGCCTTTTGCAGGATGGCTCTTGCACATACTCACACCCACAAGCACACCATGGAAAAGTCAGGAAAGTTTGCACCTTTTTCTTCGAAACTCATTATCGAGCCTGTTCTATGGCAGTGATGGGAAAATAAATTTTCCATCCACCATTACATGCTCTCAGTGTTGCCCAGCAGGGCTTTTCCCAGTGGTGCAGGGCCACTTGAAATCTGACCCTGGGCAACAAGCGTTAGAACCCTCAGTAGCGAACAAGAGAATTTTACATACAAGAAATGTGGAAATGTAAAATGGTCCACCTTGCACAGTGGTCGATTCTCCTTCAGAGAACTCTAGGACTGTTAAACAAGGCTGGATGGCCATTTGTTAGTGATGCTGTAGAAGACCTCCAAGACTCCTTCCAACACTAAACTTCTATGATTCCATTGAACTGTTTATGTTCCACTGAAAAAACAGCATTTAACTTATTCATGGTCCTCACTTTTTACTCAGAAGAAAAGGTGTAGTATGATAATATGACAAATATTTATATACAGCATGTTGAGGCTGAAGTTGCTCACATTCACCAGGAGTTAGACTTTACGGTCCCATTCACATGTTTCGCCAAACAGAGTTGAATGGGGTGGAGTTTGGAATTCATATATGTCCAAATGTGTTAAACTGAAGTTTCGTATCAAAAGTGATCTGCAGTTTCCCCTCACCAAACTGCACTTTGAACCCTTGGTTTGTATTGAGTTTCGTGGCTCCAACCTGAGGTCTGAAGGAGGCAGAGTTATGCCTGAATGCAGACAACACCATAACCATGGTTTTGTGCTGTTTCGAGAACCAAAATCATAGAGCGGGCAGCCCAGACCTGCCCAGGGATGCACCCGCTCCATGCCTGCCATGCTTCTCGATGGCCGCCTCTCAGAGCACTTGCCCCGTCCCCCTGTCTCCGCACTCCTCAAGCTGTTGCCTGGCAACAGGGATGCCACGTTGTCCTATCCCAAGCTTCTAAACCTGTCAAAAGGGAAAGCCACATTGGGGGATGCCCAGTTTCCACTTTGTCTCTTGTTCCTCCCTCTGGCTCTCAGAAGAGAAAGGGGAAGGGATGGCAAGATGGGCACTATGTGTTTGGGTCTCCAAAAATGAATTGATAAAGAAGTATGCTCACAAGCACATGCAGTTGTGGTGGCATCAATCCCAGACAGACTGATGACATCACTGCAAAGATAATATATGGCAGGGCAGGGATACCTGCTTAGTCGGCTTTAAAAGGCAGCCCCACCCAGGGATTCTTGAATGGCTCTGCTCTGCTTTTTGAACAATAATGTTGGGGAAGGGGAACATCACCTTCTGCTTGGGTAAAAGCATACAGTCTCCTGTGTTGCTTATGAGAAGAAGGAGGAGGAGTATTGCCTCCTACTACTAGTAGGAGGCAATACTAGTGGTATAATCCAGCAGGAGCAGTATAGCCTCCAGTCATAAAGAGAATCCTTCTGTGTGGTGATGATGGTTGCTGCTCTGGAGTGGATTGCTCTCTCATGAAAGACCATGGAGATAACTTATGAGAAGAACCACCCTGGGGTACACAGGGATAGGGGTGTGCATGAGCCAGTTAGGTGCCTCCTCTGGGAAGCACCGAATCAGCTTGGATGCTGGCGTTTGAACCGGCTCAATGTGGCGCAGAGCGGTCCCCTTTAAAAGCAGGTAAAGCTTTTAAAGGTGCATGCACACTGGCCATGTGCTTGCCAATCCCATGCGGAAGCTGTAGGGAACAGCATCACAGCCCCACATGGCAGGTTGGAGAGCGGGTGCCACCAGCGAAAAAATGGTGAGAGAGGGGATGAGCAGGTAAGGAACACCTTACCTACTTTTAAAGGGAACCGCTCTCCACCCTGCTGGTGGGTGCGCAAATGGCTTGTGCACATCCCTACGCAAGGATGAGGCAGAATCGTTTCTAATATGCCTTGATACCCCTTCTCCTAAGGACCACTCTCTCATGAGAGCGAAATGCCATGGAGACACACATGTGGGCCAGATAGCAGATGCCACCCAGCCTGGTTGCTCGACACAAGCTAGCTGGTTGCTCAACACAAGCTAGCTCGACACAAGCTAGGTACCCCAGCAACACCTTTCTCTGTCTTGGCGACTGCTGCAAAGAAGCGGTCCAAGCAGCCCCTCTGCCAGTCCCATCATCCATTGGCACATATCCATGTTTGCTTTTCTGTGGTTACTGATATTTGGGGCTCCCATCTCCCACATTTCCCCACGGTGGCCAATCTGTATACTCTGCAAAGTCCGAGCCCAGGAAATTTGAATGAGAGTAAAGATCTATCCTTGGCCCTGCTGTTTCTCACGTCCGCTCACACAGCACTGACCGGACACATGGAGTGGCCACTAAGGAGTATGAAAGGGCTGCCTGGGGAAGAGGGGGTCATGGTGTACAAGTTTTATTATTTACCAGAGAGGACAGGGGCACCACACTAGTGGGGACCCCTTGATTTGGATGGCCTAACTCATAAGATCACAGTCTGATGAGGGACCAAAGGTCTTGGAACCTCTGGCTTTCCCTAGTGGACTATCCCTTTCATGCAGGGGCGTAACTATAATAGGGCAAGGGGAGACAGTTGTCTGGGGGCCCACTGCCTTGGGGGCCCCACCAGAGGAAAGTCACATGACTGACTCCCCCAGCCGCGCACCTGCCCGGGCTTCCTTCAGTTGTGGGCGTCCACAATTTACAAAGCCTTTTAAAAAATAATTTAGGGTGTGTGTGTGTGTGTATGGCCCTATCCATCCCCAGCACAGTACTTCCAGTGACTGTTGCTGGTGTCTATCTGGTGTTTCTTTTTAGATTGTGAGCCCTTTTGGGGGACAGGGATAGATCTTATTTATTTATTATTTCTCTGTGTAAACCGCCCTGAGCCATTTTTGGAAGGGCAGTATAGAAATCGAATTAATAATAATAATAATAATAATAATAATAATAATAATAATTTGTTTATTTCTATGTGTAAACTGCCTTGAGCCATTTTTGGAAGGGCGGTGTGTATGTGTGTATACACACACACACACTTCATGAGCTGAGCTTCAGTGAGGGGGGCCCCATTTTAAAATCTTGTCTCTGGGCCCCCTCCAACCTTGCTACGCCTCTGCTTTCATGAGATGGCTAATCCCCAGCTGGCAAGCCGACAAAGGGGAAAGAGTGTGGTTTGGTGACCCTGGAATGCTTTGCCAAGGTCTGCCATCACAAAAGCATCCTTGGTTACAGTGGACCAAGCACCAGGATCCTTTGCTCAGGATGGTCATCCCATGAAATCAATTGCCGGGAAATTTGGGACCAGCAAACAGAAGTATTTTTTCACACAACACATAATCAATTTGTGGAATTCTCTGCCACAAGATGTGGTGACAGCCAACAACCTGGATGGCTTTAAGAGGAGCTTGGATAACTTCATGGAGGAGAGGTCTATCATCGGCTACTAGTTGGAGGGCTGAAGACCACCTCCAGCCTCAGGGGCGGGATGCCTCTGAGTACTAGTTGCAGGGGCGTGATAGCAGGAGAGAGGGCATGCCCTCAACTCCTGCCTGTGGCTACCAGCGGCATCTGGTGGGCCACTGTGTGAAACAGGATGCTGGACTAGATGGGCTTCCTTGGGCCTGATCCAGTAGGGCTGTTCTTATGTTCTTAGGTTTTAATATACATATTCCCTCTTAGGACGTCATCATGAGCCCTTCCCAGAGCAACAGAAAAACATTGCCCCTCAGCATCCTCCCATTGCCAGAAAGTGCGCTTGTGCAAGACTGTGTTGTTCCAGGGCTCTTATGAAAGTGGTGGTGCAATTGCTGTCAGAATAAGGACTTGCATGCATTTTTAAGGGGCTTTAAATGCCCTTTCCCTGCCAAGGGCAGGCAGTCCATTTCGACAAGGCATGATTGTGCTCAGCATGCCCCCTTGAAGATCGTGGCCAAAGGCTGCCACCCTGCAAATGTTCTGATGCCTTGCCCACAGTTTGGTGACACAAGCACTATGGAGCTTTCTGGGATGTGGCCTCAGCCAACCAGGAAGAGGGTGTGGCTACGCTATCCTGAAATCAGAGGTTGCTGGGATATGATTAGATGGATGTTTGAGATGCGATTCACGTTTACAAAAAATAACCTCGGGTTCATCTACCTGCAGCTTGCTGTTACATGCAGATGGGGCCTACAGCTGATGAGGTGTCATTGAGAGGTGTCCAGAGTACCACCTGGTCCACCTTTGCTGGAAGAGTTTCAATGATTGGTGCCTGAGGATGTGGACAAGGGGTTCAGTCAAGTTCAGCTGACCAAGTGCATGCTTAACTCTTGCCCTTCATGACTCATTAAGGGAGGGAATTTTTATGTGGGTCCAGCAGGTGCCTCACTGAGAGAGGGAGTGATCCCAGATCCATTGACGGAAGCTATTATTCAACCACTCCTAAAGTAACCTAGTCTGGACCCAGGGGAAATAAACAACTATAGGCCTATGGCCAATATTCTCTTCCTGGGTAAGGAGCTTGAGCATGTAGTGGCTGACACTCCAGACACTCTTGGAGGAAACAGATTATTTAGATCCTTTTCAGTCAGGGTTCAGGCCTGGCTTTGGAGCAGAAACTGCTTTGGTCGCCCAAAGAGATGAGGGAGCACAACCCTGTTAATTATCTTGGACAGATCTCTCAGTAGCTTTCAATACCATTGACCATGGTATCTTTTTCGATAGGCGAGCTGAGTTGGGTATGGGAGGCACTGCTTGGAGGTTGTTCTGTTCCTACATCGAGGCCCATTTCCAAAAGGTGGCACTGGGAGTTTACTGCTCGACCCCTTGGCAGTTGTACTTTGGGGTTCTGCAGTGTTCCATTCTTTCCCCTATGCTGCTTCACATCTACATGAAACCATTGGGAGAGGTCATCTGGAGATCTGGCCTGAGGTGTCATCAGTATGCGGATGATACTCAGTTGTATCTCTCTTTTTCATCGGACACAGGTGAGGTGGTGACTGTCCCGAATCAGTGCCTGGTTGCAGTAATGGACTGGATGAGGGTGAACAAACTGAGACGCAATCCAGACAAGACAGAAGTACTGTTGGTTGGTGGTTCCTCTGCCCAGGTGAATGATGTTGGGATTGCACTCCCCCTGAAGGACCAGGTTCGCAGTTTGGGGGTGCTCATTGATCCAGCACTGTCGCTAGAGGCTCAAGTGGCCTCTGTAGCTCAGAGTGCCTTCCATGAGCTTCAGTTGATACTGAAACTGTGACTTTACTTGAATAGAGATAACTTGGCCACAGTTACTCATGCTATGGGAACCTCTCACTTAGATTACTGCAATGACACATTGCCCCAGTTTGAAACCCAATCTGGATTTCACATGGATGGAAGCTGAGAGAAAAGGAAAGGAGGGAGGGCATAGCACAGAGCAAAACCGAATGCCCCCCCAAATCTAATGGCCCAGTTCCACAGAAATGTAGGAAGCTGCCTTACACCAAGTCAGACCATTGGTCCATCTAGTTCAGCATTGTCTACACTGTCCAGGGTTTTAGGCAGGAGTCTTTCCCAGCATTACCTGGAGATGGCAGGCCTTCTGCATGCAGCTGCATGCGCCCATCCCCTTGCATATAATTAGTGGTGCAGAGCAACCAGTGGCCCCCCTGTATGGAGTTATGCAATTCTGCATCAAAGCATGCCTCCTCCAGCCCTTTCAGTGGGGGCTCATATCACAGATCCCCTTTGCTGGATGAAGACAATCGGTCCTGAAAGCCATTTCAATCTCTGAATAGCTCTAATCCCATCAGATCTGGTGGGTTTTATTTATTTATTTATTGCCATGGCGTGTTATCCAACATACCCTTTCCTACTGCAAGTGGCAAAGAAAACCCTGGCTGATGGTAAAGTATGCAAATCAAATCCAGCTTTGATTTTCATGCTTACTTTTCTGATCATCCCAATTGTAAAGCTAAGCTGTAATTAATACATAAGAGGCTGGTGATTATGCAGCATTAAAGCTGAACATATAGAGAGAGCAGGCAGCATTAGGTGCCCTTCTGAGCAAGATCAGGCACCTTGAAGAAACAGGAGCCTTTTCTAGCAAGGCTCAAATTAGTGGACTGAGAAGCTGTCTAAATCAATGATAATCTTGAAGCACTCCATCGATGTCGGTGTTATCAGCCCTATCTCTGATAAATGAATGTCTTTACTTCCATTTCCGTACCATAAATTCTAAACAGCAGTTTTCACTAGGAGCTGGTTCACACATGCCCGTATATCGGTATATATATATATTTCTTGACACTGGACTGAGCTTCACCTGGGGCCTGGCAGGATGAACTGGTGTGCTGTCTCCTCTGGAAAGCAAACTGTATTTTCAGGTCATAGGAAAGATGTTCGTGGTATTAGGTCTGGGATGGCCCAATGTAGAAATGCAAGTTATCACTTGATGTTCTGGAACATGTGCACATGCATGTGGCCTTTGGGCCATCTCTCCTTGTGTCCTCATGTTCTATGGAAATTTCCATTGCTGAAAATGGAATGCAGTGTGGCAGAGACCTGTGCTAGACATACAAGAGACTTCCTGCAATCCGGATCTCCATAAATGTCGTCTTGCCCCTATAGAGCCCATTGCCCCTATAGAGTCCATGAGCATATGAACTGTCTCTTCCCTATTAAAGAAAGCAGATCCACTTACTTGTTGCTTTTTAGTTAAATATCCATCTCCTGAATTTTCTACCATTCAGATCAGCTCACAATTATACACGTAAAGGACTTCATTAAATCAACAATATCAAGATACAATAAAACAACAAAACTAAGCATATCTGGAAGCACTAAATAACTTCCAAGACTGTGTCAATCCACAATCTGGAAGGATAGTATATAGATGAAAGGTTTGTCAGCCTTCCTAAAGCTCTACAGGCATGGATTTTGGCAGCCTTCCCTAAGGAAGACATTCTCTCACATTGGGGCCACAATGAAGAAGCTCCTGTTCCATCTGCTAAAAGAACCCAGGTCTTTAAATGAGGGGACTTTAAACAGGGCCTCCAGAAGATCTTAATGTGTCCAGATAATATAGGGAGAGCAGATCCACTTTGAATGTCACAAAAATAACATCCACCACCTGATCAGCATTTGTAATGTCTGAACGGAAGTATGGAGAGCAAAGTTGTATAGGATGCAGATTCTCCTTTGGAGATTATAAAAGATTTTCCAAAAATCCCATTCAGTTGTGGAAAAGGTTGCACAGGTAGTTTGCAGTGCTTATTTGTAATCTTCAGAGATTCTCTCACATATGCTGGACACAAGCCTAAAGGATACAATGGTCATCCAATACTTTCCATCTCAGATTCTAATACTGTAGAAAAGGAAAGGAAAGGTTGTGCTGTCGAGTTGGTGTCGACTTCTGGCGACCACAAAGCCATGTGGTTTTCTTGGTAGAATACAGGAGGGGTTTACCATCGCCTTTTCCTGCACAATATGAGATGATGCCTTTCAGCACCTTCCTATATCGCTGCTGTCTGATATAGGAGTTTCCCATATTCTGGGAAACACCAGCAGGGATTCAAACCAAAAGTCTCCTGCTCTCTAGGCAGGTTACTTCCCCACTGCACCACAATATCTGTCATAAATATATATAAAAAATCAGTGACTGGATGCAAAAACACTTGGGCTGGCAGCCAAGATTTTAAGCATTATGTGTCTCACATTGAAAGCAAAGAGCCGCATCATCTATATTTGTGTCCAGATAAGAACATAAGAACAACCCGGCTGGATCAGGCACAAGGCCCATCTAGTCCAGCATCCTGTTTCACACAGTGGCCCACCAGATGACACTGAGAGCCACAGGCAGGAGTTGAGGGCATGCCCTCCCTCCTGCTGTTACTCCCCTGCAACTGGGACTCAGAGGCATCCTGCCTTTGAGGCTGGAGGTGGCCTATAGCCCTCCAACTAGCAGCCGTTGATAGACCTCTCCTCCAAGAAGTTATCCAAACCCCTCTTAAAGCCATCCAGGTTGTTGGCTGTCACCACATCTTGTGGCAGAGAATTCCACAAGTTGATTAAGTGTTGTGTGAAAACGTACCTCTGTTTGCTGGTCCTAAATATCCTGGCAATCAATTTCATGGGATGACCCCTGGTTCTAGTATTATGTGAGAGGGAGAAGAATTTCTTTCTATCCACTTTCTCCACACCATGCATGATTTTGTAGACCTCTATCATGTCTCCCCGCAGTCATCTTTTTTATAAACTCAATAGCCCCAGGTGTTGTAGCCTTGCCTCATAAGGAAGGTGCTCCAGGCCCCTGATCATTTTGCTTTCTTTCTTTTGCAAATTTCTCAGTTCTACAATATCCTTTTTTAGATGGGTTGACCAGAATTGTATGCAGTGCTCCAGGTGTGGCTGCACCATAGTTTTGCATAATATTAGCCATTTTATTTTCAGTCCCCTTTCTAATGGCTTAGGTCCAGGTTACCTGAGAGAGCACCTCCTTTGGTCTGATCCGCACCACATGCTAAGATCTTCTGAGGAGGTCCAGCTCCAGTTGCCACCAGCTCGTCTGGTGGCAACCCAGAGGCGGGCCTTCTCTGTAGCCACTCCTGGACTGTGGAATGCGCTCCCTGCAAACATCCATAATTTGAATTCTTTATTGGAATTTAGGAAAGCCCTAAAGACCTACCTGTTGGGCTTGGCCTTCCAGTGCTCTTAAATTGTTTTAAAGGGTCTTTGATGTTTGTGAACCGCCCTGAGCTATTTTGTAAGGGCGGTCTAAAAATCGAACAAGCAAACAAATAAATAAATAATGATTCCTAGCATGGAATTGGCCTTTTTCACAGCTGCTACACACTGAGTCGACTTTTTCAACGAGCTGTCCACCACGACCTCAAGATCCCTCTCCTGGTCAGTCACTGACAGCTCAGATTCCATCAACATATACTTGAAGCTGGGGTTTTTCGTCCCAATGTGCATCACTTTACACTTGCCAACTCTGAACTCCATTTGCCATTTTGTTGCCCACTCACCCAGTTTGGAGAGATCCTTTTGAAGCTCCTTGCAATCTGTTTTGGATTTCACTAACTGAAAGAGTTTGGTATCATCTGCAAATTTGGCCACCTTGCTGCTTACCCCTACTTCTAGATCATTCATGAATAAATTAAAAAGCACTGGTGCCAGTACAGATTCCCGGGGGACCCCACTTCTTGCTTCCTTCCATTGTGAAAACTCTCCATTTATCCCTACCCTCTGTTTCCTGTCCTTCAACCAGTTAGCAATACACATATGTTCGTGTCCCCTCATCCCATGACTGCTAAGTTTCCTCAGGAGTCTTTGATAAGGAACTTTGTTGAAAGCTTTTTGGAAGTCTAGGTATCCTATGTCAACTGGATCACCCTTATCCACATACTTGTTGACACTCACAAAGAACTCCAAAAGGTTTGTGAGGCAAGATTTACATCTGGATTTGTATCTGATTTACACGCTTAGTTCCTAAAAGCAAAGGTATATGATACTCCTCATATGGGACATTCAAGACATTCACATGGATGTCTGTGGACATCCAAGACCATGGGAAAGAAATCTCTGGAGAGATAAGAGCAGGTTTTGTACATCTGTATCCAAACCATTCTCCTGATCTGGTCTCTTGCATCTGCATAATTGAGCAGAATGTATGGGCCCAATGCAACTTGCTATCAATGGGATAATAGCCAAGTTACCACCCAGAGGTGTAAGTTGGGGTGGTGGGGGTGTACTAACTAACTAACTAACTAACTAACCTAACTAACTATGTAAATAAATAAATACACAAATAAATAAAGTTGATTTTAAGCATGTTTGGAGGTGCTGTATAGAAGAGATATTTAATTATTTAAGATTGTGTCTAGCCCGTATGGCTAATAACCTGGATCTATTCCTGCTAAATGGAGTTGCTCCAGGTGACTGCCTGGGTCAATACACTTTTCATCGAGGGGAAAGTTTATCTACAATTGACTATGTGCTTGTCACGAGAGACATATTTGATGCAATAGACAACTTTAAAATTAGTGCTAGACCCGAAAGTGACCATAATCCCTTAACTTTAACCTATATTTATGACGGACAACCTAAGATCTGTAGGAATGTAGGTTTAACTCAATCTAAGGAATTGTGGGGTGGCAGAGTTAGGTGGAATCACAAACTGGATCAACTTTTTTCTTTTTGGATCAACTCAGAGACTGGTGAAGTGGCTAGGAGGAATCTACTGGTATTTTAATAGATCAGGATAGAGACCATTGTGTCATTGAGAACTATGAGATCTTCATTTGCTCAATTAAAGCTTTAATAACCAAATCGGATCACGCCAGTTCAGAACTAAAATCTTACCGCCCTAAAAAATGGTTCGATTATGAGTGTATTAGGGCTAAAAAACATCTCGTTACTCTTTCAAAGTACGCTAGTTCTAATCCCTCTGCAGACCTGGCTATAGAAATATCGAAAAAGAAAAAGGAATATAAAGCCCTTCTTAGATTAAAAAAAAAGGGCTGATACACAAAAGAAGTGGTCACTTCTAATAAGTGCAGTGAAGAACAACGATTCGTTGAGCTTTTGGAAACTAATTTCAATATCAAATAATAAGACACATTCCTTTCAGGTCTGCCCAATAACCCCAGAATTATGGGAAACTCATTTTCGGGCACTTTACAATGATATCTCTCCCCAAGGCCCCCTTCAAATAGGTTCATTACCACATTGGTCTCCGGTCTCCACATATGAGATAGAGCAGTTAATTATGCAATTGAAATGCGGGAAAGCACCTGGAAACGATCGTATCCCGCCGGAACTCCTGAAGCTCTACAAAGATTGGTGGGCTCCTGTGCTGGCTGCTCTCTTCACATATATTGATCAAACCGCACAATTCCCACAGGATTGGGGAACGGCGATCGTGGTCCCCATCCATAAGAAAGGCAGAAGGGATGATCCCTTTAATTTTAGACCAATAAGCCTCTTAAACATTATAAGTAAACTTTATGCCAAGCACTTATGTGTCAAACTATGTGCTTGGATGGAGCAGGAGTGCATTATTGAGGATGAGCAGGCAGGATTCAGAGCTAACAGATCTGGATTAGACCACTGTCTAATATTACAACATCTTGTGGACAAACAGGTCAAAAGGAATAAGCGACCTCTGTTCGCCGCTTTTATAGACCTTAAGATGGCTTTTGACACAGTTCCTAGAGGCCGTCTTTGGTCTAAATTGGCGGCTACTTCTATGGACCGAAGGCTTCTACTCTTGCTCATCAAAATGCATGAGAATTCTTTTTTAAGAGTGCGTTTGGACCATGCTGGTAATCTTACAAACTTAGTACCCATTAGGAAAGGGGTGCGACAAGGGTGTGTGTTGGCCCCTTACTTGTTCAATCTTTATATTAACGACTTGATAAAGTGTTTGCAGACATCTGACACTCATCTACCAAAACTAGCTAACAAGAAAGTCCCAATCCTGATGTATGCCAATGATGCGGTGATTCTATCTCAAACCAGGGTTGGGCTCAAAAGAGTGTTAGATGCCTTAGCACTTTACTGCAGAGACGAGCATCTACAGATTAATTAGGATAAATCTAAAATTATATGTTTCACCAACAAAGTAAAAAAAATTGTATGGATGCTAGATGGACACCGATTAGAACAGGTAAATCAAATAAAATATTTGGGGGTAATTTTTCAACATAATGCTGGGAAATCAGAACATATAAGCATGGTCACAGAATCGGCAAAATGCAGCACAGCAGCAATTTTAAGATTTTTTAGAACTCAGGGTGCAGGCTTCATACCAGCTGCCTTAAAGCTCTTTACTGCAAAGGTCATTCCGCAATTATTGTATGGCATACAACTAGGTCCATACTCAAGGTTTGACACTTTGGAAAGAACCCAATCAGGGTTCTTGAGGAATTTATTTGGCACGCCAAAATGTACAGCTAATGTGACTTTAAGGACAGAGGCTGGCTTTATAAAAATTGAATCTCGGGCCT